>NC_092814.1:347305008-347633017 GCF_023375885.2 Dermacentor andersoni
TTGCTTTGTTTTATTGAATTTTCATCTGATACACAGCTGCATATAGTGGTTCGGCGGGCCACAGAGCTGTAGTTTTCTTTGCATGTTTAAAGTTATGCATGCCATTGGGCATATAGTGCAGTAAATGACAGTAGTCGGTATAACGAAGCAACACATATAACAAAGTAGTTTTGGCTTACCCTTCAACTTTGTTATAACGAGGTTCGAGTGTATTAAAGTTCACTACATCAAGGTTTACTTGTGCACTATTTTCTTAGGGTTTTTGGTGTCTTGTGAAGGAAAAGAATGTTTTCAGCAAATTGTCATAAACTGGGCACAAATGTTTACAAAATTTACACTACTCCTTTGCCACAGACTAGTTCAGGCATGTGCATTCCTACTACACTTGCAAATCACTTCCTCTCTTTGGCCGCGCAGGAACACCCGGAAGCTTCAGGCTCACGTGCAGGAGGCAGCATGGCGGCACAGAATGACGTGGTGTCGCGGGTGAAGAACATTTACATGATTGAACTGGGCCAATATGGCATCAAGCCGTGGTACTTCTCTCCCTACCCAGAGGTAGGTTAGAGAAGGGACACCCACACGGAGCGCTATGTCATTTGTGGGCAGCTGAGGCATCGAGTTGTGCCTAGAGATTGAATTGTGCTCATTTTGGGCGCAATATTGACTCTGACAGCATTGTGAACATTGTGAACCACTCCTTGGAAAGCGAAAAAACTCCAGCAAGAAAATTTTGCTCGGCGGAAGATCAGGCCGATGCCCATGGCCAATTAAAGAGTGGACAGCCCGATCTCGGCCATCTGGGTAGGGCTGGGCTTGGTTTTCGCAAATGGCCAGCCCGTTTGCCAACTACCAGTTGGCGCCTGACAGACGACACTGGGCTGGTGTCATGACCACTGATTAAATTATTGTGGCCACCTTCTGCCAACACACGGGCCAATGACTTCTTCACAACAGCAAGAGCGTGGCTGGTTCGCGGCCAGCGTTCTTTTGCCAGTGCTCATATTTAGAACGTAATTTTTTTTTAGTCGTGCATACCGGGCACTTTTTCTTATGCCGATTGTTTTTTTCCAGGCCCCTCATCGCATATACCAGCATATTCTGCTTCTTGAACTGAGTTACCAGAACTGGTGGACATTACGTTCTGGATAAGTCGCAAGTGCAGAAGGATTTAATAGAAAAAATTGCTCTAATTATTTAATGAATCACTTAAGGACACATGTTGTAATGGTAGAATTAGGGCCTGTCAGCATGCAGGACTTATTCAGTTGGAACCAATTCTGTAACTAGAACCAATTTTAATATATACGAAGTCAGTCATTAAAATTGGTTGATGTCCTAATTACTGCCCTCAAACATTGCATATATTCACAATGCAGCAAGAAAATAGCCATGGCACCAAGGCATTTTTGCCGCGCACTTTGACGTATATGTTGAAACTAATGCTAGTTAGAAGATTGGTTCCAACTGAATAGACCCTGCATGTTAACAGGCTCATTTCCACCATTGCAACATCTGCACTAGTTATTAATAAAAAATATAATTGGCACAGTTTTGTCAATTAGCAACTTCTGCACTACTACTCATTTAGAAAGTAATGTCTGCCTTTTTAAGGTAAACCAAACGAAGAAGCCAAATTCTGGTATCTGCAACAAGAATTTAAAAAATATTGTTTGCCATAAGGAAAGGCATCCTGTATAATTTTCTATTTAATTCATGCATACATTTGTGTCTTAAAGCGCACTATAGAAGGTGAGCACTTTGCAAACAAATTATCACTACAGCTGATTTTTCGTTGACTTTTATTGAACTGTTTAGATACAAACACAGCAGGAATTCGAAAACTTTGTTGTAACTGCTGTGATAGTAGGTTAGTGCTTGGTTCAAACATAAGATATGAATTAATGACAGTCTTGTATAGGCATTTGAAAATATCCTTCCTTGAATTGCATAAGCCCGTTCGCAAGAGAACTGTACAGCCTACTCCCTTGACTGCTTCTTCAATGATCCCGCTCTGGCATCTGAAATTGTAAAGGTATGTACTATGCTTCAGAAATGGAACATGTAGTATAACTATTTTTGGGGAGCTGAATATTGGACCAGATGGTTCGTAGTCTCAATAACTCTTTAAGCATTGTACATACGAACAGGTTCTGACAAATCCATGAGTTTTCATGAGAAACACAAAATATCATCGCATATGCACACGCAGTCTCACGTTATTTAGCCTCAATATAGGTGTAGCAAAAATAGACATGAGCTGGGCAAAATTCGGCTTTCTTCAATTTATCTGACGGGCACCACCATGACTGCAGCGTAGATACATTGTGCACACGGCATATATGCAGTGGTCTCTCTTTAGACAGCACCTCAAGGGACCAGGGAAATTGGTTATGTTTATCAGGAGTTCCATTTACTGAGAGACAAACCTGAATACAATTGCATGAATACAAAACCAACCAACCATGAGGATGGTGTTCCGTTTAAGAGGCAGTTCTGTTTAAGCAATTTCAGTTTATCGAGATTCTACTATAGAAGATGTGGAGATCCGTAAGAAGTGAAAATCTGTAAGCTTTTATGTTTCTTCGGGAGCACACTTGTGGCATGAACAGTACCCTTCTCTTTACTATATTTGAGTTTTGAAGTAAATCTGCATAATACAATAGTAGTGCCAGCGGGTACCAAGACTTGTCAAGATAAAATTTTTAAACCTCTTATGACAGCTTTGACAGTCAGCCTCATACAACACTTGCCTCCTTGTGCTAAATGCACTAAATGTAAACTAGGAGGTTGACAGTTGTATTGTTTTCTTCAACGCCAAAATCATTTCCATCCCCTCTGGGCTAGTAATGAGCGTACACCAGCGCACACATATGGAAAGTTTAACTTTCAGTCTTTGCACCCCGTTGGATGCAAATGGTTCATGCATCAGCTTCTGTCACACTTCCCACCTTTCTTCCACTACAAAGCTGCATGCACATGCCAGGAATCAAAGCACGGAAAGACTTGCCACTGAGGCAACAAGGAAGCAGGCTTCCATTCCACATTAATCCTGTTGGTTCTAAGAGCGCCAAGTTGTCATCATCATTGCCATTCACGAAAGAAAAAACAATTCTAGGCCTCTGACAGCTGATCGCAAGGTGCCCAGGCTCCTGGCAACGGAAACAGACGACCAATTTTCTAGCCTCAAACACTTTTTCTGCTTTTCTTTCACGGTGGTGTTATTTTGTCCTGTATTATTGGTCGGCATGTCTTTTGTTCCACCTCCAGCTTTCTCAATGTGAAAGGGGTGCCCGTTTTCCTCTTTGCTGAATTTAGTGAATGGCCTGACATGCGTTTTTTTGGATTCGCGACATGTAGCGAATTCATCTGCTAGCACTGCAGCTCGTTCCAAGCCGTTTTCGCCCGACCTATCTTGAATCTGCAGGCACATCTTTTCGCTCAAGGACCCATAGAACTGCTCCATGCAGATTAGCTCAACAACCTTGTCGTGACAACCAAACCTGTCTTCCCCTTTTAGCCACCCAGTCAAATTAGCTTATAAGTGAAATCTTGGAAAGACTCACCCTGTGAAAACGGCGGTAGAAAGCCTTTGCTGAGAGCCAATATTTCCTTAGCAAAGCAGCTTTTACTTTCTGATAGTCATCTGCATCGCCTCTCGTTAACATTGCAATTATTTTGGTTGCTTCTGCAGGAAGAACGGGCAGAATCTGTTGTGGCCAACTCTCTAGTGCCAACCCGTTTTTCTTGCAGGTTCGTCCAAAAGTAACAAGAAACAATCTCATGTAATTGTTCACCTTGTACGATGGCATGAGATCCCTTATTTTCACTCCTGCTTCACCTGAACGTCTTTAATCCATTGAGAGGTTATTTGCTGATTGCTTGGCCAGGTCCTGCTACATGTCTAGTTCTTTTAGCTGTAGTTTGTGAGCTCTCTGGTCCTCTCGTTCCTTTCTTTCTGCAGCTTCCTTTTCTGAGGCATTTAGTTCAGCTTTCTCAGCTCGTTTCTCTATCTCTTCCCATGCTTCTGAAATTTCATCCTCAAGAGCCCTGCACTTCTCAATTGCCTTGATAAGCTGCGGCTCTGACTTTTCCTGACCTCAATTCCCAGCTCTTCACAAAGTAATAACAACTCTGGCTTCCTTCGTTTGCTCAAATCCGGGGTCAATCCTTAACAAGGACTTCCTTACTATGCTGTGACAGGAAGGTTTCAACAGGAGCCTGCACACAGAGAAACGAATTTGCCATTTTAGAAAACACACAAGCTAAAACCTGGCAAATTCTCAGAGAAGGTCACGTGCTCACCATTCTGCTAAAGCCAGTACGAAGGGTGAGTATACCATTGCTGCCAACCATCTGATACAGTCTTGACGGGGTAAGGTGGGTCTTCACTGCAAGAATCTTGAGATGAAGGCGGGCATCGCGAAGATGAAAAAAAAAATATGGAAAGAATGTATTCACTTCATTGGTACATGGTTGTGCCTCTATCCGGGCCTCAAGCGGTTCTGCTTAACACGGGCTCCAGGATGGCCTTAATAAAATAACTCCTCGCGGTCTTGTGGTAGTTGATGTCTCCTTGGGAAACTTTGGGGAACTAGTGGTAGTGTCGGTGCCTTTACCAGGTAGTCGACGACCTCTTACCTTTCATGTCTTCTCCTTTGGGTCCTCCCCTTTGTGTCTGCTTACAGTGTAGAGGGGCGGCGCTTTTTCGCGAATGAGGGAAATTGCCTTCACACAGGAAAGCAAGCGGGAATGTTTCCCACACTTGGGAGGTCAAATTCCAAGCTGATCATAACAGCCCCTCGGGGATGAGGGCAATTACTTCGACATGGGAAAGCGCGCTAGAATGTTTCCTACATTTGAGAGGCCGCTCATAGCAGTACACATGAATTCACATGGAAAGCACTTGTTTAGTGCCTAAAAACTACATATTTTGTGCTTTTGATCTGTTGACAGAAGTCCCGATTGGGATAAAAGGGTTTAGTCCTCTTGAATCGAAATTTACTAAACTGGCTGTTATGGGCTTTCTTTTGCACTTGAACAAGTGTATTTGTTGGTGCCTGTTGTTGGTGTCATCATGGCAAAAAGATGTCAGGGGCCTCGGCAGTTTTGGCTGTATGCTGGACTGTTGTCATGTTAAAAGAACCTTGTGGTCACATCACTGTGGGTTGCATGCGGCGGCCTGAACATCGAGAGCGTCATTTCATTGTCACCATCTTCATCGTGTCATCATGCAGGAGTAGTTGAATGCCACAGCTGTAATAAAATGTTCTGAAAAGTCTCAATAGGTTCACTATAGGTTGCTTAAGGGTGCTCTCTGAAGAAAGTGAGCTTCCTGCCATCATCATTAATAATTGTCCTTGCTCTGATTGTTGTCATTGTCGTCATTCTGGTTGCTGTCCTTGTTACGTTCTCATCAGCAGTGGGACACCTATCACCATTTAATTTTATCATGTAAAGGTGGCCTAGGCCATCCATATCGTGGCGTTTTCTTTTATGCAGGCTTTACGTGGCCTCTCGTGAACATTCTTGCGCAACAATAATTGCAATAAATGCATTTTCACAATTTCCCTCTGTAACGCATACAGATTTCAAATCTTTCTCAATCTGGCCGTCATTGAAAGGTGGCTTGAGAGTGTGAGCCAGTGTGTGTACTTATTTCAGAGCATGCCATGCCATGTCATGTGCCGGAAGCTCATTTCATTTCTGGTTCAGATGAGTTCTCAAAATCGACATTGTATCTTTTCACTTCCCACAAGCATTTCTCAAAAGATATAAATGACCATATGGGACACATACTGCCTGAAAATTTGCGAGCGCTCTTCTCACCACTTGGAAACGTCTGTTCAACAAAGCAAATATAACTGCCCCAAGTACTTGCGAGTAGCATTGCTTCTTTCACAAAGAACACCAGCAAACGCAAGGTGCACCTGCTATTGCAGACAGCAAAACTTGGTCATCACTGAGAAACTTAATAATTGGTCTACTTGTTTTTACCTTTCTGTGTTTACATTTTGCTGCAAGAAGCAAACTCCTCAAAATTTGTAACATAAGCAAGATTTATTGAATGACTGTACTGTAGTGATTGACTAGTCAAGTACAAGGAATACTTGGACGTGACTGAGCTATATCTTATGCGATTTCAATCAAGCCAGCTTCAAGCCTCTCCCAAAGTGAAGGAAAAATGTAGCTGGCATCGGAGAGGGTCACACTCTCCTCTTTTGTGGGTCCTCTGCAACATGCAGCACCACAATGTTCAATCAGCATTGTTACAAATGTATGCTCTGATCACAGCATTTTTTTGTTAACAGTGTTGAACCTTAGTGCACCTTTAAAAAAGTCAGTGAAGAGCTTTGAATTACACGCATATCTAATGCCATGGCTGGCTCAGAAAAAGACTGCCAAAGCAAGCCTGGGCATTGGTGAAAAGTATATGTGCACCAGGTGCAGGGCATGCCACATGAACAAATATATTGTCACGTTGTAGTGATGAGGAGGAAAACAGTCGCAAAACTGTCAATAGCTTAACTAACTTTTTATTGGGTGAGCCTGTAGCCACAAAAGCAAGTTAGACTCGAAGCACAACAATAGCGGCTAACACAGTCTGCAATCGGTGAAAATCTCGTCTGCAGGCCAAGCACATCGGCTTTTTTACATGATTCATCAAAGGTTCCAGAATAATCGCTGGTGCCTATGTGTCTTCCACAAAGTACTACACAATTCACGTCGCACATACAGTCGGATTACACAAGGTTCGGTGAGAACATACAATGGATAGAACTATCGGTAACGTTCGAGAAACTTCCGATACATGCAGGCGCGTCCTGTGCTGCGGGGTAATGTTTAATCTTTGTTAGCCGGGGAAAAGCGGTCACCCGAGAAAGATAACCAAGCACATGTGTCGGTATGCATATTTCTATGAAAACAATACCATTTGCTCTTTCGGTGGGCTGCCTCGGTTTGAGGGCCGCACCATGCCAAGGTTGCGACAAAAATTTTCCGGCTATTACGCTAGTGCATATATATATATATATATATATTTTTTTCTTTTTTTTTTTTTTCGCATAAAGGCCTGCATGTCTTCCTTTTAGGACTTCTTTAGGCCTGAATTAATTTTTTAGCGGTGTGCAGGAGATTTCCAGACAGCATAAGATTCTGTGACTGCTGTTGGAAATGTTAGCTTCTCCTGTACTTGCTTTGCTTCTTACCGTGTGTTCTGCATTGCACTTGCCTCTCATTTCAGGAACTGGCCAACACTTGCATTTACTTGTGCCAGTTCTGCCTCAAGTTCACAAAAAGTCGAGCCTTACTCAAGAGACATTTGGTGAGGAAACCTTTTGACTTGCGATGGGGCTTGTTTGTTGTTTCATGGCAGATTTCCACATTGTTCTTCGTGCAGCTTCACAGTTATGCTGTTTATCATTGTGAGAAGCTTTCTTTCTTTGTGTTATTGCTGCATGCATACGGCATGACAGTGCTCAGCTGGTACTTCAACTGGAACTCCAGTTTCAGCTGCCAGGTATCTGGAATAAGTGTGTGTGCTAGAGTAGGGTTTAAGCAGGTACTTTATAAATACCAAGGACCACCTTAGTCCAGCTGGTGCTTCTGGATTTTATTGTCATGCTAAGTTGTAGTTGACCTGGCTCTCTCCCCCTTCTCCAATAATTTTCCCACTAGTTTTCCCACCTCAAAATTTACAGAAGTAACCTCGCCACACAGATTCAAATTAACAAAGCCTTTGCACATTTAATGCGTGTTTCAGCTGTATCTGCTGAAATGTGCATTTGCCGGAAGCATTTGGGCTTCCTCTTCGTGGGGTCCTCTAAGGCCAAAAAGATTAAGAACCCATTAATTAGAAGTTGGTTTGGAGTAGTCTGTGAAAGTATAATGATGTCCCTCAATTGGGCTGTGGGCACAGGTTGTAAACTAGTAGCCATGGCAAAATTCAAGCCTCCTACTGTCCTTTCGCATTATCTGATATGAACGGGTCTTTTCCTACTGCAACATGTTTTTTAAACAGTAGTTTAATAAGGCTTTTATTGTAATCTTTGATATTTCTATTTTCTGATGTTCCGTATTCCTGTGTAACAGCAATGAGAAGAAAGGGGGTTAACCGAGGGGCCCGATTTTTATTAGTCATATCATGAGAAGCCAACAAACACTGACACCAAGGACAACATAGGGGAAATTACTTGTGCTTAATAAATGGAATGTAGAAACGATAAGTTAATGGAAATTAAAGTGGATGAAAAAACAACTTGCCGCAGGTGGGAACCGAACCCACAACCTTCGCATTTCGCGTGCGATGCTCTACCAATTGAGCTACCGCGGCGCTGTTTTCCCATCCACTTTCTTGGGTATTTATGTGTACAAGTAGAACCCTGGGAGTGTTAGCCAGCGCCACCACTCACAGACCTTGGCGGCGGACGTGGAACGTCCTTGTTGCCGCAGGCGTCACGAGAACGTGATCTTTTTTGGGTAAAGGCAACTGGTCAATAAACCCACATATGCTACCTGAAGGCATCAATGTTGCCGGATTCGAGACCCTCGTTATGTTTTGAACGAGAAGAAAAGGGGTTAACCGAGGGGCCCGATTTTTATTGGTCATATCATGAGAAGCCAACAAACACTGAAACCCCCTTTCTTCTCGTTCATTACATAACGGGGGTCTCGAATCCGGCAACATTGATGCCTTCAGGTAGCATATGTGGGTTTATTGACCAGTTCCCTTCACCCAAAAAAAGATCACGTTCTCGTGACGCCTGCGGCAACAAGGACGTTCCACGTCCGCCGCCAAGGTCTGTGAGTGGTGGCGCTGGCTAACACTCCCAGGGTTCTACTTGTACACATAAATACCCAAGAAAGTGGATGGGAAAACAGCGCCGCGGTAGCTCAATTGGTAGAGCATCGCACGCGAAATGCGAAGGTTGTGGGTTCGGTTCCCACCTGCGGCAAGTTGTTTTTTCATCCACTTTAATTTCCATTAACTTATCGTTTCTACATTCCATTTATTAAGCACAAGTAATTTCCCCTATGTTGTCCTTGGTGTCAGTGTTTGTTGGCTTCTCATGATATGACTAATAAAAATCGGGCCCCTCGGTTAACCCCTTTTCTTCTCGTTCATTACATAACGAGGGTCTCGAATCCGGCAACATTGATGCCTTCAGGTAGCATATGTGGGTTTATTGACCAGTTGCCTTCACCCAAAAAAGATCACGTTCTCGTGACGCCTGCGGCAACAAGGACGTTCCACGTCCGCCGCCAAGGTCTGTGAGTGGTGGCGCTGGCTAACACTCCCAGGGTTCTACTTGCACACATAAATACCCAAGCAAGTGGATGGGAAAACAGCGCCGCGGTAGCTCAATTGGTAGAGCATCGCACGCGAAATGCGAAGGTTGTGGGTTCGGTTCCCACCTGCAGCAAGTTGTTTTTTCATCCACTTTAATTTCCATTAACTTATCGTTTCTACATTCCATTTATTAAGCACAAGTAATTTCCCCTATGTTGTCCTTGGTGTCAGTGTTTGTTGGCTTCTCATGATATGACTAATAAAAATCGGGCCCCTCGGTTAACCCCCTTTCTTCTCGTTCATTACATAACGAGGGTCTCGAATCCGGCAACATTGATGCCTTCAGGTAGCATATGTGGGTTTATTGACCAGTTGCCTTCACCCAAAAAAGATCACGTTCTCGTGACGCCTGCGGCAACAAGGACGTTCCACGTCCGCCGCCAAGGTCTGTGAGTGGTGGCGCTGGCTAACACTCCCAGGGTTCTACTTGCACACATAAATACCCAAGCAAGTGGATGGGAAAACAGCGCCGCGGTAGCTCAATTGGTAGAGCATCGCACGCGAAATACGAAGGTTGTGGGTTCGGTTCCCACCTGCAGCAAGTTGTTTTTTCATCCACTTTAATTTCCATTAACTTATCGTTTCTACATTCCATTTATTAAGCACAAGTAATTTCCCCTATGTTGTCCTTGGTGTCAGTGTTTGTTGGCTTCTCATGATATGACTAATAAAAATCGGGCCCCTCGGTTAACCCCCTTTCTTCTCGTTCATTACATAACGAGGGTCTCGAATCCGGCAACATTGATGCCTTCAGGTAGCATATGTGGGTTTATTGACCAGTTGCCTTCACCCAAAAAAGATCACGTTCTCGTGACGCCTGCGGCAACAAGGACGTTCCACGTCCGCCGCCAAGGTCTGTGAGTGGTGGCGCTGGCTAACACTCCCAGGGTTCTACTTGCACACATAAATACCCAAGCAAGTGGATGGGAAAACAGCGCCGCGGTAGCTCAATTGGTAGAGCATCGCACGCGAAATGCGAAGGTTGTGGGTTCGGTTCCCACCTGCAGCAAGTTGTTTTTTCATCCACTTTAATTTCCATTAACTTATCGTTTCTACATTCCATTTATTAAGCACAAGTAATTTCCCCTATGTTGTCCTTGGTGTCAGTGTTTGTTGGCTTCTCATGATATGACTAATAAAAATCGGGCCCCTCGGTTAACCCCCTTTCTTCTCGTTCATTACATAACGAGGGTCTCGAATCCGGCAACATTGATGCCTTCAGGTAGCATATGTGGGTTTATTGACCAGTTGCCTTCACCCAAAAAAGATCACGTTCTCGTGACGCCTGCGGCAACAAGGACGTTCCACGTCCGCCGCCAAGGTCTGTGAGTGGTGGCGCTGGCTAACACTCCCAGGGTTCTACTTGCACACATAAATACCCAAGCAAGTGGATGGGAAAACAGCGCCGCGGTAGCTCAATTGGTAGAGCATCGCACGCGAAATGCGAAGGTTGTGGGTTCGGTTCCCACCTGCAGCAAGTTGTTTTTTCATCCACTTTAATTTCCATTAACTTATCGTTTCTACATTCCATTTATTAAGCACAAGTAATTTCCCCTATGTTGTCCTTGGTGTCAGTGTTTGTTGGCTTCTCATGATATGTGTAACAGCAAGTCACACACGAAGAAACATTCGAGCCTAAATTGGCATTGTTTCACATATATGCACTGTAACAAGGTTTGCTGGCCATGAGTGCACGGCAAGCCTATATTGTGTTTCATGCATAGCAGGCAACCCTCCTGAGGCCAGAGAAGCTTCTTGCAGCCGTGACACCAAGAGATAGTGTGTGTCACATGAAAGATAAACATATGCATTATGTAATTCGATATTACATAAATCTCATATGTTGATGTTGTGAAATATTACATAATTATTGCATAGAAAGTGTTGTAGACCTAATACCTATTTACTACTAAATGAGCAAAGCCACATTTCTGTGATCAGCGCCCACAATGCACCACTTCTACTCTCGACAACAGCATTGTACATTGCATACTCGAAGTACAAAGGGGCACGTATAGTATTGCGATTCACTGTAACTTTAAATTCGCAACTTCTAGTTGCCATATATAAAATTGTTATTTTGTAGAAAGAGTCACAGATGGAAACTGCATTCTAAAATGACTTCTGTGGCTACACTACTTCAGTAGCTTCTGCTGTGTATGAAGCAAAGTAAGGTCCTGGACTGAGCAGTTATAACCAAGCAGAAGCACGAGCTACAATGCTGAGGCTTCTTCATTTCAATAACCAAACAGCAGCAGCAATGCTATGGCTTTCTTCATCATTACAGTGTAATTTCTTTATTAGTTCATTGCTGAGGAGAACATAACAAGCTGATAGTCACATAAAACGTTAAGTCAGCAAATTCTGAATTTAAGAAAGATTGCCTGTGTGTTCAATATGGTATGCCTGAATTTGAACATAAAGAATTTTTTTTTTCACAACTTAACAATCGTTTAGTGCTATTATTCAATTGACCTCCATTAATTCGACCCTTTGGTTAGCTGAAATTATGCTTTCCTGTGGAAAGATAAAGCTTTTACTTCAAGGTTTAAACTTTCACTATCATTCTAACTAAACAGATTTGTTGGTAGTTAGATCCCAAGTTCTGCCAGTCAATATAGTAGATGGGCTGTTCTTTTGAGTGAACAAGTGTAGAAATGATACCACACCATCATGCAACTCTGTTGACATGCAAGGCAGATTTCAGTTGTCACATGTTGAAACCAAGCTGGTCTTTGGCCACGTCGTGACGAAGGGTTGTGCTAGTACTGTCATCACATGAAAGAGCTCTAACCTTTGTAGAGATTTAAGTAGTAGGGAGCTGTGGGAGGCTGCCATGCGCAGCTACAACCCCGAACTTCAGGAAGCTATCCTGAGGCGGGCTGAGGTGTAGAGGAGGCCTACCCCGAGTAGGATAACCTTCCTCGCCTTCTTCTCGCAGCCCCTTTCCATTTAAGATGGGATAAGTACCATTGTTTCTGTCTCTCTCTCTCTCTATATATATATATATATATATATATATATATATACCAACTAACAAAAAGATGACGAGTTCAAACTGTGCCGCATCTGGCAATATCTGAAGTTGAAATAACTTCTAGTAGAATGATCCTTTAGGCTTACTACAGGCAGTGCTTACCTGGCCTTCACTTGTGTAGGTAGAAATTGTCATGTGATATTTTCAGTTAAGAAATGATTTCTCAATCCCACTTCTGTATGACCAGAACAAATGTAGCATGAGATTATTAAAGCCATTCTGTGTTCTGCCAAGATTTAATTAAAGAAAACCCACTGCAGTAGCCCAGTGGCTACGCAGCTGAGTTCGAGATCACGGGTTGAATCTCGGCCGCGGCAGCCCTATTCCTATTCCTATGTGGCAGAATGCAAAAACACTCTCATACCGGGCATAGGGTGCACATTAAAGAACCCTAGATTATCAAACTTATTCCGGAGCTCCCCACTACGACGTCCCTCATAACCTCATAATGAGGCTGTGGTTTTGGTGCGCAACCCCCTCCCCCCCCCCCCTGCTCCCCATCCTCTTTTTTTTTAGTTCAGATAAATTGAGTTGAGCAAGCTATGTGTAACCTAGTTAGAATTTTCCGACGACACCTTGTCATTTCTTCCGATGTGTCAAATATGTAAGGAGTAAAGGTATGTGTTCTATCCAGGAAAATTTGTTTTGAGTGTGGGAGGGAGTGTGTGGGGAACGTTCAGTTTTTTTTTTTTTTTTTTTTTTTTTTGAGCTGAGCAGAATCTATTTGAGCAATTGCCAGTTTAATTTTCTTGTGTGTGTTATACATAACTGTAGTGACAATGCAACTGCAATCTTTTTTCCTGAATCAGGTCAAATGCCAGTTGAAGCACCCACCAGGAAATGAAATTTATCGCAAGGGTACCCTCTCCGTTTTTGAGATCGATGGCCGTAAAGACAAGGTTTGATTTCTTGCTCTATTTCAAATTCATGTGCTGCTTGCATCTTACTTGTAGCGGTGCAGGTTGAATGGTTGCATAGCTGTCTTCAATTTTTGCTTGCCATTTATAATTAAACATCACTTTTAAATGCAAAAAAGCAAAGAAAGCACTGTTTATCCAGTCGTGCTGAAGTGCCCACTTGTTATTTTTGTTGACACTGTAGGCTCTAGCAGCCACTGTAATTCATTAGTTTCGGTTTCAGTTTATTATTCTTTAAATGCAATGCATTGGTAAGATACAATATACAGACGGGGGTCCCAAAGTCAAAGACTGCAACGGGACCCTCGTTGGGGTAGAGAAAGGCACCTGCTATAACAGTTTACCACCTGTAATTTTTATTACTATAGAAATTATATGGACACTCCAGGCGAATTTCCCCCATCAGCTTTGCCGTGAGGTTCCGTATGAAGTTCAAGTGTGATAACATCGCTGCTGTGCGCCGTATGCTGAAGCTGCGAGTGACAGCTTGCGAGGGTGAGCCGAGAAGTATGGTAGCTTGATGTGGCAGTGTCTTCCGGTGCTCGCAAGAAAGAAAGGCGAGGAGGATGCGCACTGTCTTCTCACGTGCGCTAGGTGGTTTTGGCTAGGAGATCGGAGAGCGTGGGGAAGGGAGCAGGTTAGTGCGCACCTCATCTTCTACTGCAGCGGCGACGGCGGAACGTGGCTGCACGCATCTTATTTTGGAGCCAATCTGCGTTGGGTTCGAAGGCCAGCCGACCCGATATAGCTCATCGAGTGAGATGTGCTTGTGTACGTGCATGACAACGTGCTTGTTAGTTTAGTTAGTAAGCGAATGTTTACTGCAGTTTATGCAGCTGATAAAATGACTAACCTTACTTCGTATAGCTGTCTCATAATTTGCTATCGCAATCATTGCTTCACCTGTCAGGCGAAACGGTGACTTTTTGTATTCATGTACAAAAAGAAAATGAATTTATTGTTGCCTTAGTGGCACTGCAACTATCAAGAGTGCACCTCTTTTTCCTGTTACCATTATTGATTTTGGTTCAGGTTCTGTGCATGATATTTTGCATGTCAAAGTTGTTGCTAATATTAAGTTATTCATATGGCCTGAATACCTACCTGAAGCAACACTTCTTCTTTTTTTATATATCCTTCTGCCTCTGGTACTGTGCACTTGGCAGTTTTTCATCATGCAGACCAAATTCATTATCATTATGCTTTCGCCTGCTCGGTCAATCAAGGGAAACTGTCATGGCACTGATACAAGTCGGAACAAAAAAGTCATCGACAATTACGATGCTCTCTAATGCGACTTTTGGGCGAAGCTCTACACTTTTTTTCATGTCGCAATATATTGGCTGGCGCATACAATCTGTCTCATCTGGCACATTACAAACGAGCGAAGTGTGGCACGACTGCCTCGCTAATCGGGATAATGCGAGAGGCAGCATGTGGGTGACGCATGGTCACGATTCAGAGCAGCCGCCGCAAACAGGCCTTTGCACATGCAGCACTTTGTTTTGACACACTCATCGAATGCCTTATCGAAGTTGTCATTGGTGAACAGACGTCACTAGCCACCCTAGCGCTATCTTGCCGTAGAAAGCACCATACATACTAGAGGTAAAATGCGCATGGTGCACCACCGGGTTTAAAATGCAGCTGTGGCAGTCACGTGACGGCATGAAAATTACGCCTCTACTCTGTAGGTGCGAGATGTCGCATGCTTTTTCCTTTGTCTGCTGATAGGTCGACGCTGTGTTTACGTGCTTCATCCTTAGCACTAGTCATGTCTTATGAAGATGACGTCGTTGCCACTGAACATAATCATGTTGGTGTGCTCTCTTCTGTTGTGGCGTCGCCGTGTTCCAAAGTATTCAGGGTCCATCTTGTCCTACGAAATTGGATATGGCGCACTGTGTCCAAAAACCTTTCCATCAGGACGTCTCGGTTTAGACTTATCATTGCAAACAACAATCTCAAACCACGACAATTGAAACAAGCATGAAAGAGACCAAACCAAGCAAACCAAACAAGCGCGAACGAGAGCTGACGCGAGCAGATGATAGTATGAAATGAGCAGTCTGACTGAGACCAGATACGAGTACGTGTCAAGCAGTCGGGACACCACTTTCCCGTGGGCACATCACTGAAGGGGCCGCTCTCATTCGTCTCCGTCATTCATGGCTTGTTTCTTTTATCTCATGCTCCACGCTCGCTTTTTCATTCTTTGCTGCCGTGCTCGTTCACTCGGTTACGCTGACGCTTTCATGGCGAACTTTGCCCGGCACAAATAGACGCGGCGGGATGATGCCGATAGTTCGCTGGCATCACATAAATAAAGCTAAAAACAGTCGGATGCCGCCGCACACTCACCGCATTTCTGTCAGTGTGGCCAGGCTCTATGAATGTGTTTTTGGATAACAAAAAATTGTAAATGGGCTTTTTATTGTATTCTTTGTTGTTAATTACTAAGCAACTTGGAAAAACGTTAGAGGCACTTACAAATGATTTCCGCACTTTTCATTGAGCTGCAAGCATTTTAGCAGGCTGGCTTTGCGCTGTCTGACTACGTTGAGCGGTGGCACCGCGGAGCGCAGACGTTGCAGAAGGTTATGTGGTTCTCCAACAGTTTCGTCAGTTCACTTTGAGTAGAAAACACATTCTGGAGATTCGTGTTTACTTTAGTTTTAGTTCCTGTTCTAAATCCTCCTCCAACAACAAGCATTTAATACTGCAACCGGAGAGGAGAGAATTATCAATATTTGGCGTAAAATAGCTCTTGTTCTCGATGCCCCAGGCTTTCTATGGGCCACCTGCGCCCGCACAGTAGTGTCAGTACGAATTGTGCACAGCGAAAAACAAATTTTGAGCCAAACCATTTATACGGTGGCAGATTAGCCAGCGAAGCTCTGCCGAGCAACTATGGCTGAACTCCATGGCCAGAAACATTCTCTTGAATTTGGAATTTGCCCCGCTCCAAACTCTTTCCCACGCTGTATTTAAAAAGAAAATAAAAGAAAGTGGGGGCAAGTCCGCTCCTACTTGAAGCAAAAACGGGCATGAAAGCTGATGAAAAATAGATAAAAAGGGGTGTAAAACTACCCCAATCGCTAAATTAGGAGAAAAAGCCAATTGTAAAAATAACAATTGGGCATGGTTACTTGTGGTATCCTAAAGGTCTGGTCAGCGAGCACAGAAAGCACTCACGCAGAGTGTTTATTTAAGACTGCAGTTGATGAATGAGTGAAAGGGTGACTGACAAATGACAGAGACTGCAAGTGCCCTATCCAAGTGAGAAAGCCTTTGGGTGAAAGATGACAGAGGCAGGTTATGGTGACAGGGTTGGAGGCCAACCGGAGCCATTGTACCGGTATCTGAAATGAAAAAAAAAAAAAAGTACAGAGGCAAATTAATGACTGCCCAGTGGTGCAAGAAAGGCTAACCAGGCAGTCATCGCAAAAGAAACAGACGGGCTCACACGCACACCCCACTGGCCCACAGAACCAAGAGGGCTCAAGAAGATGCATTATTATCAGAAAATTGGGAAAAAAAGGAAAACAATGGTAGGGTGCAATGAGAACTGAGGTGAGGCACTTCCCATTGTAGTGAGACAGTAGATGTTAATGTTGTAATGGAGATGGTATGAAGTGAAAGCATGCAAAAATACAAGAAAATAGGAAAAAGGGAAGAAAAGGTACGGAAAGAAAAGGAATAGGAGAAACGAAAATAAGAAAAAAAAGAGAGAAAGAAAGGGAAAAAACAAGAAAGACAAAAATAATCAAAATGTCAATAGGTTGACCGCGAGCAGCCGATCACTCAAGGCAAAGATAACTAAAAGGCCATGAGCAATTATACACAGCAACCGCACTGGGCCGATCGAAAATAATAGAAAATCTGGCAGCAACTGTTAAGGAGTCGCATGACAAGCACGACGACACAGCCCATGCCAGTACTACTTCCAGAGGAGGAACCAACACCTGCTGCCAGGTGCCACACCAGCATCATCGCCAACAGAGTGCGTAACCCGCAAGTCTACGGCCGTGGCCGCAAAGCACAGCGCAAGGTGCAGGTTAAACGGAATGAAGGTGAAAGTACTCCCATCGCCAAAGGCAACGTCGCGTAAAAACAGCAGAGGGAGCGGCAAGATGCCGAGAAGCATAACCAGCTTTGTCGTCGATGTAAATTTGACAGCAGCAGTCGCATTTACATAAACATTCTCTTAAATTTGGAATTCGCCCCGGTGAAACTCGAAGGAGGTGGCAACTCGCTCTTCTGCCACTTGGACACAGACTCGAACGACCTAGCTTGATGCTTATGAGCAACCAACAGTGGGGATCTCGTGGGTAGCTTGCGCTCGACAACAACGATTAGACTCGTGCGTCTGCTCACGCTGACGTTCTCGGAGCCAAAGTCTTTGGCCGCATTCTCCGCTTTCACATGGGCACATTGTCGTTGGTTGTAGTGAAGTCTCTGCTGTCGACACCTCTCCTTGTAATAGGCTTGTTCTTTCGCTCTGCACGCAATGCGTGGTCCTACCATTTTCCCCATTTTTTTTAGAGTTGCAACTGTTGCAGTGGTCTACCTCTGCGATGCACAATCCAGTTCTTACACACCATGGCAGCTACCGCAGCGCACATCCCCATATTTTCCCGCCACAACCGCTGCACCGTTGTATTGAGGTCAGACACAGCTGGCAGCAGCACTGGCCAGAATGGGTGCACTCCCCCACTGCGCAGCTGCAGCGTGTGGTGAAATCACGTGTACTTTCTTCATTCTGCACCATACTATCGTTCGTTATCTTTCTTGGTCACTTTACGGAAATTAGCCAGCCCAGATACCCCTCCTACGAGACCATGCATATGGCTCAATCATGCAGGTCCGTCGGGTAAACCACTTCACAGTAATAGTCTTTTTCAGAGTCCTAATAATAAGGAGACCCTGCAACAGTGGGGGCGAAACAGCAAAGGTGGTGAGAAGGATTTGGATGATGCCACTGTAATCTGCGAGCGGCACTTCGAAGCATACTTAGTCAAAATTTCATGTGATGTGCCCCAGTTGACAAATGATGCGGTGCCATTAAAAATCTTCTCCGATGCTCTAAAGTATGCATGAAAGCCTGTTGCTTGGAAAAGAAAACAGCGCAATCTGTGTAATCGAGCACCACCAACAGTTTTGAAGACGAAATATTAGTTCAGATAAGCCAATGCTAGCTGATAGCACCCACGCGACGGTTCTAGTGACGCTGGCATCACCAGTGAATTCAGTGAGTAGAAAACCCCATGACTCCTCAGGAAGATGAACTTCTTAAAATGTTGTAAACATGGGCAAAGTTTCCCTTGTATGTCACTCGTTTTTTCCTGCATTTCAAGTAATAATCCACACTTATGCAGAATAAAGGTTTTAAACAGAATATTTCATGGTGATTCTAATTTTTGAAAGGGTTGGTAAGAAAATTGCACTGCACTTATAATTATATCTGTATTGTGAGCACCTCACTGAAGTTTCTAAACGAAAAATAAGTATACACAAATTTGTGCTATTATTTTCATGCTCTCAAACATTCAATATATGGCTGTAACGATCAATGGTGTCCCTCTCAAGCGCAGAGAACCTGAAAGTGCATGGCCAAACTAGCCCAAATGCCCACATTTCGTCACTTCAGCACGGCCATGCGACAGTTGCTTCGATGGAGGCACCAGTGAAAGGAAAAACATACGAGGGCTGTGTTTCAATACTCGCTATAGATGGCAAAGTAGACAGCTAAGAGTGGACGGCGGCTATCTTAAGCCTCGTTCCAGTTATCATGAATACATCAAAGTAGACAGCTTTGCGAAGACAGTATCGAAGTCAAAAACAATTCAGGCTACTTTCCTCTCCAAAAAAGATGTAAAAGGATGCGTCACTTCTTGATGTTGAGAAAACAAAAGGTATTTTTAAATGGATCACATTCATGTTTAGCTTAATCATATCTCAAATGCCCCTGGGGCCAACTCTTAGTTCTTGTCTTTATAAATGACATTCTGGATGTCATCAACTGTAACATCAGCAGGTTTTTCAATGACGATTTTGTGTGCTTGAGTGTCAAGTCAGACGAATCCCACACAGCTTGAGCAACGTTTCAGTTTTGTGGAAATATAGTGCACGAATATAGTGCCTTCATGATTGTAGCTATACAGTCAGCATCCGAGTTTTGTGAATAACAGCTGTTAGTGCTTGTCACGTGTGCCTTTGTGGTCATTTGCCTAGCATTAATATTTAAAAAAAAAAGGTTTCCGAGGCGCATCTCCCCTTAACCTATTGTAAGCAATGATGGGCAAACTAAGCCTACTACAAGTGCTATGCAAAGTATATATTATTTTTTTTGTGGGTGGCCTATCGGATTCGGCATGCTAATTTAGTTTATTTGTCAGTTCTGTTTATAACAGCTTTATTTATCCTGAGTGTGCTGCAATCCTAAATTTTGTGAACAGGAACAGTCGTGTCCCCCCTTTTTTATAGCTTTGGGAATAATCCATGGAATTTATTCTTGTTGCAGACATATGCGCAAAACCTATGCCTCCTGGCCAAGTGTTTCTTGGACCACAAGACGCTCTACTTTGACGTGGACCCATTCCTCTTCTACGTCTTGACTGAGGTTGATAATCGTGGACACCATATTGTTGGCTACTTCTCCAAGGTAATTGCCGACTAGACTGCCAGCCTTTATCTCTCTTGCAGTGAAACCCCCTGTTTTTTGTGTGTGTGTGTGTTTTTTCTGCTTTTCTGCCAACTTACAGCTGACTTTTTGTGCCGTAATAGCATTTTTGATGTGTTAGGAACCTAGGCAGAGTAAAAAATTTGTGCATGATACCGAGCCTTTAGCTTCCACCCATTGACTATGGCCTCTTCAGGTTATGTTGCTTCGGAATGCATTAGCCTCATTTTTTCTAGATGTACCTGTGGCACACCATAGAAGAATATAGTACCAGATACATCAGGGTATTTTCATGTCAGGTGCCATTTTGTTTATAACCAGTTTTCACTGTATGGCACCAACAGATTTGCATTGAAATGCCAAAATTCATCTTTGTGTTCACGAAAGTGCCAGGCAACACATTTTTCCTTCCAAAAAATGTTGCAGCTATAACATAAGGAGCTTTGAACTTGCATGCTGCAGGAGGCCGTTTTCAAATAGACTGACCACGCTAGCATGGATGGCATTTTGTAAGTTTAACCTAACAAAATACATACATATACGTATAATTAATACGGGCTTTGCATCCACATATCATATCCAGACTTATTTTATTGGAAAAAAGGCTTCATCTGCCATAAAGAAGTGCCAAATGCTTTCCTGTATGGCAACTTTTTCAGATTCACGAGATGTGCGATTTCAACTGCTCTCATGCATACCACTTAGTAGGCGTCGTTTTCTACCTTTTTCTAACATGAATTCCTACCAACTAGCTCAACTCTCTGTCATTCTAATTATTACTTAAACTTTGTTTTTGCACGCATTTGTGCAATGCAGGCTGCACAAAGCACAACTTTTTGTTTTTGATATTAATTGTTCTGGAAGGAAAAAAGATTATATAAGTGACAACCTGATAGCTTTGTCAAGCTCAAGCATTTGTTGTACTTGCATTGGGGAGGGGGAATGGAAAATGGATCATTGTTGCACAGCCTGCAGGTTTGTGGTCACCCCGTTCAGGTGCACGACTCGTTCACATATCTGGCGCCCACCGTCTAAACACTCAGCCTCCTCGTCATTTCTCTAGCGGAAACGTTGTTGCCATAACGCACGTACGCTTGTCGAGAAGGCTCGCAAGCGGCTCGCCTGCTATATCGATGGTATTGTTGCAACGGAGCTGGAGGCCATTTGTACAGGAGTCGACTTGGCACAGACGTTAAATGAATGCAGGATCAGCGGCCATTCAATCTGCCAAGGTTCATGCTGCATACTGCACTTGTGTCCAGACAGGCTGGTCCGCATTGTAGCGTAGAACCGTCCAGCCGCGCTGTTTTGTGAACAGAGGCAGCGGTAGTATTGTAGCAGCCGAGATTCGTTTCGTAACAGAGCTGGACTCTACCATCATTAGCTGATAGCTCTTCGTACCTATAATGCTTGGAAGGCGTAACTTTTTATACTGCACAGATAATTTTCTAGTTCGCTCTCATGAAGTTTCATTTGTCTGGCGGACATGCATTGTTCTTCAAAATTGCACTTAGGTTACACTTGGTGTGTTACTGGTGACTTTTTGAAAATTTGTAAAAAGATCGTCTTTGATTTTTTATTTGGTTTCACAAATTGATGTCCTCATTATGCTAAACTAAATTCTTGAAAGGCATGTTGCAATTTTTTTGAATTTCTTTAATTTTGGAGCATGCAGTAATGACCCCATAATTATAGTGGCCATTGTACCAATTAAAGGAAGGCTGTGAGGGCAACGAGCAAGAAGAGTTTCATAAGGAAGATGTTGAAATTTTCTTGCTGAAGATTTCCGGAGGCGTTGCAGTAAATGTCAAAATATGAGCCTTTCTTTTTTGTTCATTGGGCATTACTTGTTTCACTTCTACATGCAAAGGCAGTGAACTGCTGTCTTTGCATGTAGAACAAATGCATTAGCTTATAACGTAAACAGAATGTGGTTCAAGCCTTGGGGAGCTAGTAAACTGCCACAAGTTGTTTAGCATAGAAAGCCTAAATTAGTGTGTTAGAAGCAAGCATAAGAGGGATGTTCTTTATCCTCTGTTAGTGAATGTAGGGTAGTGCAAATGTGTACTCTTTCATATTGAACCACAGTGTACAAGGTGAGAAATGTGAAACTGGTGCCTGGCAACTTCTGTACTCCCAGTGTAGGTCCCCAATGAAGCGTTTATGATGTTAAGAGACCACTGCAACAGCTGTCACTGAAGTGCATCAAACTTGCCCTTGTCTTTGTGGATAATGTTTGTACTAAAAAAGTAAGCTATCAGCCTTCTGTCAATACTGCACAAGAAGTGCAGTTGTAGTTGTGTGCTGCAAATATATACTTGCCACCATGGAAGGAAGAAAAAAAAAAACGAAGAGGGAATGTGATGTCAGCCCAGGTGAAAATGTTTTTACTTCCAGCTGGATTATGGAACTGGAAATTTCACCCAGCTGGATACTTTTCTAGCTGGGAAGGCAGCTGGAAAAAATCCAGCTGGGTGAAATTTCCGGTTCCATAATCCAGCTGGAATATATCCCAACTGGAACGTCTTCCAGCTGGATCCAGCTGCAAGAAATGCCAGCTGTAATTCAGCTGGAAGAGGTTCCAGCTGGATCCAGCTGCAAGAAATGCCAGCTGTAATTCAGCTGGAAGAGGTTCCAGCTAGAATCTCCAGCCCGGACTTTGCGTCTATAGTTCACGAGGGTTGCGATGTGGGCTTGCTGGTAATGCATCTTCAAGGGGAGTATGTTAGCGCGATTCAAAGACGGGACAAGAGAAGACACAAAGGGACACACACAGCGCTGTGTGTGTCCCTTTGTGTCTTCTCTTGTCCCGTCTTTGAATCGCGCTAACATACTCCCCTTGAAGTTGCGCCTATAGACTCACAGTCCGGGCTGGCACACAGCACTGGTCGCCATGGTGTTGAGCCATGCCCAGGTGAAATCCCAGGGTGTAACCTCGCATCAAGCAGGATACAAACTGGCTAGAATTCGCATGGATCAGCTTGCTGTCGCAAGTCACAGTTAGTTCCTAATGTGACTGGCCACAGGACCAACTGGTCCGGTGAAAATACATGCAGGCAAAACAGCATGGTGCTGAAACTTGAAACCCTTTATTTGAACACTTGCAGCAAGGATTGTGAAAGCATATCTTGCAGCTCCCCAAGGTGTGAAATGCACTTGCACATCGCCTTGTACACCATCTGAAAGAAATATTTAGGCATAGTGAGTGAAATTTAAAACAATCATGACTTCAATCCACTCAGTTCTAGTAAACAGTGAGCTTTACCAAAATCACGTGGATTGTATCAACAGCCTTTGGACAGTACCACAGTGTACCTTCATCACAGCCCCTTTTACAGTTTATGTGGCGCAAGGCCTCAACCTGAGCTCTCACGAGGCTCTCAACCTGAGCTGCAGGAGCTATGCAATGATTGTTAAATAGTTTAGCGCCATTGAGTGTTGCTTTAGTGTAAATAGAATTCAAATGAGCTCATTTGTATTTTGAACTTGGTGTGTGATGTAACTCAGGCCCCCAAGAAGCATTCTTCTGCTGAATAACACAAGAGCTTGAGGGCCAGTCTTTAATGTTATTGCTGTTTTGCACCAATTCAAAAGCCTGCCATTCGAGGCTACGTGTTTGCGAGCACGCACTTGCAGTGAAAGCACAGCATAAATGTGCTTCTATTGCGTTGGGCAGATTGACATATACGCACTAGTATTTAATAGACGTTTGTGCAACATTGGGCACAAACACTGCACGGCACTATATTCAAATGGGCTATTGGAGACAAAAGGGGCTTACGCAAACTGGCAAGCACTTCACATATGCTGCGTGATAATTTTTAAGTTTTATGCAATTTTTAACAAATCGCCTGTTGAAGATACCGTAATTCTAGTCCTTCAGCTGGGTCCTTCAGAGGAGATTACCTGCACGAAAAATCGAAACACATATTGAACTAATTTTAAAAAATTCAATAATTAACTTCCTAATTTATTACATTACGGCACATGTCGCAATCTACGAATTGTAGCCATTGAGATTGCCAGGCGTATCCACTTGGACTTACTCTCCAGAATGACACCAGTTGAAAATATGTGTCATGAAACTCTCCGTAAAATTTGGTCTACTTACTTTTTTAACAAAACGCCCATTTATTTCGCCTCGCACTTCAGAAAATTATATATCGAAACTGGCGTAATTCTGGAAATTCATTTAAAGTGGATGCATCTTGCAAACTCACAGGCTACAATTCGTTAATTTCAATATGTGCAGCAAGGTTAATTTGTCAATTTTTGCTAATTACTTGAAGATGTCTTTCGAGTTCGCCTGCTAATAATGTCCACCTCTTCGAATAATTCAGCTCAGCGACAAGAATTATGATATCTGCCACAGGCCATTTCTACAAATTCCGCAAAACATAAAAATGATCAACCTGTGTACATCACATACAGCAGGGACCTATGACATCATGCTCAAGCGTGCCAACATTCAGGATAAAAACAAACATTAACTTACGCTCAAAACATAAGCAAGTGAAATAATTACCTCCAAATTGTAGAATCCGGGCTGGAGAAAACTGTGCTCTTCGATCCGCACTGGTGAATCACAACACCACAAAGTACAGCAATAACAACCGTTGATGCCCGCTTGCCTGTACTTGTAACGCCGTCCAGAGAAGAAACTGTCCAAAAATATTTACTTCATGCGCAAGATCATGCAGGTTCCTCACAAAAACTTGATCACACGCACACCCGAGAGACTCTCGTTGTCTCACAAAATTGCCTCGCCGTGACAGATTCCGCCATGTGCTGTACGAAACTAGGGCCACTGTGGCGTCGTCATATTTTTTATATTCGGGCTGCATCTGTAATGCTGATGTTTGCTGCGAATAAAAATCCGAGCTTTTCCGAGAAATGCTTATATTGCAATACCAGGCTATTATTTTATTATTAGTGTCAAAAGAGCACACCAAGACAAGATACGAGACTAAAGCTACTAAGCATTCAACAAAAATGGCGGCGATTGTAGCGGTGTCGTGCAGCATTCGTGAAGGAAGGAAAAGATAGGAGCAGCGGTCATTGCAGCCTGATAACTGCTGAAGGTGCCACATGTTAAGGCTCTTTTTTGTTAGGGAAGGAATTGCTATGCTGTAAACACTAGCCGTTTGCGCAACGGCTCATCATGACCAATCGGGCAAGCTCCTCGCTAGACGACGTCGACAGTGTAGCAAGATAACACAGTGTCGATCAAGAGCGCGTCGCTTTTGTCTACTACAAGTAAGGTTCAATAAAAGTGGCAGTTTTCCTGGAGATATATTTTTTGGCAACTCCTACTTTCGATTGCAATCGATCCCGATCGAGCCCGATCGCGATCAAAGGTACCCTGAGTGACGAGCATTTCCATGCAGTTCATGCAATTAATTACTATTGTTGTCACAACACAAACGAATAAAAATATTTTTTTTTTGCTGCTGCTGCAAGAGTAAAAGCTCTTCGTTCTGATACAAACACCACCTAGGGCTAAATATGGACATGTTGCAGATACAAAAAATGTCAATGCAAGTGGGAAGCTCCACTTTCCAGTCGATAGATTCTACTTCCGGCTGGAAAATGCTCCATCCAGTTGTTTCCAGTTGGAAGCGCTGTTTCCAGCTAAAAAATGCTGTATCCAGTTGTTTCCAGCTGAAGCTGGAAAACTTCCAGCTGGAAGTGCTGCTTCTAGCTGGAAAACTAGCTGAGGTGGATTCCACTTCAAGCTGGAAAGTGCCATTTCCAGCTGGCTCTGGAAAATTTCCATCTGGAAGGGCTGATTCCAGTTGGAAACCTGGCTGGGAAGACCATTTCCAGCTAGAAATTCAGAGCCCATTTTCATGTGGGAGGCAGTGAGCCTTCATAAAGCAGCCTTCTCTGACGTTCTCTCCCAGCTTTCACTTGGAGAATCATGAGAAATGCATGCATGGCAATTAAAACCCCGGTGAAGATCATGCCATACATGGCTTGGTTCATGGTAGGTTTGAGTCCAGTTGGTTGCTGGAGTTTCCACCTCCTTCTACAGCTCCTGCTACTCTCTTTCTGCTCGCCACATTTGATGCCTTTTGTTCTTGGCATTGAGAGCTGCAAACATTGTGGCCATTGCAATGGCAGCACTCGCTTCAGACCGTCCACACATTTAGCCACCCATTGCAACTTTCTAGTGGTGCAGCAGACAAGCAGACGAGCCGAACACAGCCACGCAAAAAATGACCGCTTGCAATCGCCTGCTTTGGTGCTTTTCCTATGATTCTTTCTTTTTATGACTAGGCTTCAAGATTGTCACGTAACTCTCTCCTAGTTTCTTTCATTCCTTCATGCTTGCCATCATGTCGAGATCTTAGAAAAGTATCGCTTTTGCTTGCTCAGTGGAGAATGAATGCACACTCCTACAGCTGTAGGGGATATCATATACATTTAGCAGCTCGCAAGGATTGCTTCTGGCTTGTATAACTGATTAGAAACAGCTAAAAGGCAAATAAATTTCACTTTTGAAGTCAGTGTGCAACATGGATATAACTCTGATTGCGTAGCATGTCAAAATTACTGTAGGCTCATCTTGTCTGTAATAGTGCAAAACTGTGTGACTTGATCTGTTGTATCCACCTCTTGAGTACCATAGGCACCAGGTGCAGAAGCATTTTGACCAATGGTGCCTTCATGCAGTGGCGCTGTGAATCTAATGGCATGTGACGGCCGGTCCGGTCGCAGCAGATGCAGCTTCCAGCTGCGTTGGCTGATTATGTTCCATTGTTTCTTTTGTTTTGCATTGCTGGAATGTCCTGTGGAACCAAAAGTCTGAACGAACATGTTGCATTTTTAGGTGCAAGAACAGTTACCAAAACATGACTGAATCTGGCGAGGCCATTCAGTTCCATCAGTTTTTATTGTGGCCCCACCAGCTGGAGTAGCATAAAGCCTAGATATGCGTTATTCGTAGGCAGCTGCGTGTACATTTCAGACACTGCTCTGATTTTGTCAAGTTGTTCTAACATAAATAAAGGAGCCATTCATTCACAACAGCATCATGTTCTAATTGTGCGTCCTAGCATCCACAGGTGTGAGACCTCTGGAGCTTGAGCACCGAAGGCATACATGGAGATTTACAGTTCTCAAAGGGTTGAAAATTGAGCTTGTTGGTACATTGAAACCCATGCTTTGCCTTTCTTGTCCTGCCATTTAGCGCTGTTAAAAATATTAGTCATAATTTTGCCTTCTTCCCAGTAGATCAGTCATTTTCTTCTGTATTATATCTTCTTTCATCGCGTTTCCCAGCTCTGGCTGCAGCTGGTAAAGGAGTCTGTGTGCTCTGTATCCACAGCGAACTTAAAATGCAGCAGCCTGTTTAGAGTGGCTGTCAATGCCGGCCTTACACGGGCTCCGGCCACGACCGACAGTTCTTGTCGTGCCAAGCTACGTGAAATAGACCATGATGGAAGATTGGTGCTAGTTGCTAAGACATTAAGGTTGACAAATCATTGCGAGAAAAGGAAGAAAACAAACTGAAAACAGGAGAATACCGTCACATCAGCGAGCAGCAAGAAAAAAAAAAAAGGATGTGCATTTCTTCATACACAACTAGGTTAATGTGCACAGCAAAATTACATGAACTGCTGGAGTTCCGTGTCATTGCTTTCGCGGTGAGCTTTGTTTGCAGGGTGCATTTGCATCACAGTTTGCACTCGTTTTGTGCTACCTAATGCTGTGGATATGACCTGCCTTGTACAAGTGGTGAATTTTCTTAGGAGCAGATGCTCAAAAATATTTCTTCCAGTTCATCGGGCCTTGGAAACCACAGTGCGAAATTGCTGGGAATGCAATGTGCATATCTTTGCCCATCATCTGCACCACATGCCATTGCACTTACTGCTGCCGTTGGTGCCGCAGTTTGCCAGTGTGCTGTTGGCACCCTCAGATGGGCACCTGGTGCCTATTCACAAGGCAACAGCAATGACTAGGCTGTTAGATAAGGCACTTCACTGTTTAAAAGTAGTCTGCCACTAGAGGTCCTATGAGTGTGCATGGCGTTTGCTTAAAAGCAGAAATGCTATTTAGTTCCTTATGCTCTTTTTTAGAGTTAGACTCAAATGGTTCTTAAGTGAATGTTCATGATATGTTACAGTTAAAGTGGGCATGTTGTGTTTTCGGGCATTCTGTTCAGTAATATATGTGCGGCCAGCAACAAGAGGAGATCGTTGTTGATTGCTGGATGCCATCTGAATGCAGTGCGTTTTTGATGTGACCTTGCAGGAGAAGCTATCACAGGAGGACTACAACTTGTCCTGTATCTTGATTCTTCCCCCATACCAGCGTAAAGGTTATGGAAAGCTGCTGATTGAGTTTAGTGAGTATTGGCTTATTTTTTTAGATGGTTATGTACTGTAACTTTATCCCTCAGTTTATTAACGGAGTTGAACAAGTTCGCAAGTTGTTTTGATATGTTCACAAGTTGTTTTTATAAAAATAAGGCCCTCTTAACTGACTTCACACAGTATTGGCGTACCCGCCATCACTTCTCCCCGGAATTGTGATGCATGACCTAGAGTATATGGCACCTGAGCATGACCCCAGAGATAAGGTGGCACCCGTGGCACGCTGAAAAATCTCGGAGGCAGCTTGCTGGGACTTGCGTCACAGCGACAACCACAAGGTGCATGCGTCATCTGCTTAGGCGCTATTTAAAGACTGCTAACAAGAAAATTATCAATTAACAGCCTTGTGGATTTTCCAAGATTGCTTTTGTGGTACACTGGGACTTCGTTATAACAAAGTTGAAGGGGGGGGCCTAAAGTACTTCGTTATATCCATAGCTTCGTTGTATCCCTCATTGCCATTTGCTGCAACATATGCCTAGTGGGGTGCGGCAGTTGTTAACATCGAAGTAAGAAGATGGCATTGCAGCCCGCAGAACCGCTCCACGGCCACGCATGCGATGAAATTTGAATAAAGCAACAAAAACATCTCCAGCATGTGCAACACTTGAAGTGGCACCTGACGCGATAGCCTTTAGACAGCTGCCTTTTGTTCCACTGTGATGGTCTTTCGCATCCACTTTCCACTTGGCACGTCGCGGTCGAGCAGCAGGTGGCACACAGCACTGCGCTCCGCTGTGTGATCAAAGCGGCTAGCGAACATGGCTCGGCTGGCTCGTAGCCTCCAAGGTTGCACCAGTGGCAATGCGATCTAGGAGGCCACACCCACCTGCCAGCCCACACGGTGTGTCGTAGGGAGAAGTGAATGCACAGCTTTGGATGTGACCCCCGAAATTGCCCCGGGGAGATCTCGTAGGCCAGGTCCAGCTGCAGCTGCCTGCATCTTGTGCCTTAGAGAATGAGAGAAGCGAATGCACTAATCCTTAGCACTGCCACGCTTAGCTGCGGACTTGCGCAGAATTCCATGTGTCTCCTGAGATTGTGCCAGAGAGATCTAGGAGGGGACGCCCCACTGCGCCCCGCAGTAGAAGCAAATGCACCAATCTTTCGTACAGTCACGCTGCATGGCACAGCTCATGCAGCCAGGCACACGCAAGAAAGAGAGAGGGAAGTGGAGAAATGCGATAGTGAGCCGTTGCGTCTGCACAGCTACGCGCGACGGGGAGAAAGGCGAGTGTTGCTCGATGGTGTATTCGATGCGGGGACACCAGAGTTTTCAACTGTCGCAGCGATTGTGTGCTGAACTCCACATAAAACTATGTATTCAGCATGAAACGGTCACATACTTTTTGGTTTCAGAGAAGAACCTACTTTGTTATATCATTAGCAGGACAATTTTACTTTGTTAAAATGATATTTTAAATACATGGATCTCTATGGGAATTTCAAGGGGAGTTTCATTTACTTTGTTCTATCCATTATTTCATTATATCCCCTTTCATTATAATGAGGTTCGAGTGTAGTTACGACTCATAACAAATCTAGCCAAAGTGAAATTTTGTTGCAGCTGGAGTGCGAAACCAAGATTGTTTCTGCATTGCTGTTTCATTTTTAATTCTTCACTGCTGAACAAGCTTCATCTTTTTCTAAGCGACCTGACTCTACATTGTTAGGACAATAGCCATTTTGCAGTTTGAGATGTGTAAATTGCATTGGTTTCATCGGGGGTATAGCTTCTACTGCAGTGTTTCATTGCATTCACACTGACTGCAATTAGCTTATTGCATCATTTGCAGCAAGTGATAGCTATCTCAGTCACTGCCTGCTTTTGCTTTGCAGGTTATGAGCTCTCGAAGTGTGAAGGCAAGACTGGCTCCCCTGAGAAGCCACTTTCTGACCTGGGGCTGCTGTCGTACCTGTCCTACTGGTCTGAGGCCATTCTCGAGATTCTGATTAACATGGTCGCTGCCGAAAATGAGGAAAGGCCTAGGATCAGCATTCAGTGAGTCACTCATCACAAATTGATTTCAGATGTGGGAAACCATGTGATTAAGACCATGTGCTAAACAACAGGGGACCACTTTGGCACAAGTGGCAGCAGATATCCTTTTGCAGCTTGTGCCATCTCTAAAGAAACACCTCTCTCTTACTTCCCTTATGTATGTATATATATATATATATATATATCAGGGGCGTAGCCAGGGGGGGGTGCTTATGGGGCTTCCATCCCCCCCTTGAAATTTTCTCGTGCTGTCATGCACCGCCGACCAAAACAACCCCAGTTTCTGGAAATCATTCTGGATTTTGTCTAGAATGTATGTCATTTTCATGCTCGAAAAGGCATTTCAGCGCGAACATTACTAACTCAGACCGGATTTCGCGGCAACGTCCATGCACCGGGAGTCACATGACGTAAGGAGCCTTATCCGAGCACAAAGCTTCAAGGGCATTTTGATGACAAGTGGGCTTGTCGCAGCAGCTCATGGAGGCTGCAGAATCTGTGGAGTGCATGGATTTCAATTCAGAAACTTTATGGGTATAAAGTTCTCGTAAACTTTTTATGCGAAAAGTGCATTGACATTTCCAAAGTCATGCTTTAGGTTTTCAATTCCGTAACTTTGTGGGTTTGATGTTGTTATAAACAGTTGACGTCAAAGGTGCATTGACTTTTCTGAAGTAGTGCATCAGACCGTACACTGAGACAAGCCAAATCAACACACTATCAGACAAGTAGACAAAGCATGCAGCTAGGTCCGTTGAGACGAAGTGTTGTGGTGGTTCATTTGTGCCGTCATGTCACAGAAAAGAATATCAATATTTTTCTTCACCTGCGCCAAAACACCTATGAAGCCACCAAAGGTAACTACGTTCTTATTTATTTTTGTACTTTGGCTTTTATTCGTGAGGACACATTGAGCCTCTTCAATTTTCTTGTTCTACCTGCGGGCTGCCATAGCCAGCCAACGCGCATGTGTTTTTCTCGCGTTGCCCCAACCACTGCGTGGTGCACTTCTGTGCGCGTTTGTTTTTCTTTGGCCGAGTGGATTTTCGTCTGGCAGAGTTGTGAACGCTTTCTGGCTAGCAGGCAAGAAAAGGAAACAATGGTCGGTCGCGGGCATCACTGCAACACATTTGCTTGAGCGCAGCCTCTTTGGCAAGTGTTCCCTCGCCGGTGTAGGATACCAAACAGTATACATATGCTTCTCTGTGGACCAAGCGTCTCACGTGTTTTTTTTATTATTATTATTATTATTTCTTTGGTGGCCACATTGGTGCCCAAGGTAGGCGTTCGATTGTGGCCAACATGCTTTCCTCTGCGTTTTTCGTTTTTTTTTTTTTTTCATTCCCACACCACAAAAGAAAAAAAAAAGACGTTGTGGCACAGCGAATTGTCGCATGGTGAAAGTTCGATTTTGTTACTTCTTCTTTTGCAGAAAGTAATGGGCCATGATATGCTTCAGTTGCCGGATACTCCTATTATATTATTGCGATAGCAAATATATGGACGCTCCAGGTGCATTGCTGCCGTCGCCCTCATGTTCCATATAAAGTCCTATGCCATAACCGTGACCGTGCACCGCATGCTGTATGTGCGAGTGAAAGCGTAAGAGGGTGGTGGTGACATGGATGAGCCGACAATGGTGGTTCTGTCTTTGTGTGCGCAAGGGAGAAAAGTGGGGAGGAAGCGCACCACCTACCGTCGCACGCGATACATCAGGGGGAGTGGAGGGAGGGGTGGCGGGCCTGAGGATTCTGTGATCTGTGGATCTGTGATTGTGCAACATGTTTATTTGCCTTGTTTGATGCACTATATACCGTGACTTTTTCTTAGATACATAGATTTATCGGAGACTTATATGTTTCTTTAAATATCTTGTTGGGGGGTTTTGTGCTGTGAACTTTGTTTCCAGTGACACTTTTTTGCCCTTAAAGGGAAGCTGAAACACTTTTAGAAAAAAATGAGTTCCCTGCGGCATTCGACAGTTTTGAGTCCACTGAACACGAATATCTCGTTTAAAAAGGGCGGAAACAAACGCAAGCGGCTGTTTTTTGCAAGAAAACACGCACCAGCGCCTCAGGGCATCGCGCGTGATTGGTCGTGATTGGTCGGAACCGCTTTGACGTCATTAGCGGGGATTGCCGGTCGGCGCCGCCGTTTCAGAGCGTAGCACACTGTTCTGTTCTGGCTTCACAGCTGAGTTGTAAGCATTATGGAATTTTCTCACTGTCTCGGAGAGCTTGTATTTTCGCCGTACATGTTCGAACCGACAGCCGATACAGAAAACGATGGTGGCAACGGGGGGCAGTGACGATGTTGAGTGTGCCAACAGCGAGAGCGATGTGTGCACCTTCTTGCGCATTAGAAATCTTAGGTGGTACGTATGTCTTTTCATATAGCTGCACGTTCCAATGACGGGAGAAAAAACGCGCTAAAGTGTCACTGGAAACTAGCTGCTGGAAGAATGCCGAAGCAATAACATCTCATTAGATTGTAAACACGGGTGCAATTCCGCGATGTCATGCACCTTGCCGCTGCTTGTCTAAAGTTCCGTGGTTTTTTGCGTGTTGTACATGATCGCGAACATAAGTCCCGCGTTTGGCTACTTCAAACTCTTCAACATCATCTGCTTGTGTCACACTGGCTGCTTCACACTCTTCGATTTGTGATGGTAGTGGAACAGGTTCATCAGGGGCTCGGTTCTCGAGGTGCTCTGCTAGAACCTGAAAGAGTGCAAGGCACGGATGTCATGGATTTCAGCATATCATGCATATCAGCAAACATGACGAACACTTGGATTACTTACAGTAATTGAAATACTTTTTCAGTAATTTATGTGATGGATTAGTTGTCTAGTGATTAAGTAATGGGAATTATTTGGCGTCTGTAATTTAATGGCTAAAGTAATTTATTGATTGCGTTAAATATGCACCAGTAAGCTGTGTACGGCGCCAGAACGTTGGTAGTGTCATGAGGCATCATGGAGGCACATGGGGGGCAGGGCATGAGATGTTGAAGAATGTTGAAGAAAGGTTGGCGTCCCTTTATACTTTGCTTTTTGCTTCTCATATGCATGAAAACTTTTTGGAAGCAATCGTAAAGTAATACCATTACTTTTTTGAAAGCGGTAATTGGTAATGTAATTCAAATCAAAGAGCGTAATAAGAAAGTAATGAATAATGTATTATATTTACTTTCAAATAATAATTTTACCATGCGTGATGCATAGCTAGTTAAAGGCAAGAAAAAATTTTTTTGTCCAGCAGCGATGCCTGTATTGGGCTAGACCACGTCGAACGCTGACAAGTTCAATACCTCACAACGTTACTTCATTATTTGAGCCCCTTCGCCTTGCCATGGGTGCGGCTGTGCCGACGCTCGTTTTTGCGGCATTTCGCTGCTGGTAGCAAGCTGTGAGTGCGAAATCTACGGAACGAAGTTTTTACACGCTGAATTCAACTACTCTAACGCGAGCATGAAAATGTTACCGTAACGCCTTATGTCGTGCAATTTGAACACGAATGCTGAACAGCTAAACCTGCGGGCACCGCATGGTAGGACGAATAGTAAATATCACTGAATGAGCAAGCATACCCCCGGCCAGTTATTTCACCGTACCAAAACAGCGCCGAACAAACAGCCGTAGTACAGTGTTCCGTGACAAAGTGGAGTGGCAAAACAGGATGAAAACGGCAAGCACTTTGCACGCATGTGCATATTCCCAGCTGTGCCTCCACCTCGCTTCGTCATAGGCCGCTGTAAGGCCGTTTGTTCGACACTCAGGTGATCATCCGTTTAAAAAATTGCCCGTGTGCACATTAAAACCCTTACCTCACCCTTTCTCCTCTTGGCGAAGGCCGCTCTTGGAAGTGGCGAGGTGTTTCTCTTGCGGGAGAATATAGACGCAACAACGCCGGCCTTCAGTCGCGCCGATTTAATTGGAATACTGATTGCCTGCATCATTGTCAAGCTCCGATGATAATCACTGTTGCGGAAATGGTTCGAACACAGCACAGTTGCTTTTGTCGGCAAGAAATTATCTCTCCTCACCGCACAGACCCACTGCGCTGCAAGTTTCTTGTCCTTTGGGAACATGTGAAACACCAAATCGTCTCGCCCGCCTGTGTTCGCACAGCCGAATGCTGCACAGTACGAGGGCATGTTGGGCGCCCTTGGCTGTAGGCACTCACGCAGCACAGAGAGGAAGCACAGTTAACGAAAATCGCAAAAGAAAACAAACGTGAGTGGCGGCAGTTCTCTCGTAGCGTTGTTTAGTAACGCCCCCCCCCCCCCCCCCCCCCCAAACGAAGTTTCTGGATATGCCACTGATACATATGTGTATATATATATATATATATATATATATATATATATATATATATGCAATTGGTTAGAGAATTGCATGCGTAATGCGAAGATGTGGGATCATTCCCCACCTGCGGCAAGTTGTTTTGTCATCCACTTTCATTGCCATTAATTTATCATTTCTTTAATTCAGTTAGTAAGTACAAGTAATTTCCCCTATGTTGCCCTTGGTGTATTTGTTTTTTGGCTTCTCATGATATGGTGTGTGTATGTATATATATATATATACATATATATATATATATATATATATATATATATATATATATATATATATATATATATATAATATCAATGAAGCCATGAAAAGCATAGCTGAAGCAAACAGTTCACGTATGCATTTCTAAATTTTGGAATCTGTTCACTTCATAATTATTGAGCCCTTCATTCCCCTGGGTCTTTTCGTATGCACAGTATTCATTAAAGGGAACTAAACAAATGGTTAACTGGGTCAGTAAATTACACTTGCATAATACCCTAAATATGCTTACCATGAACTTAGTAAGTCAGAAAATATACAAAAATGAAAGACATGCTTGAAGTTGCCAAACTAGCTCTTCATGGCGTCATGAAATTTCGACATCACCTGCTCATAACTAGTCAAGTAAGTAAGGATTGCATTAGCATTCTATAGGAACAAAGGGTCAACCTTGCGAGTTTCATAACATAAACTGTGAAAATGCTTTGAAACCTCTGACATCATGCTAACTTACACCAATGCTGTGGTTTGGGCACTGAGTTTAAAAATGGAACCTTGCCTTTCATGAATTTTTATCACTAATAACTAACTTCTTCTGTGGAATAAATCCATATTGAGTCTTTAAAAATACTTGACTAAACTGAACTTGATGTTGCCCTTTAGCATCCTCTTAAGTACAACGTTGGTAAATATGGCATAGCAGGGCAAATGTTAAGTGAGGCATCTGTCACTGTTTCCTTTCCCCTGGTGTCATAGGTGTGCGTGCCCTTGCAGTTCTCTATTTTGTGTGAGAATTAAACCGTAATCTTGCGTCTCGTAGTGCACTCTTAATGTAGCACCCAAATGTTCTTGCTACCTTGTGCACCTGCGTACCTCAGTGTGGGGCTCAGCGTGATGAGCCATAGAGTGCAGTCCACTTATAACGATATCGAGAAAGACGAAAAATATGATCGTTATAACCGATTATCGCTATATCTGGACTGCAGTTATCAAAAAAAAATAAACGCGTTTGTGCTCTTTACCTTTGCAGCTCTGAACTCGAATTCGCTACTTGCTCTAAAGAATAGATGATGTAGACAGTAGGCCATGAAAAACAAACTTTATTTCTAGCGCCAATGACCGTGTCAAGGATTAGGCGCGCCGAAATAGTCCGAAATCTGCACTTGCTTTTGCGGCAGCTTCAGCTTCACAACCGCGGTGTGCATGGATTCCAGCTGCTGCGCGAACACTGGCGGCAATCCTTTAGCATGCATAAAATCAATTAAGGAGTCGATCGACGATAGTGCACTTTGCGTGGACATCGTGGTCGAGGTCAAGGAGCCACTGTCGATTTCGTTGTCACTGTCGCTGATGCCGTCGCCACCGTCGCACAACTTTGCGTCTGTCGAGACAGCACATCTTCGGCGATCGCCTCGTCGGTGACCTCATCGCAGAACGAGGCAGCACTGTCTGCAGTCAAAAACCCCTCCTTCGACACACCACCTGTGTCACCAGTAGCAACGAGCTCCCAGAGCTCGGTTATGTCAGCGACTTCCACCGGGTCAGTCTCAGCGGGTTGGGGAAGTTCGTCCTTACGCACAAAGCCCGCCTTCTTGAAGCAATTGGTGATGAACCACTGGTAAAGCGCCTCTTCAACATCGGCGTTCAAAGGGTCTCTAACCCCTTTTCCGCTGATCGGAATGGCCGCTGATAGCTCCTGCCTTCACAATCGCGGTGCTCCCGGTTTTCAAGATGGTTGATATCGTTAACTGGACGAGCTCATACTTCTTCACGAGGGCGCTCACCTTGAAGCCGCATCGAGTTCCTGCAAAATATCCATCTTCGTGTCAAGCGACACAGCTTTGCGCTTTGTCGGCGCCATCTTCGAACTGGGTTGAACCGTTGGTTGCACGCTGCTTCGGTGGCGTCAGCCTGCTATCGCAAGAGAGACGCGGGACGGGCGCTACCGCGCCGCTTTGCTTGTCGCTTCTTTTTTTTTTTCTTTCTCTCTCTTTCGGAGCGACTGTGGCCGACGCGCATGTAGTGTTCCTGTATATGCTCCCGCAGGGAGCAGAGTTGCGCATAGTTCCGCCGCCGTGATCCAGCTCTGCAGCGAAGCCACTCCTCGCGCGCGCAGGAGCCAAATGCCGCGCGGTGTTCCGCCTTTTTCTCTGGTGGTCGCGAGCTACAAGCGCCAATTGTTCGCAGGCGCTTAGCAAAGGGCACTTGTCAATACAGGCTACGCTCGAACGAGTCATTCGTGCAGCCGGAGGGGGTGGGCTTCCAACCAACCGAAACTTTGTATGTACCTATGTAAACACGCATATACAAACACACACATGAACGTACAAATATGGGGTGGGACCGCCTTTGGTTCCCCAAAATAATATACTCCCGTGGCTCGAACAGCTCCAAAGTTCGCTCGCAAACGCGCAGTACGTTGCCACAAACAGCGGTGCAATGATTTTCAGCATGCATATGAAGTTGTCTTATCATGACCAGAAAGCAAGAAATGTTTTAAAGAGTGTTTAAAACTTCACACACGTAAGGTGGACACTTAGCGCATTTTGGCTGCCGAAACCAGCCGATTAATGACCGTCGCCAAGAGAGCTATCGTGCCTGCAGTTATGTCACTGACCATTAACAGAGCGCCATTTATCACTAACCATCGTTCACAACAGCTGCACGTTTTCGATACATGCGGTGCAGACACAGATTTAAGCGCATTTCAAATGTTGACATGTGCACATTTTAAGCAAAGCTTACTTTTATTTACAATTACTATTTAGTAGTACTTACTATTTAGTAGTGCTTACTATTTAGTAGCAGCAAATCTGCAAATAGAAAAAAATTCAAGATGCAAGAGCTTCTATCTGCTCCTCTGAACGCACGATCGACGGTCCACTGATTGCAATGGCGATGGTACTGACGGAAACGACGAGTTCGCATGAGTCGGCGATGCGCCCGTAAAGTTGGCTTCGCAGCGGCGCGGATCATTTGACGTCATTTTTCGCGCTCGGCCAATAGCGGTGCGAGCGGCGCCGGAAAAGGTATGCGCAACTCTGCTCCCTGCGGGAGCATATACAGGAACACTAACGCGCATGAAGCAGCTAGCGCCATCTTGTGGCGCGCTGCGCCAACGTTGGCTGCGCCTATTCGTGCGCGGGCGGGGCGAGACGCGCTGCGCGGTAATGGCGGCAGATACGAACTTACGGAGGTAAACATCGCCTCGCCTCGACATCGTTCGTTTCAGGGAACTAAGCGACGCAAACGTTACGATTATTTGGCACGGAAAACGCCGTCCAGACTGCAAAATTTTGATCGTTATATCCGATATGCGGTGAATAACCTATCGTTATAAATGGTTTTTTTTCCCCATAGACCTAATGCATAAAATGACACTCTCATGTCGACCCATCGTTATAACCGATATATCGTTATATGTGGTATCGTTATAAGTGGACTGCACTGTATAAGTAGCCTACATACAATGTTTGTGAAGCATTCTTCAGCAACTCTGGACCAAGAATTTTTAGGAACTCTGGTCTTAGTGCCCCTCCCCAATGGGTAGTAGGAAAGTTCACTCACTGCTCTACCTGTGCAGTTCACATGTCAGTCAGTCAGTCAGTCAGTCAGTTTTTATTTGCAGGAAAATCGCATCATCCTGCGGGTGGCAGAGACTAAAGGCATGATTGCCTGACGAGGTCTCTGCCCCCGTAACAAAAGGAGCAGTCCACAGCAGTACAGCAGAGAGCTGGTAACAAAAGAGAGGCGGCGTTACAAATAGTACACGTATACAGCGTACATCATACATACATCATACATTCTATACAATATGGGTGTACTTAAACACTGTGGACAGTTTATTTTTTTAAAAATCACATTGAAGATTCACTCATATCACAAAAATACTTAAAAGGAAGTCAACAATTGAAACGGAAATTTACATTTGTCATTGTAACTTAACAATTTCAACGAAAAACAGAATCGACGGAAAACAAAATGGACCGCAGTTCACGTTTGAACGTTTTTCTGGGTAGGCAGAAATCCAAAACAGAAGCACAGCTATTTAACATGTCTATTACCTGATATTCCAGATCTTGTTTGCCATAATTTGTTCTGACTTTTTTATTTCTGCGTTTGGGGTTACGGATATCATATTGCGCCAAGACAGGTGTGTAAATACTGTGGAGTTTCTGTTTATAAATTCGCTGTGCCAGTATCCATAAATAGACTTTATTTGCAGGTAAAACATCAAATCTAGGAAATAGTGGTTGTGTCGGCAACAAACTAATAGGGCTGGTGTGGTTCACAAAAATCCGGAGGACACGTTTTTGCAGCAGCTGTAGCCTGTCATAGTTCCCTTTTGTCGTTGTCCCCCAGACCAGAATGCCATACAAAAGTTTAGAATAGAACAGGGAGTAATATAGTGATTGCTTTAGCCAAAGGGGTATAAGAGGAGCTATTTTTCTAATACATCCAACAGACTTCGCGAGTTCGGAGAGCAGATGATTGACATGGGGGGTCCAAGACAACTCTTCACTAAACCATACCCCAAGGAACTTTTGCACACTTACTTGTTCTAAGTTATGTCCTCTGTACTGTAAGTTAATCATTTTTTTATGCTTATTGATTGGCTTAAATATCATGTACTTTGTTTTTACTGCATTCAACTGAAGTTTGTTTTGTTGCAACCAGGCGGATAAATCACTTAAATACAGATTGGCCGATTGCTCAATGTCATGCAGTGTTCTACCTGTAAAGAATAAACTAGTGTCATCTGCAAACATGGTTATTGTGGGTGTTCTTTGTAGTTCCGTAATGTCATTAACATATAAGAGGAAAAGTAACGGGCCTAATATCGAACATGTCATCCAGCATCCTGTTTATCGTGGCCAACCTCCAGTCTACAACTATAATTGTAAATGCTTTGGAAGGAAATGATTTTGCCTTGCAATAATTTGATGCATGTTTAGTAGATGTGGGACTTTTTTCGTTCCTGTCTTTATACTTTTCTGTTGGGTGCTGCTGACATTCACGATTGTTACTCACATCAAATCTTTTTACGTTGAAAATCAATTTTGTTGGTTTCTTCTGAGTGTTCAGCATGGGACTGCGCAATGTGTCTTGCCTTATAAAATTAATTTAAGAAAGTCTGAGAATAACGGATGAACTTGAAAAGCTGAGGACTGCCCAGTCAACATGGAAAAATTAATAGCCAAGTGTTAAAATATGCGAAGACGGCAGCGTGGATCCGATAAAGTAGGTAGGCAGCTGATGTCTTAGTTCAGGTTGAAAGGATGAAAGGGTGCTGAACAAGTCACATAATGCACAGAACAGGCATTACTAGGCTGTTAAAGCAAGAGGATGAGTGCCGAGTGAAAGGAAGTGCAGTCTAAAACAGCAGAGCTAGAATCAAGTGTCAAGATAGCAAATTTGTCATCATGGGGTGCAATAGGAAATGGAAGCAACTAGTGGTTGCTTAGAGAGGCTTTCATCCCACTATGAATGAACATAAATAAGCAGGTGATAGTAAATAGAGTTAATATATGATTTCTGCAGCAGCAGCAGAAATTGACAGTCAGTTGACCATCTGTGCGACTACCACTGCGCTTTCTCACATGCAGGGAGATTTGCAAGCTGACAAGCATCAAGAAGGATGATGTAATATCGACACTGCAGCATCTGAATCTGATCACCTACTACAAGGGCCAGTACATCATCAAGCTGACTGAAGAGGCAAGGGAAGGATACAAGCGGGCCATTCTCAAGCGACCTTTGCGCATCGACTCCAAGTGCCTCCAGTGGAAGCCCAAAGATTGTGGGAAGCATCGTAAATAGTCAACCACCTTTGTGCTGCAGCTGTGCTCCAGCTGTCTTGGAGGTGAGCAGCTTCTTTATGCACGTGGAAAGTGGAAGTTGAGGTTGAATATGGGATCTCTAATGAAACTGCTCAAAGTGCTACTATAGTGAGGTAGATAAACTAAAGTAGATAAAGTAAATAAAATTTTTCCTATATATGGCATTGAAATGGAGCAAGCCCTTTCTTGCATGTCATATTCTTTCTGCACTCAAAGCTTCTGAGTAAACTGAGAAATCCCTTGAAATGAGATGGAAAAAAAATGAGAGTAGAAGAAGGACTGTACCCTCTTTATGTTACAGTCAAAGCTCATTATAACGAATGCGGATATAATAAATTTTACATATAACAATTTAAATCTAAAACATTCCTCGCCAATATCAGTATGGACCTTTAAAATAAAAATGAAAGAGATTTAGTCACTTCATAATAGTAACAATATTATTTAAAAGTACCGTAACATCGGAAGAAACATCACATAGTTGGAAAACCTTAAACAGAGTTAGCTAAATATTAGGCTTGTGCGAATATCAATTTTTTGTTCGAAGCGATGTCGAGGCAAATAGTAACTAGTGTTGACCAATTTTGAAGTGTGTAGTTGGAGTACTTGTGGGATTCACATAAGACCTTGACAATAAGAAACACATGCTGAAAAATTTAAGAAAAGCTTGTTCTTTGCTTGCAAAAAAGGAAACAGGTTCATCTCTGGAAACCGTTAATTTTCAAATTGCTGTTTTCAGATATTTGTGTGCAAAAATGCAAGTTCTACATTTCTTACGATTGCAGCAGCACAGCAAATTTCTTTACAGGCTCTTGCTCACTGTTGTGCTTCAGTCTACTTAAAATTATGCGGTGGTTGAGGCATTTCACATTCGTCCGTCATCGGGATGCCGTGAAATGCAACCTTGACTGCATGGTGCAGGCAGTTGATGCTGTGTTGTGCGAATTCAACTTGATGCTTTCAGTCTTCACGCAAGGTTAACCCGTTTCGTTCTGCAAGCACACATACGAACATGGTAGGCATGCTTGCCGCTTTCGTGGTACTCGGTCTGACCCACGCGCATTTATCTGGGGCCCAATCACTGATGAGCAGCAAACTTCCCACGACAGTTTGCTGTCCACCTCCATGCTTCCATCATGGGCACCTGCCTTTGCTGTTAGGCCTAACTAGTTCTGTTTCGCCTTTTGTCGGCCACCGAAGTTACGGTGCAGTGCCACCTTGATGCAAGTCTATTTCAGCTGCTGTATGGCCACTGCAAATATTACCGTATTTGCACGATTCTAACGCACACCTTTTCTTAATAAAACATGCCTTCAAATTTGTGTGCGCATTACAATTGTAACTAATTCTACTCAAAATCAAAAATGAAACCACCTCTTAATAATAAAAAAAAATGCAATGTAGCTAGCCACACTGCCATCAAATAGACACTGTTTATTTATGCCTTGGTTAGCAGTTGCCATGCTTCAGTTTGTTGTACATGTGGCATTACTAATGCATTAGATGGAACTGAAGATGACTTCCTGTGGTCAGTAGACAGCGAAAAGGAGGTGTCGTCGGACTCCAATAGTGATTAACCACTAATGTTTAGTTGTGTGCATGTCTGTGTGCTTTGAATGTTCCATAAAGTTGTTTCAACACGGTATGTGTTGACTGAGGTTTCATTACTTGATATGCATATTAGAATGGGCACCAAGTTATTATTTGTTTTACATGCCAGTAATATAACGTCGTTACAGTCAGGGGCACAGTAGAATAGTGCAGATAAAGTATGTTTGAAAAATCAAGCAGGTGCAGAGGTCAGTAGATTACTGTAGACGAATTCATCATTGCCTTGCCTTGGCTATGAGCTATGCAATGCAACTTGCTAGCCAAAACCAAAGCTGTTAATTAATGAAGCATATTTTAAAATTTGCCATATTTTTGTATAACGTGCACCAAAACAATTTTAAGTTTAAGAGTAAAGCGGAATGAGAGTTATATGCGAATTTCAACTTTGCAGCAGCTGTTGTAAATTTACTTCGGTAAAATGCATATAGCCAGGCAATCAAATGTGTTTTTGAGGAGGGCTAAAAAGGATACAGAGAACGGTATGCGTAGAAAGTAGTTGCACAAACAAGTTGCACGGTAGATGCATTGAAATCTGCCGGTAGGGTCGTCGGTGCATCATCTGCAGACTGTTGGCACAGGCATATTGTGACAGGGGCACTGACACCATGGATACCGCTATTGCTGGCACTCAGGAGATAGAAATCGGCAGGTTCTTGGCCCAGATTGACCATGCCTTTATTATCAAGTGTAAATCGCTCCCTGAGGGATAAATGCTCAATGCAGGTAACCGTATCAGCTTGAATCGTGACTTTTTCATCCAACTTTGCTTATCCGAGTCACACTTCCTAGCTCTCACCTCATAACATTATCCCTCCCTTGTCCTCGCAAACTTTCTGACTGCTCATGTCACCCTCACCGTACTACGCGAGTGTGAGGATGCCTTTGCGAGGGTGTGCCCTCGTGACGGTGCCCGTCTGGTAATGTCCATTTCTGGTGCAAAGAAAACATGTTGCATATGTTAGTCTTTCAAAGGCGATATTTATGGTATTCTATTCTCATTCTCCCCTCCCCCCCCTCTCTAGCCCCTAGTTGTGTGTAAACTCTAGCAATTTCACTTCACAGCCATGCTATACCACTCTAAAAGTAGGGAGTTTCTTGTAGCTCATGATAAGCACCTCAATTGTTATCTTGATGTCCAATCTTTTTATGAGAAAGTTTTGTTGAATTATAATTATTTAGGTGCATGCCTACTTCCATCATTGCATTTTTTTTTTTTTTCACTGTACTGCACTTGCATTATAGTCGCCTTTTTTATTGCTTGTCATCATGAGGCAACACATACATCAAACATGCCAAACTTTTACAATGCTTACAAAATCACACTCAAAGACCTACGAGTTTGAGCACATTTTTATGTTTATACGAGATCTCAATGAGTTCTGTCGTATGCTATCAGTCTTCATTTTTTGCCTTCTACTTCGAGGTGTCAACTAAAGCGTTTATTGTTGAAATTTTTGTACTGACAAAACCAGACTTGCAGAACAACACAGCTGAATAATCCTAAAAGCTGGAACTATGAGAACCAAACTACCTATCTTGCCAGGTATTGAACTTGAATTGCATCTGTTGTCAGATTGATTCATGTTCCTTTTTGTATTCATTTTCTTGTTTTTAAAAAAATACTTATTGGAACAGATACCTGGTTAGTTAGCAATGTGTGTCTTATTGTTTTGTTCACACTCTGTCATGTTTCTTTACTTGAATGAGAAAACAGAAAAGTGAGAGGGAACCAAATCAATTGTATGATGTAGAAGCACATGTACAATGGCGAAAAGCGTTCAGCTATCACTCGTTACCATATAAAACGTCTAATTGTTCCTTGGATAAAGGAACTGATGGTGAATTCATGCACTTAGCATTGCTGCTGCCAGTTGAAAGTTTGTATTCATGTGTGTTGTTTCGCATTGCCATCTGTCCCGTTCTGCGCTAAAAATCTTGATGCCCTCTAAAACGTCTGGGTATTTGTCGAAGTAGGATATTAGATGCAGCAATTTTGTTGTCAAGGATGTTGTCTAGATTACAGCAGTCACCACACTTCCAAACCTGCTAATTCTCCTTAACTTTCCAGAAAGTTTATGGATTTGGGCTGGTTCTACCATTTTACGGATGTTGCGTCACATTTAACGAAACATGAGTCGCGTTTGAGTCTGTCAACTTGCAAGCTCACCAACTCTCATTGAATGTATTCATTGAACCAAAATGTGATGTATGGTGAGCACAAGTAGGAAACATTCGTGTGTGGGCTTGATTGCTGAAGTTTAGGAGAATTGCAATGATAATGTTGGGAATGATGTCAATTCCAAACAATAATACTGAATATGAATTGATATATATTACTACAAACAAAAGCCAAATGGAATTTCATTTGTCAGCCTTCTACCATACCCTCGGAAATCTGATTAATAAAGGGCACTGGATGGGTATTTGCTTCGAGCAAGTTTATGCAGAGAAGTTCGTGAAGCATGCCAAATCAACTGTAGCGAAATCGGTAAAAAAAAGTCATTATGATCTCAAAATATTACGTTGCTTATCAGTCTCTATTGTGCCACGTGTGCTGCTGCTTCTGTGCTGGGTCAAAAGGCAAATTATTAATAAAGTGCATATGTGTCCCAAAAAATGTGCATGCTCAGGGCAAGCTTTTTTAAAAATGCATGCTATTCACCGTGCCCTCACCCCCTCCCCTGTCCTCACTATGGGCTTTTACGAATTTTAGTGTTTACTTTAGTTATGCCCTTTTATTGCAGTCCTGTATTTTTGGAAGGTGTCTGTACTGTTCTAGTACTGGTATGGGGCTGGCGTACATTTAACATGTGTTTTGGTTTGAGCAAATGTGCATTTTATAACATCAATTTTAATGTGTGTTTAGGCTTGTGCAGTAACTGAAATTTTAATCTGCTTTATTTCCAGGCCATAGCTGAGGGGAGAAGTCAAAGGCTACTGGTACCTGACAAGAACTCTACCTCCTACACTTGACAAATTTATGTAATGGTTAATGAAAATTACTGCGGTATTTGGTTACCATAGTGAATCAGTATACTATATTATCATTACATAAAGTGATTTTCCGGTGAGATGCAAGAAGCATATAAAACAGTGTACTTCCTTTTGGATTCTAAAAACAAGAACTGATATTGTTTTACTTCCCTGGTGACCTGATCGATCCAGCAGTTTTATAATATTTATTTAAAAGTTTATTTATGCCATATTTTCAGCATTGGCTAGTCCTCACTCAGCATTTTTGGGGCTTTCATTTTCAGTTATAATATCACCTTCATAGTTGTTTGACTGTTCTAGAGATTTCATCAGTTTTCACATATTATTTTGTCAACTTTCAGAGTGCAAATAAAATATATATTCAAATATGTGTACTGTTTTTACCATGTACGTTTGGCAGCTGTGAAGATCTCGATAAACCTTTTGCATCTTAAAAATATTACAAACAATAAAGGACTTTTTTTTAGCTGCTGTGTAATAGGGGAAGGTGTTCTTTCGGTAAAACCTAATTACGTCTATTTCAAAGTTCACATGTAATATCCGGTCACCTTCAGTGCTGATTAGCATAGTATTCTGGTTAAACAAGACTAGAAAGAACCTTTGTCTGCTGATTCTAAATGTGAATATCTTTATTCAGAGGGCCCCTGTAGTTCGATTTTATTATGATTTAGCATCTGTAATTGGCGATGATGGTCACGTTGACTGTGTATTTCTCGACATGCAAAAGGCATTTGACACTGACACATTCCCTTCTCCTGCAAAAACTGAGACAATTCAATTTATTTCAAGAAGTTATTCAGTGGATTGAAAATTACTTATCGCACTGTAACTAATGTGTTGTACTAAATGGCAAAAAAAAATGAAGTTTGTGAACTTTACATCAGGGATTGCACAGGGCTGTGTTTGTACTCCTTTTGTTTTTATTCTATATTAAGGACATTTTCTTCATCACGTCATCAATACAGTCATCACTTTGCAGATGACTGTTGTCTATTGGAAAATTATATGTGCAATGTGGATCAGCTGCAGAATGACTTGGAAAAACCTTACAGATGGTGTGTGCAATGGAATATGCATCTGAACATTAAAAAGTATGTGTATGTGTTTAACTAAAAAGAAGCAAATTGTAAGTTAATGTCACATGATAATCTAAGAAAAACTGAAATTTACAAATATTTGGGAGTGCTATTTTCTTCCAGTTGTACATACAGCACACATGTTGATGAATTGGACATGAAAGCCGGCAGGGCCTCATTCAGTGGAACCTGAAAAGCTCAGAGTTTGCTTTAAAGAATACTGTGTATCTAGCATGCGTTCAGCTGATATTGGAATGCACTTGTCAGCTCTGGGAACCGTCGGAGGTCACTTTGAGCATTTAGAAAAGTTGTAAAACAGAGCTGCTAGGTTTGTCTTATGCCAATGTGAAAGAGGAACAGTGTTGCTGCAATGAAGCAGGAGATTCGCTGAGAGCATCTTCCTTTGCAATGACAGAAATTGAGATTAAAATTCTTTGTCCAAGTGCATAACTGCAAAACTGGAATTGACAAGGAAAAGTACTTTTTCAAACCACATTATACATGTCAAAGTGTCAGTGTATCAAATGAACTGAAATGAAAACCAGAAAAGAACTTGGTATCAAAACGTGTATCAAACCGGAAGTGAACCGGAACGCTGCAATTTTTTTTCACTGGAGTGAAACCGAAAGGAAAAATATACGTTTTCTGTTTAGGTTGGCCACCCTTTCTGCAGCTTTTCATCCATGCATTGCCTGAACTTGTGGCTCAACTATGCTAGCTCATGTGTAAATGCACACAACCTTTCAGTGATTTTAAAAGCAGCAGCACCTTTAGTAGTCCATCATATTGCATCGGGGGCAGACTAGGTGTTGTGTTAATGCAACAATACAGTATTTGCATCGCATCTGGCACGTGGACTCGCCAGAATGTGACGCGAAATACCTGAAAGAGTGCAGCACACGTGCTTGTTGCTTGTCCGCAGTATGACTGAACAGTATGACTGAACAGTTTTTGCGGAACAGTATGACTGAACATTGATCTCTTCGTTAGCACCAAATAACAATAGGCCGTTCCGCGAAAAAGTGTTACTGGGCTGACTGTCAGCCGGTCATATCAATGAAGCTAGCCAACAAAACTCTCTTAGAATATTTAGTTAACACAGGCTGTCAAAGGGCCTTTCACATGCTACTGCCTGTCCTCATTATTACTCCTCGAACCATGTTTTTCTCCTCTTTCTTCTCCCCCTGAGCAGAGTAGCAGGCTCGAGGACTATGTGCGGCCTGAAGAACGTGCAACAGGCGTAATGTTTCAGTGCAGCTTATCAGTAGTGCTGAGTTTTTGCACAAAATAAATTTGTGTTGTTATCTGTAATTATTGTTAGGTTATGCAAATGAAATTGAATGAATTTGCACCATAATTTTTTCGCTCCAGAGTTTATTTATTCCAATAAGACTGAAAGGCGGGCTAGTTGGTTCGACTTTATTGCAGATTTTCCGCAATAAACGCCAGCAACAGGAAAAGGACACGTAGATCAGCGCAGACTTCAATACAGTCTTTAATGTAAAAATCCTTCTCTTCTTCCTACACGTTCCTCGACATATTCCTTGCTAATGCAAGCTTATCGGGCATCTGTAGTGAAGGTTCCGCACAGAACTTATAGCCTAACCTGGGGATATTCTTTTGCTTTTCTTCCACTGGCGCGTCTCTGAAAACCAGGAGCTTTCCTGGCTCAGCTTGTTTCTTCTCTTTCTTAGGCAAAAATGCCCATAGTTGCTGCCGCAACACCTATGTTAATTTAGTAGGACAATCGTGCCTCATACGATACAATCTCCAGTCAGGTCTGGCATCAATGCCCGATGAACTTGCTGCTCGAAGACTGTCCTTGAGAAAGCGACACTGTCTCCAACACTCCGAGCTGAAGACCTTGCATGCCCTCCAGCAATGGCCTACCGGCATTGGCACCCGTTCAGTTGTATACCGTAGTTCATCCGGGCAAGTCTTATGCCTGATGTGCCACCCTAAAATGCATGCCTTGCTCTCGCACACAGTGATCATGGAAACAAGAACCGAGGGATTTGTTACATCTAATTGAGGATACGCAGAAAAAGCTTGAAAAGCTAGAAATGAACTGCAATAAGACTGAAAGGCAGGCTAGTTGGTTTCACTTCATTGTGGAAAATTTTATGCGGGACACATAGACACAGACATAGGAGAAAAGGACACATAGACCAGCGCAAACTTGAACAGTCTTAACGGAAAAATTATTTTATTCACTCTCATTCCTTCTCTCTTTTCTTCTCGTAGACACACCAGTGGAAGAAAAGCAGAATATGCTCAGGTTAGGTTCAGAGTTCTGTGTGGAACCTTCACTACAGATGCCCTATAGGCTCGCATTGGCAAGGAACATCTCGAGGAATGGGAGTGGAGAAAAGGAATTTTTTCGTTAGAGACTGCATCTGCGTGTAGAGTCTGCACTGGTCTATGTGACCCTTCTTGTCATCGTTTAGTGTGTGCAAAATTTTGCACAGTTTATTTGTTTATTACTACCTTACAGAGCCCTCGAGGGGCATTCTGTAAGGGGGGCAGTACAGTAAATACATGCAATGTAGATTAAAATACAATAACACCTTAACAAAGTAGAACATCAATTAGTGCAGATGGATGTGAATGAACCCAATAACTTAACAAGGTACACTATGAAAGCAAGGGGGTAACAATAGCGTTCAAAGATATAATAATGCAACAACGAAAAAAAAATTAATTTTGAACCCAATGGCAACAGTGCTGCGGAGAATAAAGACAACTGATAAAAGATCGTTTTCACATAGAAAAGAAAGGAAAAAAAACTGACATATCGGCAACAGTACTATTGGGGGCGAGGAGTTGCGGAGTCGCCATCTGTCGGAAGCGCCTCCCTTGCGTAGTATGAGGGATCGCGCGGCGCGCTCCTCGTAGGTTTCGCTTACGGCGCTCGATAAGAACCACGCGGCAGCCCTCCTGGACATTTATGTAGGTACTCTCAAAACTATGGAAGTTTCTGACTACCGATATAATAATCTTGGGCAAACTGAAAGCACAGAATCGTTTACAGACGCTATCTCTTTACCGAATATATACAGTGAACGCCATTGCGCGCGGTCGCCGCGATGAAGTCTCCCGAACCGGCTTCTTGTGTGAAAGGTAGGAAAACGCTGAGAGAAAACTATGTGAAATATGTTCTTTTAGTGGGCTGCCTGTATAACCACATGGGGCATAACAGAATGAAGCCTCAATGCAGCGATCGCACGGGTTCGCAGTGACCGACTGCGCGTCTGCATGCATGGCCGTGCGCAATGTCTTGCTTTCGCTGTGAGCGCGTTTTCGCACCGTGCCGTGAGCTTTAAGTCTCAGCATATGAGCATTTGACAGTGCACTAGCAATCATTGTCGCGTGGACGCTATCAGAACTGTTCAACAATAATTTCGTTATAGAGACTTCGACGCCTACGGCGACTGTGATGTGCCGTCGCGACGACTCAATTTTTTTTTTTTTTTTTTGTCTTCTAAATACTTGGACATTTCAATATTATTTCTCAAGTTGCGTCGCGATGTATGTTTGTCGGTCTTCTCAGCGTGCGATTTCCCTCTGCTTCTTTTTCGTAATCCATTAATTCGTAACACAAACAAGATGCATATATGCCATGCCTTTTTTTAAAGTGCGTCTTACCGCTCCCTTTCCATTCCAGTGAACTTGCCAGTACCTAGCATCAACAAGTTCATAGACCAAACCGTCATGACAGCCGGGCAGCGGGCGCAGGCGAGCGTCGCAGTGCGCGTTTTCTGCTACTCGCCGAACATCACAGTCCTGGCGCTGTAGCAGAAATATTCCTCGCGCATGTGCTTGCTGCATACCCGAGTTGTAGCCCATGGTTGTCTGCCGGTTCTAAGTTTCGCCAGCCAAGCTTCACGCAGCTCCTTGCCTTGCGGCGCCAAGCAGTAGCCTACCATCCTGCACGCCTCCAAAGGCAGCCACTACCAGGGGCGTAGCCAGGGGGGCTTATGGTGCTTCAGCCCCCCCCCCCCCCCCACCCCGAAATTTTTTCGTGCTGTCCATGCACCGTCGACCAAAGAACCCCCGGCGCCGGAAATCATTCTAGATTTTGTCTTGAATGCCTTTTTCACGCTCGAAAAGGCATTTCACCGCGAACATTGCGAACTCTGGCTGTATTTCGCGGCAACGCCCATGCACCTGGAGTCGCATAATGCCAGGAGCCCCATCCGAGCACAAAGTTTCAAGGGCGTTTTGATGGCGAACGGGCTCGCCGCGGAATCGCGCGGAGGCCGCGGAACCTACGGAGCGGATGTATTTAAATTCCGAAACTTTATAGGCATAAAGTTCTCATAAACTTTTGATGCGAAACGGGCATTGACATTTCCAAAGTTGTGCTTCAGATATTCAAGTGCGGAAGTTTTTAGGTTTAATGTTATAAACATTTGACGCCAAAGGTGCTTTGACTTTTCTAAAGTCTTAGGTCGGAACATACAACGAGACAAGCCAAATCGACACACTATCAGACAGGTTGACAAAACACGCAGCGAGATCCGATGAGACGAAGCGTTATGGTGGTTCATTTGTGCCGTCATGTCGCACCAAAAATATCAACAATTTTTTTTTTCACTTTCGCCAAAGCGTCCATGTCAAGACACTAAAGCCAGCCAGGGTAACTACGTTCTTATTTATTTTTTCTACTTTGACTTTCATTCGTGAGGACACATTGAGCCTCTTAATTTTTTTTATTGTCGCTACCCTACCCGCGGGCTGCCAGAGCCAGTCAGGGCGCATGCGTTTTTCTCGTGTTGCCCCGACCACCACGTGGTGCACTTCGGTGCGCGTTTGTCGCGTTTGGTTTTCTCTGGCCTTCTGGCTAGCAGACTAGAAAAAGAAACAGTGGTCGCTCAACGCCATCACTGTGGAGATTCGACGGATTGCACTGCGTTCGCTTGAGCGCAACCTCTCCGGAAAGTCTTGTCTCGCCGGTGTAGGATACCGAGCACTATGCGCATGGTTCTCGGTGGACCAAGCGTCTCACGTTTTCTTCGATATTCATTCGGTAGCCACATTAGGTGCCCAAAGTAGGTATTGCCTTTTGGAGAACATACCCTCCTTTGCGTTTTTTTTTTTCCATTTCGGTGCCCTCGCTCCATTACAAAAGGGGAAAAAAGATACATTGTTGCGGCGCAGCGAATTGTCGCATGGTGACAGTTTGTTACTTCTTTTGCGGAAAGTAATCGGCCACGGCACGCTTCAGTTGCTGGATACTATTATTCTATTATTGCGATAGCAATCATACGAACACTCCAGGCGCATTCCTGCTGACGCCGTCGCCCTCATGTTTCGTATGAAGTCGATAACGTCGGGACCGCGCGCCGCATGCTGTATGTGCAAGTGAAAGAATAGGGGGGCGGGTGGAATGGGTGAGCCGACGATGGTGGCTCAGTCTTGTGTGCTCAAAGGAGAAAAGCGTGAGCAAGCGCGCCGCCTTCCGTCGCGCGCGATACATCGGGGGGAGTGAATGGAATAGGGGCGTGATCTAGGATTCTGTGAATCTGATTGAGCAACATGTTTATTTGCCTTGTTTGACGCATTATATACAGTGACTTTTTCTTAGAAACGTAGATTTATTGAATACTTATACGTATATTTAAATATCTTGTTGCAAGGTGTTGTGTATACGTGCAGTGGACTTTCCAGTGACACTTTTTTGCCCTTTATCAAAGATTTGTATATTTAATCGTATCTTCGAATTGCTAATGAACGAGGGCGAGTCAAATGAAAGTGAGCCTACCCACCTCGCGCAATAATGGTTCGGTTCATTATCTGCGAGGCATGCGCGCAGCACACAGGCACCTCTCATTTACAAAAGTGACACGCAGGTGTGAGGGTAAGTGTTCTTTAATGCTCTCATACACTGGGTTGAACATGGTTGCGTGACATAATGGGCGCTTCAGAAGTTGAGCAGCGTAGTGCCGTGAGGTTTTTGACAGCTGAAGGTGTTTCCTAAAAAAGAAATTAGTCGCCGTATGGCTGCCGTGTACGTTGAACATTGCATTTCATTGGCCACTGTGAAGCGTTGGAGCAAACGGTTGAAAGGAGGACGTGAAAGTTGTAAAGACGATCCAAGACCGGGCCAAAACCATCGTGCAATAACCCCCAACAAAATTGCAAAGGTTGTTGAGCTGATGAGACAAGAACGGAGGATAAGAATAGATGAACTGGCAGAGCGTGTGAACATCAGTCACGGTTCGGTTCACACCATAATTCATGAACATCTCGGTTATCGGCTCTTGTGTGCGCAATGGATGCCCAAGATTTTAAACCACTGCCAGAAGAAGGTTCTGCGCTGCCTTGACTCATCTGATCTGGTATCAGAATGAGGGTGACGAATTTTGTCTGCAATTGTCATCGGGGACGAACCATGGTGCCACTACTACGAGCCTGAAACACGACGGCAAAGCTTACAAAGGAAGCATTCGAATTCACCACCCCCAAAGAAAGCAAAGGCCGTCATTTCCGCCGGAAAGGTGTTGTTGACTTTTTTTTTTTTCGATCGTCAGGGGCCATTATCTGATGGAATTTGCTAAAGCCGGAGAGACTATCAATCGTTTCCGATAATGTGAAACGCCGGATCGGCTGCGTGTCGCAATCAAGAACAAACGACGTGGAAAATTGACTATGGTGTTGGGCTGCTGAGCACAAGGTCGCGGAATCGAATCCCGGCCACGGCGGCCGCATTTCGATGTGAGCGAAATGCGAAAACACCCGTGTACTTAGATTTAGGTGCATGTTAAAGAACCCCAGGTGGCCGAAATTTCCTGAGTCCTCCACTGCGGCGTGCCTCAATCAGGAAGTGGTTTTGGCAAGTAAAACCCCGTAATTTAATTTTGAATTGTTCCACGACAATGCCCGTCTCCACGTCGCTGATGTGGTTAATACAAAACTGGCAAAGTTCAAGTGGGAAACTGCAACATCCGCCATACAGCTGAGACCTGTCGCCTTGCGACTTCCACATTTTGGTACAAATGAAAAAAACAGCTCAAGGGAAATAGATTCGTGTCGGACGATGACGTGAAAGAATCAGTTGCAGATTTTTTGAAGAAGCAACCCAAGCAGTTTTATGAGACTGAAATCACCAGACCCGTTAGTCAATGGGACAAATGTCTAAATTTGTCAAACGTCAAATGTCTAAACAAAAGACTACTGTTAAATAAAGTACCCCGTTTGTCATATATTCGCATTGGCTCACTTTCATTCGGCTCGCCCTGGTAGATTTTGCAGAACGGCTGTATATACGTGCTCTCAGTTGGGACAATAATTTCGGTGGAACTACTTCCGATACACGACTGGTGACAGCTGCTCCTGCATAGTACATTGGAATAAATGACAGCGTCATTGAGATTTTTCACTGGCCGTTGCATATGTACAAAAATGTAAACAAGGTTCTTGAATGACAAAGTTTCATTAACAAATTCGTCCTCAACTTGTTAATTTCATGGCCTTTACATTTTTCATACCAGTGGCATGCACTGGTTTGCTGGTTTCGAACTAAAGATCGTGTAATATTTTCTTTACTTATTAAACAGACATAGACCTGGAAGCATTGATATCAGTATAGAGTGTTAGAATAGGGGCCCCAATATTTTGGGGCCCCAAAGAGCTTTGCGTGTGTTAGCGTTGGGGCACGCACGAGTGAAGAGTTTTAGAATACGGCTTTGCGTTTGCAGATAGCGTCTTGCGCTGACAGCGCCACTACGGCGTCTAAGAAAAACGATTAAAAATAACTAAATAAAATATACCATCTTAAGATATGAATAGTAATTTTGACTTGCGTGTATTCGCGTTTAATTACAATTTAGAGGTTATTCTTCAAGCAGCAAACAATTAGTTGTGCTTAGTTTGGAGCAACAAAACCAACTTTACATGCCTTCACCAGCCAAGCTTAGCCGTGTTAGGCCTACGAGCCATAACATCCACACTCGAATTCGGAATCAGCGGCGTCTAATGAATCAATCTTCATAACACACGCTAGTTGAGAGAAAGCGATAACTGCAGTCACTTCTCCTAGCTTGCGAACTTCACGCATTACCGCGATTCGAACCCAGTTTGGTGCTAGGTTAGAGCCGTCGCTTCGATGGGTGCCGCCATGTTTGTTGACGCAAAGCTTTTGGGAACGCTATTTGAGCTCCCGCTAAATCGGTGAAATAGCGTTCCCAATGCAAAACCCAAACGCAGTTTGCGTCTCGCGCATGCGCAGTGCCTTCGACGCTATTTCTTTGGGGCCCCAAAACGTTTGGGGCCCCTATTCTAAAACTCTCTTTTGGGCACAATGTTTGGCCCGTACGAGTATGTTTTTCTTAAAAAATACATATATTGCATGTTTTCACAGTGCGCAGCGTTCAAGAATTCCTTTGCAGCATCTTTGGAAATGGCAATGCAGTTATTTCTAATGTATTTGATCCCTCGACAAATTGTTTAAGAGGAAGCTTTAGCTCGGGCCCAACTCCGACGCGGCCTATTCAAATACATGTAAAACGTAGAAATGCTTTTCTGAGATAACCCCTGGATAGCTTTTAATGAAATTTGTTGCATTTGAGAGAGAAAGTTAAATTCTAGTATCTGTTGGAAACGTAATTTTGATTTAGGGCCTGAATTTTTTTAAAATATTTTGAAAAATTCGAAAGTGCGAGAAAAATAGAAGCACGACGTTTACAAACTTATAGCTCTGCATCAAGAACAGATATCGCGGTTCTTCAAACGGCATCTATTATAAGAATCGAAGTGGACAAATTTGATATGTCAATTTGTACCTTACGTGAATGGGTTACGTGGTGTACAAGGTTTCTGCAAAAGCCGTATGTCGATAATACTAATTTTTTTTAGATTCATTAGTAACATATAGATTTTGTCCGCTGTCGATGTACTATTAGACGCGATTCACGGAATTGTGATATTATTTTTCATTGTTGAGTTACAGTGGTTTGAACATGATAGTTTCGTTGTCTGGAAATTTGCGATTTCGGCCAATTTTTAATAAAAATCGACAACTAAATGATAAATTCGAAACCAGAAGTCAGTAGGGCTTAAATTTTTCTTTTAAAGGCAACAAACCTCGTCAAATTTGGTGCAGTGGTTACCGAGAAAAACGAATTCACCTTCTACATGTATTTACGTAGATAGGAGCACCCGAGCTAAAGCTTCCTCTTAAGGAGAAGGCCAAGCTGCAACGTTAGCCCTCCCGAACGAAATTTCTCGCTACGCCACTGGCCACTACCTATTATAGCACTTTCAAATGTCAAGCATACATCCAAGGCGGTAAAGCCTCACCACTTAGAACCGCGGCGCAGATGGGACTTTAGACTTTCGTTCTCAGCTCGCTTCGGCGCTTCCGAAGCAGCCGACGCGGCCGCTGTGTCCACGTGTCCCTCATGCCCCGTCACGCCGACGGTGGCGCCAGCTTTTCCAGTGGTGGAGCTCGCCCCCAATAGGCTGGAACAGAACCGAAACTCAACCATTTTCAGTGAATCGGGCCGAAAAAAAATTCACAGTGCAGGGTGATTTCTGTACAAAAAAATAAATTATCTGAAGATATTAAGGAGGGGGATGTAAAATGTGGCAGAAAATTATAGTTTTTGTGGGAGACCTATGCTAGTTGGTAATTTGTAATTTGGTGGTAATGTAAATTGCTGCATACCATGCATTTGACAGTATGAATCTAATTTATTTCACTGCACGAAAACTTGTTCTTATAAGCTTGGTTCCCAGTCTTTTCAATGATAAAATATTTCAGACATGACTATATTGACAGACGTAGGATCGTTCCCCACTGTGGCAAGTTGTTTCCCATTCCCATTCATTTATGATTTCTTTAATTATTAAGTACAAGTTATTTCCCATATGTTGTCCTTAGTGTCACTGTTTGCTGGCTACTTATATTTCATATATCAATATATATTCAATTCATTCAATGTATTCAATTCGTTCAATATATTTCATATTTCGCGGGGTTTATTTATCAGTCGGAAAAAATTAATATGCATTTAGTGCGTCGCTGAAAATGCCGCAATTAGATGTCCCTTGGCTGTGCCTACAAATGCCTCATTGACACTTTGATAATTAGTATAGTACTTCTTGAGGTAGACAATCAATTGCAATTGCCTAATTAAATCTCAGTAAACAAAAAGTTACTGGCAGCTACTCTACTGTACCGAAATAATACGCACTAGGTTTCTTTAGAGTAATGCAATTGCTGTAAGTCTGAAAGGCGGTTTAGTTGGTTTGACTTCATTGTGGAAAATTTTGTGCACGCTGAACGAAGACAACAAGAAAAGGACACAAAGACCAGCGCAGACTGACAAATGAATTTTTATTTATAAGAACAGCACATATATGCACCCATCACATGATCAACATGCAAGGGCAACAGAGCATCCGTTCCACATGACAACAACACTAATAAAATGCATCATAAAAGAACACTATCGTCTAATATCGAGCAAGTTAATTTCACTAACATTCAAAGCGACAGATGGATGGCTAACACATGCTCCCTGCAGTGTGGCTATGTGCCAAGCTTCTACTATTTCTCTTGTTGTCTGATTAAGACTAACATACAAAATAGCGGTTTGGTCAAACAGTGGCATACACAGGCTCAATGAACATTGTGCACAGTGCATTGCCAAATGTGTATAGGGCCTTCGAGCTGTCCAAGTGCTCTCTTAACCTTACAGTTATGCATCGGCCAGTCTAACCGACATAGTACTGCCCACACTTGGAATTTTATATACCACATTTCATTTACATTCTAAAAACTGGTGCTCATGACGCACCTGGCACTTATTAGTAAGACTTAACTTTGTTATCATACTGTTTGTCGCAGGGCAAACAACCCCCACTTTGTCTCTTGCTGAAAAAACTACATTCACGTCATATTTGGCAGCAACCTTCTTGAGTTTATGCGATAAGCCATGCACATACGGGATTACTGAACTTCTTCTATTATCTCGGCTTCTTTCCATACCCTTGTCCTCCGATTTTATTTTCCTCACTAGCCTTTCGCTTGCAGTTAGCAGCGTTGAAGTAGGGTATCCAGCCTTTTCGAGGCGAAGCACCTGCTCAAGGAACGTTTCACTTAACTTGTGATTCACCCCGCAAACAACGTCGGCAGACGTCGGACCAGGGGTACAGCTCTACTCGAGCATGTCCGCAATAACCACATTGAGGCAAGCTTCGTGGATGCCGCGGCATATGTCTAACAAGAGGCATTCGCCGTCTCCGTCGTCGGCTTCAATTCCAGGCTCACTTGCTGCGCTACGGTACGCACTTCGAGGCCCGTGGTAGGCGAACAGTTTGCAATCGCGCTGGCTGTGCTCGATGGTCGCAGAGAGGCAATATATAGTGATTCCAAGGCAGCCATTAAGGCCTACCAAACCGTTATGGTCTCCCCCCAGGCCCTCCGCATTCTCCATAGCGCCAAAAGTATCTCTCCGCATTCTCTCATTTGGTTTCCCGCTCACTTGGGGTCGATCGAGGGTTCTCCCTCTAACCCTAACGAGGGCGCGCACGAGGCCGCGGGAGGACTCGCTGACCGCGCCGCCTCAGCAGTCCCCCTGCCCCGCGGGGAACCGTTGTTCACGTTTAATGAAATCACCACACACTACTATCTGTCAATTAAGACGGGTATTCCCCCTCCCGCACCCCGCCTTATGCTGGGCGCGGGAGGTTACCCTTGGACTTTTTTTTACAAGCCCGTGCGTACCCTAACCTCGCGGTTCTTCATGCCACATACCCTGAAAACCACCGACCAAAGCAAACCCCGGCGCCGGAAATCATTCTGGATTTTGTCTAGAACGTCTTTTTCACGCTCGAAAAGCCATTTCACCGCAAAAATTGCGAACTCGGGCTGGATTTGGCGGCAACGCCCATGCACCGGGAGTCACATAACGCAAGCAGCCCCATCCGAGCACGAAGTTTCAAGGACGTTTTGATGGCGAACGGGCTCGCCGGGGCATCTCGCGGAGGCCGCGGAATCTACACTCTATCATGGAATCTACGGAGCGCGTGGATGTCAATTCCGAAACATTATGGGTATAAAGTTCTCATAAACTTTTGATGTGGAAGGTGCGTTGACATTTCCAAACGTGTGCTTTAGATTGTCAATTGCGGAGCTTTGTAAGCTTAATGTTCCCATAAATATTTGACGCCAAAGGTTCATTAACTTTTCCAAAGTCGTACATCGGGCCATACAACGAGACAAGCCAAATCAACACACTATTAGACAAGTTGACAAAACCCGCAGCGAGGCCCGATGAGACGAAGCGCTGTGGTGGTTTATTCGTGCCGTCATGTCACATAAAAAAATATTAAAATTTTTTTCCACCTGCGCCAAAGCATCCAGTGAAGACACTAAAGCCAGCCAAGGTAACTACGTTCTTATTCATTTTTTTCTACTTTGACTTTTAATCGCGAGGACACATTGAGCCTCTTCAATTTTTTTTGTTCTCGCTCCCCTACCCGCGGGTTGCCAGAGCCAGCCAGAGCGCATGCGTTTTTCTCGTGTTGCCCCGACCACCGCGCGGCGCACTTCGGTGCGCGTTCGGTTTTCTCTGGCCGAGTGCATTTTCGCCTGGCAGAGTTTTGGACGCTTTCCAGCTAGCAGACGAGAAAAAGAAACACTGGTCGCTCGCCGCCATCACTGTGGGGACTCGATGGATTGCACCGCGTTCGCCTGAGCGCAATGTCTTGTCTAGCCGGTGTAGGATACCGAGCAGTATGCGTATGGTTCTCGGTGGACCAAACGTCTCACAATTTCTTCGATATTCCTTCGGTAGCCAAATTAGGTGCCCACAGCAGGCATTCGATTGTGGAGATACTTTCCTTTGCGTTTTTGCATTTCGGTGCCCCCGCCCCACAAAAGAAAATGAAAAGACATTGTTGTGGCACAGCGACTTGTTGCATGGTGAAAGTTCGATTTCGTTGCTTCTTCTTTTGCGGAAAGTAATGGGCCATGGGACGCTTCAGCTGCCGGATACTCTTATTATATTATTGCGATAGCAATTATATGGACACTCTAGGCGCATTCCTGCCGTTGCCGTCGCCCTCATGTTCCGCATAAAGTCCAAGGGCGATAACGTCATAACCGCGCACCGCATGCTGTATGTGTGAGTGAAAGCGTAGGGAGGGGGATGGGGGGCTGGAATGGGTGAGACGACGATGGTGGCTCAGTCTTGTGTGCGCAAGGGAGAAAAGTGAGGAGCAAGCGCGTCGCATTCCGTCGCGCGCGATACATCGGGGGGAGTGGATGGGATGGGGGAGGGATCTAGGATTCTGTGAATCTGTGATTGCGCAACATGTTTATTTGCCTTGTTTGACCCATTATATACCGTGACTTTTTCTTAGATACGTAGATTTATTGGAGACTTATACGTACGTTTAGATATCTTGTTGCGAGGTTTGATGCATACGTGTAGTGAACTTTATTTCCAGTGGCACTTTTTTGCCCTTTATCAAGCTGTATCTTGGCATTTGTATATTCCATTGTATCTTCGCGCTTCTAATGTACGAAGGTGAATGAAATGAAAGTGAGCCCACCCATACTGCGCAATTATGGTTCTGTTCATTATCTGCAAGGCCTGCGCGTAGCACACAGGCATCTCTCATTTACAGAAGTGACACGCAGGTGTGAGGATAAATGTTCTTTATTGTGCTCATACACTGGGTTGAGCATGGTTGCGAGACATAATGGACGCTCCAGAATTTGAGCAGCGTGGTGCCGTGAGGTTTTTGACAGCTGAAGGTGTTTCCCAAAAAGAAATTAGTGAGCGTATGGCTGCCGTGTACATTACAAGCAAGCAAGCAAGCAAGCAAGCAAGCAAGTAAGCAAGTAAGCAAGTAAGTAAGTAAAGCAAGTAAGTAAAGTAAGTAAAGTAAGTAAGTAAAGTAAGTAAGTAAGTAAGTAAGTGCTTTATTTCCCATATACAATATACATTTGAATATGGACAGGTCTTGAGGAAGAAAGCTGCGTCAGCAGCTTGACTAAGTCGTATTGAACATTGAACATTGCGTTTCATTGGCCACTGTCAAGCGTTAGAACAAACGGTTCAAAGAAGGACGTGAAAGTTGCAAAGACGAGCCCAGACTGCACCAAAGCTATTCTGCAATCACTCTTAACAAAATTGCAAAGGTTGATGAGCTGATGACACAAGAACGAAGGATAAGCATCGATGAATTGGCTGAGCGTGTGAACATCAGTCACGGTTCGGTTCACCGTCACCGTTCACACCATAATTCATGAACATCTCGGTTATCGGCTCTTGTGTGCGCTATGGATGTCCAAGATTTTGAACCGCCGCCAGAGTACAGAGAAGTTCGGCGCTACCTTTACTCTCTGATCCGGTATCACAATAAAGGTGACGATTTCTTGTCTGCAGTTGTGATTGGAGACGAACCATCATGCCACTACTATGAGCCTGAAACACGACGGCAAAGCTTACAATGGAAACATTCGAATTCACCACCCCCTAAGAAAAAAAAGGCCGTCATTTCCGCCGAGAAGATCTTGTTGACTTTATTTTTCGATTGTGAGGGGTCATTACTGATAGAATTTGCTAAATCTTGAGAGACTATCCATTGTTTCCGATATTGTGAAACGCCAGATCGGCTGCTTGTTGCAATCAAGAGCAAATTACGTGAAAAATTGACGAATTGGGTCATCTTGTTCCACGACAATGCCCGTCCACACGTCGCTGATGTGGTTAATACAAAACTGGCAAAGTTCAAGCGGGAAACGCTGCAACATCCGCCATACAGCTCAGACCTGTCGCCTTGCGACTTCCACATTTTGGGGCAACTGAAAAAACAGCTCATGGGAACCGGATTCGTCTCGGACAATGACGTGAAAGTCAGTTGCAGATGTTTTGAAGCAACAACTCAAGGAGCTTTATGAGACGGGAATTACGCGACTCGTTAGTCAATGGGACAAATGTATAAATGCTCATGGAGGCTACTTTTAAATAAAGTACCCCGTTTGTCATATATTCGCATTGGCTCACTTTCATTTGACTGGCCCTCGTATATTCTGCAGAACTCCTGCTTTTTATACGTGCTCTCTGTTGCGACTATAATTTCGGTGCAATTATTCACGATACATGACCGGTGACAGCTGCTCCTGCATAATACATTGTAACAAATGACAGCGTCATTGAGATTTTTCACTGGCCATTGCATATGTACAAGAATGTAAACAAGGAACTTGAATGACAAAGTTTCATTAACATATTTGTCCTCAACTTGTTCATTTCATGGCCTTTACATTTTTCATATCAGCGGCATGCACTGCTTTGCTGGTTTCGAACTGATGTAGTTCTAAAGTTCGTGTGATATTTTCTTTACTTAATAAATAGACAAAAACATGGAAGCATTGACATCAGTTATGTTAGGCACAATTTTTGGCACATCCGACTATAATATTCTATGAAAAAAATACATCTTTTGCTTGTATTGACAGTGCGTAGCGTTCAAGAATTCGTTTGCAGCATATTTCGTAATGACAATACAGTTATTATTCATGTATTTGATCCCTAGGCAAATTGTTTAAGAGGAAGCTTTAGCTCGGGCCCAACTCCGACGCGGCCTATTCAGATACATGTAAAACGCAGAAACGCTTTTCTGAGATAACTCTTGAATCGCTTTTAATGAAATTTGTTGCATTTGAGAGAGTAAGTTAAATTCTAATGTCTGTTGGAAGCGGAATTTCGATTTAGGGCCCGAACTTTGTTTAAAATATTTTGAAAAATTCGAAACTCGGAAAAAAAAGTAGAAGCACGAAGTTTACAAATTAATAGCTCTTCATCAAGAACAGATATCGTGGTTCTGTAAACGGCATCCATTACACCATTCAAAGCGGACAAATTCGATATGTCTATTTGAATTGGTTATGTTATGTACAAGGGTTCTGCAAAAGCCTTATTTCCATAATACTTAATTTTTTGAGACTCATGTGTAACATCAGTTTTGTCCGCTGTAGATGTACTATTATGTGCAATTTACAGAATTGTGATATCAATTTTCATTGCTGATATACAGAGTTGTAAACTTCAGTGTTTCGTTTCCTGAAAATTTTCGATGTCTGCCACTTTTTAATAAAATATTGACGACCTAAATCGAAAATTCCAAACAAACAATCACTAGAATTTAAGTTTTTCTTTTAAATGAAACAAACAAACCTCATCAAATTTGGTGAAGTGGTTGCCGAGAAAAACAAATTTTCCTTCTACATGTATTTATATAGGAGCATCCGACCTAATGTTTCCTCTTAAGAGGTGGCCGAGCTGCATTGTGAGCCCCCCCCCCCCCCCCCCCCCCGAACAAAATTTCTGGCTACGCCACTGCTTGAAAGATATCCCAGTGCGGACTGCCCTGCCTGTGGACTAAGGGCAACATTGGACCATGTGTTGTGCGAGTGTGAAGCCATCGGCTCCTCCTTCAGCGAGGATAGGTGGGCTGCGCTCTTGGGCAGCCCCTAACTCAACGACACAAACCCTGGCCGTCCAGAGTGCCCGCGATCGGGCCGTCAAGCTCGGCTTGGCGGTCCCTATGTGGGACTAGCCGGGTGGCGCGGGGTCTCCCCTGCGTCTTCTCTGGACCGAAATAAAGTTACTTCACTCACTCACTCAAAGCCAATTGAAAACAACCCTTGGCGATTCCGTTTCGTGCTATCTTTAAATGGACTGAATTGTACTGTAGAAGTGGTTTCTCAGTTCTCGAGGAATATTGGTGGCACAAGTGGTCATCTTCGAAATTGAGAATCACATCCAGGAACTGTAAGTAGCCATCTGTTGGCACTTGATATGGGAAAACTAGCCATTTGCCTCTTATCCTGAACGCGTCCAACACTTGTGATGTGAACACATCTAAATCTCTGTTCGTGTGCAAGATCAAGTAATCGTCTACATATCTGAATATTTTAGCACTTTGCCATCCAAATCGGAATTGATCACAAGTCTGACAAAACCACTAAAAAAAATGGTGCTCAGCACTGGGGCTACTTTCGACCCTACGCATACCCCATTTCTCTGAAGGAACACTTTATCATTAAAGTGCACATACGTGCTCTCCAGGTATATGTGAAGTACTTCTAGAAAAGCTTCTAGTGATATTCCAATCTTATTACGGAAAGCAACTTCATCATTGTCTTGTTCAAGGCATTCCTTTACACATGGTAGTAGAACATCCTGCGGCAAAGAATATTACTAGTCTTGAATGTCAACGCTAAATCCCTCGTAACCCCCTTCTTTAAGGCCCCAAATATAATGCACCGCCTCCTTAGAATTCTTCACGGAGAATGGGCCATTCACTACACAGGACGCGAGCATTTTCTGAAGGAAAGCAGACGCAGGAAATTGCCACGAGTTGTTCTACGACACCATTGCCCTGAACGGAACATCTTATGTGTTTTTGCTGTGAAGAAAACTGCCAGTGTGTGGCCCTTTTCTTTTTTCGCTAGCGAAACCAGCTTCTCTTGTCCATATTTTACTAGCAATGCTACTGCTCGTTTCTTCGTATCCGGTGGCTTAACATTTACTTCTTTAAAACTATTGTGCATCACGAAATGCGGTTGAATGAACACAGCCTTCGCAAAAAATTCTTATTCAACTGTTAGAGCGTATGATATGGCCGCTGTCAGCTATGCTTCTCAGTGTCCTGGCAGTTTTAGGTTACAACAGCTTTATATTTTGTGGAAAAGGGAGGGGAGTCGTGGTAAGTGCAATGTGCACCAAAACTGTTACGTTCCTGGTCCAGTTAGAAGCGTTGCCAATAATTACTGAACCGTCGTTCTTCTTTCCCTATTTTTCATGTGTCATAACACATTCCAACTTGGTTTCAGCGATGTCCTGGGTGAACAAAACAAGACGTTTCGTTTATATGTTAGGCAAAAATAAACGGTGCCTTGGCAGTACGTGGGTAAATTTCAGAGACAGGGTTCTAATTATGACATCTTCAGTAAATTACGCATGCAAGCGATCTGGAACTTTATGAATGTGTTCTGCAAACCAAGAATTATGTCGTTGCCTTGAGGAACTGTTAACTCACCCGATATCACATATCTAGCGGGAAATTAGTGGAGTTGGGGCAGGGAGGGAGGAAGGGCACCATAATAAATCATCCATTCAGCAACGAACTAGCCCATCAAAGTATCTTAACCATGGTAAATATCATGGCGAGGTAACGTATGTGTTGATGAGTTACTGACTTTTTAAAAATTCCCAACAAGAAGTGCTCCAAAACGTTACATTCGGACTTTTCAAACGGAAGTCGTGTATATATATATATATATATATATATATATATATATATATATATATATATATATATATATATATATTTATTTATTTATTTAAGGTGTGCAATATAATTACAAGAAACTCAAAATTGTATTGCAGCTGTTGTAAAAGAAACAGCTTCTCTGGAAATGGGGTTAAATTCTCCAAGGTAGCCCATATCTGTCCTTTTTTTTTGTGAATATTGCAAGTAATTTATGTTGATAGTATTTCGTTGCGTATAATCTTAACAATACTATCACCTAAACTAGCGATGCATTTATGCTGTAGACTTAGACACCAAGTACAATTCTTTGTTTAATTATTAAATTTGTTTGTCGCAAATGTGCATTTTTTATGCGTGCTGTACTGCTGCTACTATAGGCAGGATCGCGGACTTCTGTGAAGCACTCATTTGCTTTTGTTCCTGCATCTTGTGATTTTGTATACTTGCAAGAAATACATGGAAATTCAACTAATTTTCGGGCCCCGCGTCTGATTGATAAATAGGTCTATGTCTGTTGAATATATATATATATATAGATATATAACTGGCAGAAGCATTTCTAGGCTCTTTCACTTATTCTGATAGCAACTATATGGCCACTCCAGGCGCATTTTTGCCGTCTTTGTCGCCGTAGTGTCCCGTATAAAGTCCAAGGGCATAACACCGTCGCCACGTGCCATATGCTCTATGTGCCAGTGAAAGCGTGCCAGGGGAGCGGACGATCGCGGCTCAATCTCGCGTGCGCAAGGGCGGAAAGCGGGGAGAAAGCGCGCCGTCTTCCGTCGCGCGCAAGAAACAGGGGGGGGGGGGGGGGGCGTTGCACTTCGGCAGCGACTGCTTTTAAGACAAAGCCCGCGGGTTCGCGTGGGCTTTCTCTTGAAAGCGATCAGCTTTGGGGGCACAGTCTAGGTGGGTCGACGGCACGTAGCTTTGAATATGCTGTGTTCTCGCCGCTCAGTTGGCGTTGAAGCGATACACAACACGTAGGTCACTTCGCTCGCTGCTGCTGCCTCCGCACTTCCTTACGCCAGTATTCTCACAGCGAGTATCCACAGTTATCGAGTGTGATGTGTACATGTTTGCCCGGGCGCGCTGACACCATGCTTGTTCATTTAGTTCGCAAGCGAGTGTTTAAAAGTTTATACGACCGATAAAACTACTGTCCTTACTTAATATGGCTGTGCACTAACTTGTAATCTGCTATCGCAATCGATACTTCGCCTCTAGGGCGAAACTGCGACATTTTGCAGTAGTAATTCGCAATATATATATATATATATATATATATATATATATGTGTGTGTGTGTGTGTGTGTGTGTGTGTGTGTGTGTGTGTGTGTGTGTGTGTGTGTGTGTGTGTGTGTGTGTGTGTGTGTGTGTGTGTGTGTGTGTGTGTGTGTGTGTGTGTGAGAAAGGTAAGATCGTTTGCGGTTTGCCGACCCACTCGAGAAATAGTTGGTACGCCACTGTGGTATACGCATATGTTTAAACTCTGGCCATAGTTAGCTGGGACACCCGGTATACCGCAGGATTCTGTCCTGAACAATGCTGCAATCCCTACCCCAGTAAAATGAATAAAAGCTATATCATAGAGCGTATACTCTCATCTACACAAGGAGCAGGGATGCCGTCAAGCTGGCACATTACTGGCTTTTCATCCCTGTTGTCTATATTTTAGCTGTTCCATAGAAATACAAATAAACATAAAAATATGACTAAAATACCGCACATAGAATAGCCAGACAATAAAAACTCGGAGCCCTTCCACTATGTGAAGATGGAAGACCAACGAAGCTGTATTGCTTAATAGCTATGTCAAGTTTAAAGGCACAAACGCATAACTTCGTTGTTTGTTTCATCCTCTTTTTTAATTTATTTTGTATTTTAATTTATTTATATTTATTTTTATTCTCTTACTTTTTTACATTACATATACACTGATATTTCGACACGCATCGTCATATATTCTAGTGTTTGGGCAACGGCTTTCATCGCTCCGGCGCATTGTTTTTGTCAACAGCATAATTTCGTTGTTTGTTTCGCTTTATTTTCTTCCTTGTTTTATTTTTTTATTCTTTTGTTTTTATTTTTTACTTTATACATACGCACTGACGTTTCGACGCGTGGGTTCCACGTTTAACAAGGGTAGTTCAAGGGCGGGTTACAAGTCCCTGCGAGCCCACAGAGGTATGTGCCATTGAGCTGGGACCCTTTCTGCACTATCGCGAGAATCGGCCAACATGATTTGTTTTGTTTTTTTCAACATCTCGGACATCTTCAACAGCTCTGACGGGACACTTGGGTATAAAGAAAACTGAAATCAGGCTACTGCAGGAATTTTACTGGCCAGGCCAATTCCGCGACACAAAAAACTTTGTTGAGTCATGCGTCGTATGCCATGTGCGTGGGGAAACCTAATGACAAGTTGAAGACACCGCTGGAGCTGGTTCCTATAATATCCGAGCCATTTCGGCGTGTTGTCCGCTGCCTACGACTTCCTTCCTCGGGGCAAAAGTACGCGCTCACAATGATTTGTCCCGCAGCTAAATTCCCCGAGACCGTTCCTCGGAGCGAGCTCAGCTCATCGGAATTAGTTGGACTTTTGAGCATTTTTTATTCTCGCGTGAGTTTTCTGGCGGAACTCCAAAGCGACCAGGGTAGTGTCTGTACAAGCTCATTGACCACAACTTTTCTGGAGTGATTGAACAAGGATAATTCATAGTTCCGTCCACCACCCCCAAAGCAACAGTGTATATATAACGTTGGCACTCAGCGCTGAAACGGAGTGCTAAGAACTCTGTGTCGGGAATACTGTCGCGATTGGGAATGCTGTCTCCCCACTGCAATGTTTGCTTTACGCACAGTGCCGCACTAGTCCACCGGATTTAACCCGGCGGAACTGGTGTATGGCCGCGAACTGTGACCACCCCTCCGGATGCTTGAACAGACGTGGACAGGGGATGAGAAAGAGACGACTGCCGTTCAATACGTTCTCCGACTGCTCGAAAGAAGGAGCGGAGCGCGGGAAATGGCGGAGGCCTGCATGAACGCTGCACAGCTGAAAGTAAAAGCGTACTATGGACCGAGCCAGAAAGCGCTTTTCCCAAGTGATCGATCGTGCGATGCTACTGTATAGCCTTCAAAAGCGAACTAGCTTGATGTGCAATGGGAGGGCCCGGCCGAAGTTGTCCAAAAAGCTCTCATTCACCAACTATGCAGTCAAGATAGGAGGGCGCAGAAAGGACGAAAGTATATCACGTAAACTTGATGAAGCCGTACACCCTCGAGCAAAAATATATGGACCAGGGATTGCGCGATAAAACTGATTTTCTCCACTGTCTGTGAATGCAACTTGCAATTAAAGACTGCAGTCCGAACTTTGCATTACGAATTTTCTAGTGCACTCGTCAGTTTCCGTTTACGCGTGTTAATTATGAAGAAATTCTGTTTTTTTCGGCGACCCTGTGGTCCGTATACTTTTTCTCACGGGTGTGCATAGAGAAACAAGCAGTTGTACGCCTCTCCCTTAATTAATGGTTACGAGAAAATGCCGCTGCAGTTTCCCGTTTTTTGGTGAACTAGATAGATCAGTAGCCACCAGTGCAGATATGAGAAAGATGAAGACGTGAACTTGCCTGGTGATCAAGTTCGAGGCTTGAGGAACCTGACCCAAGAGTTCAGAGATCTGTTTTCTGATAAACCTGGACGAACAGATCACATAGTCCATGATACTGAGTTGACCTCCGAAGCACCGCTAAAGCGAAACCGTATCGAGTATCTCCAAAACAGAAAAGGAATTATGCGAGAGGAGATTCAAAAGATGTTGGACCTCAGAGTGACTGAGGCAGGCGACAGCGATCGTGCGTCTCCCTTGATAATGGTGGAAGTTTCCGGAAAGGAGCCGCGACCGTGCATAGAGTATCGGCGGCTGAACTCAGTAACGAGAGATCAGCTCCACCCAATCGCCAACATTGAGGAAAGGATAGAAACCGTCAGCACAGCTCGATACATTTCTACTCTTGGTCTCATTCGCGGATACTGGCAAGTGCCGCTAACGACGTGCGCAAGCCGCTATGCCGTGTTCGTAACTCCCTTAACGTTCGGACCGCTGATGCTCGGCTTCATACTGAAGAATGCCCAGTTTTGTTTTCTAAGCTTATGGAGAGGGTGCTGTATGACCTAAACGACTTTACGTTGCCGTACCTCGACGACGAGAATTTCTGTCCGGTATTCCGGCAAGCGCGGGCGGTTTGCCGGATGAGCGGGGGCGTAAACGTGAGCGGCCAGATTGGTGGCACCAGCGGGTGGTGCAAAGCTCAATCGCATAAACACAGAGCCAATTACTATATTCTGCTTAGCTGCTGCTTGAAATTTTCCACAGCTGCGTAATCGTGTTCACCATTACGCCGCTGCTGAAAATTTGCACCAGTAGGTTACTGCAATTTTCGCTCTATGCTTGTCTGGTTGAGCTCTACACCACCAGGCGGCTGCACCGCTCCAACCGCTCGCTCACGTTTACGCCCCGGCCCATCCGGCAATCCGCCCAAAGCAGCCCCGTTTGCCGGAATAGTGAACACGCTAAAAGTCTCTATTGCCGTTTTTTCGGACTCCTGGGAAAGGCATTTAAGTGAATTTCTAAGGAGCGCAGTGTTCACGGTGAAAGCAGAGAACTGTGAAGTGGGAGGAGCTCAATTGAGCAACTGGGACATGTGGTAGGGCAAGGACGCCGCATGCCGTCTGAAGTCAAGGTAGAGGCCGTTGCGGCATACCCGCGACCCAAGACAAAAACCGATGTACGGGCATTCTTGGGGCCTCACGGGCTACTACCATCGCTACATGAAAAAAAACTATTCCGAGTTAGCTCGCTCACTGATACACTCCGAAAAAAAGAGCCCACCACGCTGGTGTGGGACGAGAAGCAGCAGGATTCGTACCAAAATTTGAAGTCCGCACTCGTCAGTCGTCCCATTTTACAGGCACTTGACTATAAGAGGTCATTCATTGTGCAATGCGATGCAAGAGATCGCGGCATGGGAGCATTACTTTCTCGACATGACGGGGCCGGGGCAAAACACCCTATTGGGTACATTAGCCGAAAACTAAGTGTTCGAGAGGAGGCCTATAGTGCCTCCGAGAAGGAGTGTGCGTGCCTATAGTTTGGGCATGACAAAAAGTGACATGCTACCTCGCTGGCTTCAAGTTCACGTTTCAGACGGACCGCTGTCCACTCAAATGGTTGCAGAGCATGTCGCCCCAAAACGGCCGATTACTCAGGTGGAGTCTCGCGCTTCAGCAGTACACCTTTGATGTAGTATATTGAAGGGGCAAATATAATGGCAACGCGGATGTCTTGAGCAGGCCATCGGAGTGATGGTACATAAGACGGGTACGGGTACTCCGTTTCATCTAGAAGCCGTGAAGGATGAGTGGCTCTGCTATTATCTCTAAATATTGGGCTGCTGTGAATGTTTATAAAAGTGTTTGGATGGCTACTTTGGTGCTTTAATTGGATAGGGCAGGTGCGCATAAGGATTTGCTATACCCGATGGCCCTCGGTGCGAGCACGGCGCTTTCCTTTGCCCGATGGTTGTGTGTTCACAGGAAGAAGGCCACAATGAACCGAGTGCTGGAACTCCAAGCTGCAGTGTGCCATCAGCATTCGCATCTGGAGGATCCCTGATATCGCGACTGAACAGATATAAATTTATTTTGGATGCGTTCAGTGAGGTCAGAATTAAATTTGCACGTTCGGCCTCGAACTGCAGAGGCACACTCAAGTAGTGGAAGACACGCAGTAGAATACAATTTCAGAAAGGCAACAGGGGAATGGAAGTCATGCGATATTCGACGAACCATTCCAAGAGCGCGAGTGGCACGTTGTTTCTCATATTTAGCGTCTGAAGGAAAGCTAAGCGTTTTGTCGAAGTACACAACAATATCTTTCATTTCATCGACCCTGGGAAGGGGAGCATTCCAAGGATGTATGGAACTTGCACGGGGTGCCTTTTCCGTCTGTAACTTAATACTATAATTATGAAAGCATTTAAGAGTAGCTTATTGTGTCTCTACCAATTTGATAGCGATTTTTTTTTTTACAGCGAAGCTGTATATGGCTACCCGATTCGTCCGCCCGTCCGTCCGTCTGTCGGTCTCCTGCACACCAAAAACACCTCCGGCGCAACCCCATGCGCATACACGATAAAAAAAAACAGAGAGAAGGAGAGGCGCGCGATTAGCCATCACCACCTAGATAGCAGAAGGCTTGCTTACACCGATCCATGACGTCACGCTACCTGGCCCGAGATTTTCATTGACAAGGCTGGCATGATGAAAGCGGTGACGTCGAAATCATTGTTGCCTACTTGGGACCATCCCCATTACATTTTATGGTAGTCAGGCCAGGCAACATGACGTCATGGATCGGAGTAAAAAGGCCTTGTGCCATCTAGGTGGTGTTGGATTAGTTGCGCCAGTTATGGCGTCGTTGCTCTCCGTCGCAGCCGAGCGCGCGTGCAGCGGTTTCTCCAAGGTCGATCCAAATAGGTCGCGAAGCTTCGGGCGAAAAGCAGTCCAGTACAAATTGTCACCGACATCAGCAAGGGTGAAATATTTAGCGCGCACAATCGACAAGGACACAGTGAAGGGGGACACACGAACGCTTCACTGTGTCCTTGTCGATTGTGCGCGCTAATATTTCACTATATTTCACTATTTCACTAATATTTCACAATATTTCACTATGAATTTGTACCAACTCGCCCAACTATCAGTTATGAAGCAAGGGTTATGGGAGCAGCAATTGAAGCGCGACTATGTTTGGAGGGAACAAACATTGGGAAAGCAAAAAGCGTTTTCTAATTCAAGCGAGACACAGTTAGATTCCTTCAACGAAAATAAAATTCCTGATCAACGTTATATATTCGTGACGAGTTAAGAAAATACAAGTTTATTTAATTTTATTATTATTCATACATACATTTCTTTTCAGCGCCCATCGTTACAGGGTGGCGTCGACGCCGCTATCACTCGCAATGCAATCCACCTCTTGAAATGTGCAGAAAGGCGCGCTCGTAAAGTTTACCTGTTGAAATACGCCCCCCTCACACGTTGTGCTTTTTTTTTATTGTCGGAGTTTGTCTGAATTTGGTGACGCAGGTAGCTTCATCGCTTCTTAACCTGTTCAGTCAAAAGTAGTGAGTTACGACCGCCAGATAATTGTGTAGTTTTCGTGCGACTGCGCTGGCTGACGGGCTTGGCATTTGACGATAGGATCAGCGCTCTACACCCAAAACTTTCGTCAGCCTCCAAAGAAAATATGTTCTGTGCAGGGGTGCGATTTCGACAACCGTACGGCAGGCCTTTTCCCCTGTATCGCTTTCCGCGCTGAAAGCTCGAAACGCTCACCAAGTCGAATGGCGGGACATTTGAATATACAGTTCTAAAGGCAGGCCAAAAGAAAAATTTCGCGCCTTCGAAAACAAAATGACGTCATTTTTGTTTTTAACGGATATGGTGTCACATTATCTTTTTCTTCTGCCGGAAGTGTTCCCTCCACATACATATGGCGCTAAGCTCCATGAACCGCCGATGAACCGCCATGTGTTGAACGTATGGGCTCCTATGGAAGCTTCGCTACAAGGTACATTTACCTTGGTTTCTCTTCGGCTCAGAAATGGGTAGCCCGCGCGTTATAAGTACTCCTTATGAGCAGGCAGCTTTCTATCAGCAACGCCGCGAGCAGAACCGGGAACGAGCTCGTATACGCCGGACCGATTCTGCAGCCCGGGTACATACTGAAGATGGGCTGGCTGTCTTGGCATCCTCGGTTTTATCGTCAACTCGTAGCCACAGTGTCCGTACTGTCCTCGCTATGGACGTCGAAAAGGCGTATGATAACATCAGTCATGCTGCCATCTTGGCTTCAATTGACATGCTGCATTTTCCCGCTAGAGTACGGAATTTTGTCAAATCTTTCCTTGAAGACCGACATTTTGCAATTCGCCTCAATGGTGACGCCATCGGCTCATTTGTCCCTCTTCGTGGCGTACCCCAGGGATCTGTATTGTCACCCACATTATTCAATATTGCTTTCATCCCGCTTGCATGGCGCTTACACGATGTACCCGACAAAGTTCTTGTTGTACGCTGATGACATCACGGTATGGAGCACTCATCACGACCTGCAGACTCAAGCCGCTGCCCTTCAATCAGCTTTAGATATCACGGCGACTTACGCCTCTTCGGTCGGCCTTTGGCTTTCCGTCAGCAAATCTGCTTACATGTCAGTCGCCAATCGCTGGGGCCGGCGTAAACTCTCTGCAACACCCATTCGTCTTCATCTATCCGGAACCCCTCTTCAACAATGTTCAACTATAAAAATTCTGGGTCTAATGGTACACGAGTCGGGAACCCGAACTGCTTGGCTCTCCAGCGCTAAAAAGCAGGCAATTCAGACGTTAGGTCTGATTAGGCGCATTGCTCCTAAAACGGGCGGCGCCAGCTCATATATTGCGCAACAATTAGTGAAGGCGGTAGTGCAACCACGCCTTGTTTATCAAGCCCAATTCCAGCATTTGACGAGGGCACAATGGGATCGCCTTGAGGCTGTTAATCGCGAGGCAATGAGGGTCATCACTTGCCTTCCCCGCATCACCCCGATCGTGGCTCTCCAAGAAAATGCACAGCTCAGTACACTAGATGAGCTGGTGCAACAGCGACGTGATGCTCGCAGGCTTAAGGCCAGCCTTTCACACGCAACGTGTGCTCTCAGGGCTTACGCTTTCTCGAACTCGCTTTTACCACCACCATCGCCAGTTCTTCCTCCCTAGACAGCTGAGTGATAACAAGCCAACTGATATACATCGCCCGACATCAACTCACGCGGCGGCGTCGCTTCGTGACCGAATTATTGCTCAAGATGCCCACCTGCCGCTTGGCTTCACCGTCCTTTACGTTGATGCAAGCATTCAGGACTGCGAAACAACCACTGCAATTTATTGCCCGTGCGCACTTTCCCTTAATAAGACGACCCGATTTCAAATCCAAGAGCCTCCTTCCTCCTTTTGTGCTGAGCTCCTTGCTGTCCGAGAAGCGTTGTGCTCTGCGGCCGCCTTTCCCATGGTCCCCACGGCCCGCATCATCATCCGCACTGATGCCCTCCAGGCGACGCGGCTTCTGCGACGCGTCAGTCGCAGCCCTGACATATGCCAACAGATCCATCTCCTGGCGGCACGCATCCCGCAGCCAATATCTGTCGAGTGGATCCCACGCGACCTTCTAAGCTTCCAAAGCCGTGCGGATTCTGCGACCCGTCTAGCGACCTCTCCATCGTCACTGCCTCAACTCTTTCACCTGGATGATGCCACCCTCCTCTTAACAAGAAAGGAGCACCTCCGGCGCCGCACACGTGCTCTCATACCTCCGTGTGCGGTAAACCTCCCCCGCGGTCTTACCCGTGCAGAGGAGGTTGCGCTTCGGAGGATCCGGGTCGGGGTTGCGCTCACTCCTGCCGTCACTCTGAAGTGGCCGCACTTTCGCCCGTTATATCCTCGTCCTGAGTGTCCACTCTGCAAGTCGCGAAATGCTGAAGCCGACATCCACCACCTGCTGTGGGTTTGCCCTGTACTGAAACCAACGAGGCTCCGGCACCTCGCACCAGCGGGACTCTCGCCGCATAATCCGAGCGATTATACTGCTTGGACGCAGGCACCGCATTATCGATCCCTCTTGGACTTCATTAGGTCAGCAAATCTTTTTTAATTCATTTAATCATCCTTATTCACCCCCATCCCATACCCCTGTATGCCCTGAGGTATTTGCCTTCGCATTAACAAAAAAAAAAAAAAAAAAATAAGAACAGGCTCGTGCAGCGGAGCGCCAGCAGCAACTGAGTACCGAGGATCTGGCAGCCTACGAAGCCGTCCTGTAATGAACCGTTGGGATTAACCCAGTGATAACCACCGGCGCCGCACGGTTAAGCTTCGCTGATTAACCAGAGAGAGAGAGAGAGAGAGGGAGATCCAAATGAGAGAAAGGCAGGGAGGTTAAACATTTGTACGGAGTGCTTGGGCGGCGATTTTCACTTTTTTTTTTTTTTGTAAATGCAGTCGTAAGCGCTGTTGGCAGTCTTAAATAGCTTTAAGGCGTCAGCATATAGAAGGAATGAAGAGTGTTGAACTGCTGACGAAATGTTATTTATGAACAGCAGGAAGAGAAGAGGGCCAAGAACATGTCCTTGAGGAACTGTGACCTTATAGCTGACAGAACTGTGCCCATCAATGCCAATATAGCACGTTCCATTGCTTGGGTAATTTGATAAAGATGGAAGAAGGTATGTCCATTTGCGTGAGCTTCGTAATGAGGTGCTCGTGGCAAACTACATGAAATGCTTTACATACGTCAAAGTAAAGAACGTCTAATTGGCATAAACTATGTACCACACTGGAAGCATGGGTCACAAATCTTACGAAGTGCGTTGTTATGTAGCGCCGTGATAAAGAACCATGCATGCTGTGCATCTATTAAAATATTCTTAGCACTAATAGAAACGAGGGAATTCAATACAGATTCAAACGCGTTGACGCAATAATAATAATAATAATAATAATAATAATAATAATAATAATAATAATAATAATAATAATAATAATAATAATAATGTTTATTACAAAATGCAGATCAACATGAACAGACCAGTCTAAGGTCCAAACAATGAAATCTTCCTTACCTCAGTAAGGAAGCCTTCATTGCGGTGAGGCTGCCTTATGTCACTCTGAAAGCTTCCTTACTGAGGGGCCCTCGGTGAAGGCTTCCTTGGTGCTTCCTCAGCATAAGGTAGCTCCAAAGCTACCTTCATGCGTCCTTACGCCGCTCCTGGCCCTGAACGAGCGCTTCACATCACTGCTTAACCACGTGACGTTTGCTTGCGCATGCGCGCTGTCGCCCACCTTCGGAGAAGCGCGAGCACGTTACGTCTTGCCAGGCATGTTCGTTTCAGTCACGCGTACGGCATCAAAGCGTTGCTAGGCGTTGCACGACGCCGGCGTGCCAGCGCTGATGGAGCACATCAAGTTTTGCTCTGTAATGCGCTACCTTTTTTAACTTTAGTAAACAAAACTAGACGAAAGCGTCCACGCTTCTCTATATTAGCTCTTCAATTTAAAGATTGTGCGACGATACAACATTTTTTATTGAATAATGGCGTTTGCGTAAATCTTTTAAGAGATAATCTCGAACCCAGACATGCGGCAACCACTCCCTACGTGAGGACGGGTGAAGGGAGCCTTCAGAGTACGCTTGCTTCCTCCATCGGTCCTTCGCTGTAAGGAGGCCTCACGTAAGGTTAGGAAGCGCTCGAAGGAAAGGAACGTTTTATTGTTTGGGCGTAAGCCTCAGTCGGCTTGTAGGCGCCTGCGTATGAACATGATACACATGGTGAATGAAATACAGACATTGATGAGACATAGAGAACAAAGAAAAAAATGACTATGGAAAAGAAGAACAACGTAACATTTGGTTATTCTACTTAAAAGAAATTAAAATAATAATCATCATAATAGTAATAATAATAATAGTAATTCATAATGTAAAGAGCTACTATTCTTCTGCTGGCAACGATGACCTCAATATAGTATCATGCTCAATTTCACGGCGTGCTGTCTGCTATCCGTTGTCAGTGTCGCCGGCGTCCGTATAAGCTACATTTATGATTCCAGTAACGCGGACGTCTAAAAATTGTGTTTAAATGTTTTCATCTATTTTGCAGAAATTGCTGTGGAAGTACACACTTTAGACTGCGCCAAAATAGTGCGGGTCCTTAAAGGGCCCCTCACCAGGCCCCATAGCAAATTTTGGTTATACGCTGGACGTTGTTACGCGTCCTCTAGGGAGCGTTCTGCCGCAAAAATTTTTTTATCGGCTCATTAATAGCCGAGGTAGAAATATTTCAGTGCCGCGAACCCACGCTTTCAGGAGGCGAGCTCCACTGCCAAGCGACACAGTCTATCCACTTGCCCCGTCTAGCCAGCACCACTCGGTCTAGCCTCCGCAAGCGAAATTCCTTCCCCGCGTTCTCCTATACCGGACCTTGAGGATCGCGTAACGCATACGTAACGGGCTCTGCCTTCCCCCTTTTTTTTCTCGCTTTTTTGCGGGCGGCGTCGCGCGCGAGCTGTTGTGATTGTCTCTTTTCGCGCAGCGCACGATTTTGCGCGCTGTGCACGAGGACACCTGACTAGCGGCATAAGTAAGTACTAAACAATTACTGAGGCAGACACAAGCAGATCACAGAGCATGATCCCGCGTTAGAACACGGTAGAATATGACATAGTTTCGGTGCCTGCGCGCATGACTGCACGACGTGGGAACAAGCAGACGAAACTGAAGTAATCTCTTTTGCTGCAGTGCGAAGTAAGACAAAAACATGCAGACATTCGGTTCGTCTGTTTTATTATTTCTCTAAGCTTTTTTTTTTAATTTCAAGCAACGTATTGCACAAATAACAGATGTTGCCTTGAATAATTCTCAAGGTCACGTGTCACCACGAGCGACGTCACAGTGCAAACACGTGTACGTAGGCGCACTAGCACGTGTACGTCATCCTCCGGCTTGGTGCGCGGCGGCCGCGAGAAGAAGGGAAAACGGCGTTCGGTTTGGAATTTCAGGCCTTTCCGCGGCGCGTAGCGATGTAATACTTTGCAGACACGATCGTTATCGCGCAATGTATGCTCTGCTCTTGTCAGCTCAATATGGCCAGACCTAGCTGGTGAGGGGCCCTTGAAAAATGGCGCATGGTTCTTTTAAGAACGTATGATATTAACTATCCTCGTCGGCGGCGGCCGAACTTCGTGAAGATGCCATCGAAAATTCAATTGCATTGCAGACGCTCACGTGTGCACGTTTCAGTTCAGGTACTTGGCAAAAACGAGCGAAGAAAAAAACAGGTTTGTGAGTAACAATGATATGGCAGTGACAATCGTTTGCTATGACGCATAATATTTTAAACTAAAATAAACTGACTCACTTGAGGACAAGCCAAGTTGCAGGAATATCTACCCCGCCAGAAGCGCATCATTTGCGCAATAATATCGGAACAAAAAATTACTTAATCGCACAAGTTTGTGCCCAGCTGTCACGCTGCCCATGCGCGCTCATGCGCTATCTCGAGGAACGCGTTCCTTCCTGCAGGCAGCAGTAGTGTTGGAGCCTTCAGACCAGTCGCTGCGTGCCACAAGACCATGGAAACAAGCAGTACGCAGACCGTGTTCGGTTTTGGCTGCGGTCTCGACTGGCGGCCTACCTCGTTCGTGGAAGCCATCGCCTCTGCGCACGTGTGCAGCGCTTGCAAACTGGTGCCCCGTGTATTGGCCGCGTTGCCCTGCCGCCACCTGCTTTGTCCCCAGTGTTACGTGCATGACGGGAAACAATTGAACCGCTGTCCGCGGGACAAGAGAGCCTTTGATCAGAAAGACGTGGTTCTCTCGACCTTCAGCGCGGAAAGTATTCTCAGTCGCAAAGTGCGCTGCTGGAACGCGGAGAACGGTTGCGATGCCGAGGACGCTGCTTCCGCCATGCTGGAGCACTTTTGCAACGACTGTCGATTCCACGCCGTGAGCTGCCGCACCTGCGGCAGCACACTGTTGCACCGGGAGGTCACCAGTCACCTCGAGAGCTGCTGCTCGCCCGAGGAATCGCCCGAGGAATCGCCCGAGGAATCGCCCGAGGAATCGCCCGAGGAATCGCCCGAGGAATCGCCCGAGGAATCGCCCGAGGAATCGCCCGAGGAATCGCCCGAGGAATCGCCCGAGGAATCGCCCGAGGGATTGCCCGAGGGATTGCCCGAGGAATCGCCCGAGGAATCGCCCGAGGAATCGCCCGAGGAATTTATTGAGGACCGTTCTGAGGAATATTCTCCTGCGGAATCCCAGGCGGCGTACCTTTCATCTATCTTTGAAGAAGTGCGGAGAAGGTCATCTGACGGAAACGTGACTGTGCTGACGTGGCACCCATCGAGCGCGGAGCGTCCTAGTGCCGATACACCGGAAGAAAAGGTTACTGTAGAAACAGGGCAACGATCAAGCGGGGAGCACCCCGCGTCCGATATAATCGAAGAAAACTTGACTGTACAAGCACGGTACGTACCAAGCAGCGAGGACCCCACTTCCGAGAAAGAAAGTGACATGACGCGGCTTTCTATGACTGTGGGCAGTACAGTGGAAGGCGCCTTGCCAAGCACGAACGGGAATCGCGGTCTCGAGACACTTGCCTCGCCTGGTGAAATGGACAGCGTTTCGGTAGATAACGACCCTTCCTTAAGTGCGGTTTCGACACAAGAGCCTAGCATGACTACGGAAGCAAAGCTACGCGAACTGACAGGCACGTCAATTAAGGAGCAAGACAACTTTAGCGGCACTGCCGCTTCGCAGCCCTTGCAGGGCACAGAAGAAGCTTCTGTTGCAACGTCCACAGCAGTTGACGAGGCCGACGTCAGTGGTGGTAATATTGATGAAACTAAGCCTCAAATTGTTCTGTGTCCGGGTGTTACTTTGGAAGTATTGATGGACATCGAAGAGTGTTGTGAATTCACCATAGAAAATTGGTCATCTTTCGCCGCAGGCAAAACTCGACCCGGTAACCGAAATGGTCGATGTGACTGTGGCACTCGCCTTTTCGCTTACGGATATGTGGTTGTTCCGAAGGTGGTTGTCTCGTACAACGTATGTTTCGTTTGTTTTAACGTATACGCGTTTAAAGGCCCCGATGGTACCGTTTCTGATTATCCTTTAGATATAACGTTCAGACTGCGGATCGTTCATCCCACTGATTGCACAAAGGACCTTAGACTGAGCAAGGACGTTATTTGGCAAGTGCCTTCTGTGGACACGATAATGGGTGAAAAAGTGCACTGTATGTGGGGCAGTCAAGAATTTGTGACCGTTTTAGACATTAGAGAAGGCGGTTTCATCGCAAACGATAAAGTGCGCATGCGTTTTAAACTGACACCCTGGTAACTAAATTGTGTTGCACTGCGGGTGCGATAGTGAGCCGCCTTGTAGTACTGACCCTCTCCCCCACCCATATTCATCTGTACTCTTGTTTAGCGCTTTTATCCGTGCTTCGCGCAGATTTTACTTTCTGACCATTTCGTCTTGGGCATTGAAGCCGACGATAGTTCTGTCTGCATTTTTTTTTTCATCTGCGTTTTAAGAAACCGCAGAGCAAAACCAGCGGTACGCAGTCCTGCATTGAAAGCGCACGAGTCAGTCAGTTGCTTGTGGCTGAAATCACCGGAAAGTGTAGGATGTGCAACAGAACATTGTTTTACATTCAGTTTTACATCTAATCCTAGAGTAAGTCTATCGTGAATGTATAGGCAACACTATCTTAAAGCATAGGGTCATAAGACAATGGGCATGCAAAGCTTCCGCGTAAGTGACTGTTTCGCTATTGTGAACTATTCCAATAAAAAAAAAAGAAAACCGCATGGGTCAAACTTTTTCCAGTGCACCTACGTTTTTGTTACTAGGTAAATTCGCTCTTCGGACAATGGACGACACGAAACAGAGCAATGACCCAAATGGCCGTATGTATTAGTCTAGTGCACACTCTAAGTATGAATGAATTTTTACCGCTATAAGTAAGCAGTGTGCATCGTTTATCTCGAAGGCAGCACAGCGTTGAAGGTTAGGACAAATGCTTTTTTCATTTTTTTAGCGCTAAAGTTTCGCCATAGTCGCGTTTTCAATTTGGACGTAGTACCAAAATGCGTCCACATTGGCCACATGTACGGATTATTAGCCCACGCGTGGACAAACTTCATCTCGAATTGTTTCTAAGGAGCATGTACAACTATGACGACTGCATGCGTTCAGGAGCTGGTAGTCCTGCAAATAATTTGATTTGAATTACCTTGCTCAGTATAGGATTTCAGTCGAGAAGCTATGAGGAGGACTGCCAGTAACATATGGCTGTCCATATCGCTTTATTAAATTTATCGGCATCGAACACTAAGACGCAGCGCTTGACAACAATCTTCTGTTCTAAATAGTGAAAGGTGTTATCTCATTTAATTTTTCTTTCTCCAGTGACCGCTTTTCACCGGCTAACAAATGTTAAGCGTTCTCGCTCGGCGCATACGCGCCTGCATGAATCGGGAATTTCTCAAATCTTATCGATGGTTCTATCCGTTGTGTGTTGTCACCGAACCTTGCGTAACCTGACTGTATGCGTGACACGAATTGTGTAGTACTTCCTGGAAGACACGCAGGTGCCAGGGATTACGCTGGAACGTTCGACGATTCATGTGTCAAAGCCGACGCGCTTCATCCGTGGGCCAGATTTTCTATCTGGTCAGTCGTTCACAGTTCCTGGCTGCATAAGGCGAAACTGGCGGCGCAGTCTCCCGTCGTGAGCGTGCACGCAAAGTCCCTTCATGATTGTGTTGAGCGAAGTTTTAACATCGAGAAGTTTAATGAGTTGATGGTTCGCGCTTCTTCCTTCAGTATTGTGTTCGCTCATTTTTTCAGTGCTAAAATTCAGTGCAACACAACCATGAACGTGCGCAAACTAGCCCCGTTCATCTCTATCCTGAAGTGTTTTTTTTTTCTGTTTCTATAGTGCAGGTGGCAATTGGGAAGAAAAAAAGAAGTCGCAGTTTCGCCCGAAAGGCGAAGCATCGATTGCGATAGCAAATGCGTAGCCAGCTATACGAAGTAAGGACGCTGGTTTTATCGGCCGTGTAAACTTGTAAACATAGGCATACTAACTAAATTAACAAGCATGGTGTCACGCGCGCAGAAGCAAACATGAACACATCTCACTCGGTGACCGCGGAAACTCGCTGTCAAAACGCTGGAGTGAGGAAGCACGGCAGCAGCAGCGAACGAATTGACCCTTCCGCTCGCATCAACGCGAACTTAGCCGCAACAACACAGCGCGTGACGGACTCTGTACCCGTCGCAGATGACTTTCAAGGTACAGCGGCGCGGACCGCAAAGAGTAGAACGTACCCTCCAACCACCCCTCCTACCCGCGGAGCCTTGCGCGCGACGGAAGGCGGCGCGCTTCCTCCCCGCTTTCTTCCATTGCGTTCGCCAGATTGAGCCGCGATCGCCGGCGTACCCTCGCACGCTTTCATTCGTACATACAGAATACGGCGCGCGGTGAAGATTTTATCGCCCTTAAGGCGGAACCGCATGGCGCGATTTCAGGCGCGATTGACGCGCGGATAGTGGGACGCGCGCGCGTCATTTTGGCGCGTGCCCAGCATGATCCGTCACGAAATCGCGCCGCCGCGTACTGCTGCTCGGAGTAGAAAAAGAAACGCGTCGCGCCACGCGTCCGCTAATCAGAGTTTAGGTAAGTCACGTGGAATTTGGTTACGTGGCATTTCGGTTTTTGGTTTTGCCACCAGATGGCTCTGCTGCGCATCTCGACGGAACCTGTCTGGCGTATTTTTTTTTCTCGGCAGAACTGGCGCGTGCGTTAAAGAAAGCACGTGCTACCGTGGTTTCGTTCGCGCATCGTGTTGGTTCACACGTGTTCACCTAAACTGGACAAAGCAACCTTCAACGAGGCCCTAATAACTGAAGTGGAGAAGCGTCGCGTCCTGTGGGACGTACGCGACCGCAATTACAAGAACATCAAACGTGACCAGGCTTGGCGAGCTATAGCAGATACCCTCAGCGTAGACGGTATAGTAGATGCCCTCAGTATCCCCTTTAATAGTAGCAATCGCATCTTCTGCTCGGTAGTAAGCGGCCAACACCCTATTTTCTATGTGAAGTTGTAAACAAGCAGCGGCCTCTCAGCATGGGGAAGGTACATAGTCGCAGTTTCGCACACAATCTTGCTGCTTGAAAATAAGCTTGATACATAAACTTTGGACAAAAATGTCGCTGTCTAATTACACTAAGATTATTTTTATTGTAGTGTTCTGTAAGTCTAAGGGCATATTATATATGCGGTAACAGAGACAATTCATATCATTGGGAGTTGTGTTGTCTGGCAACCCGAAAAACGCGACGCGAAAGCGCAGCTTCCTTTTTTTCGTGCGTGTGCTCGCGCGTCGGCGGCAACGCGGGCGTTCCAAGGCGGTCGCCGCGCCTCACGTTTTTCGCTCGCGGAAAACGCGCCATGCAGTTCCGGCTTTAGACGTCATACGGAACCTCACGGCGACGGCGACGCCGACTACAGAAATGCGCCTTGAGGGCCCATATAATTGCTATCGCAATAAAATAAATTGTATTCTCAGGTTTTACGTGCGAAAACCACGATCTGATTATGAGGCACGCCGTAGGAGGGGGGGGGGGGGGGCGGGGGGGCTCCGGAATCATTTTTGCCCACCTGCGGATTCTTTAAATCCTGCACCCAATGCACGGTGCACGAAGCGTTTTTCCATTCGGCCCCTATCGGAACGCGACCGGGATCGAACCCGTGACGTCAAGCTCAGCGACACAACGCCATTGGCACTGCGTTACCGAGACGGGTGGCAGTCGCGAAGTTAGAAAAATGGCAAGGGGAAAAAATTGTGCGGATGCAACACACATATTGGAATCTATGAGAAGCCAAGCTTTTTTTGAGTGGTGACGCCTATTTGATGCTCTGCAAAGACTGGTTTAGTTTGGGTTGACGAGTTTTATGTAGGAATCGTAGTGGGACAACCGTTGTCGAGAACTGGTCAAGAACGGGCACGCATCCACTAGCACACGCTGAGTGCCCAGAAAAAAAATAAGTAAACGAAAGAATCAATTAACCATAATTCACCGTTCCATTACCAGATTGGTTTGCGCTAGCAATGCTTGTGAGTCGACTTTATATGATCATGTTTTATGTGAGAAGTCACTTTTTTTGTAATACGCAGAAAGGAGGTAGACATACTTGGTCAGCGCACAAACGTTATATAGACTTCTTTATCGGTACTTTCAAGTAGTCTTTGTAAAGATACCTACAATTCTATCCGGCGAGATAGCGACCGAACTGTGTTTCTGTGGGTCTATGTGGTTATATGTTAGTGAGGCCATGTGGACTCGGACATTTCTTTGAAAACGTACCCTCTGTACAATGCTCAGTACTTCGTATATGTTATCGCCATGATTGAATTGTGCCGTCATTGTGACTCAAAATATTCGTATCGTCTTTGTTGAAACATTTTCTAAACACAGCGACCGCACCAACGGCCAGAAAGCTACGCCAAACCCGGTCTACTAGACAAAGAAAGTTTAATAAATAGATAAAAAATACGCCTCACTTTCTTCGTGTTTAGCGGACTTTCTTTCGGGCTTGGGAAAAACTTATGTAGCACGTATTGAGCAACAGAAATCTGAATCCGGTATTTTTCAGGGTGGTCTACGATTTAGTCTTCGATACTATTAATCTGACTATAATATTTGAGAAGTTGATCAATTAATAATTACTAATTATGCCATTAGGCGAAATAAAAAAAATGTCTGATTTACTACAATCGACGGCAAACAACATACCCTGTTTCTGTCCAGCTACGTGACCCTTGAATGTTATGTTTTTAATATGGCATAAGTTACGTGCGGCACATATGGTAGAACAAACAGATCCATAACCCAGCTGCTGGCACTGCTTCAGACACTCGCATAGACCACTCAACAAGTGTGATTCACATTGTACGGTATGCTTTTATCACTAAACAGAACTATTTTATTCGTGGGTGCAAACCACATCCAACAAACGAGGTAGTCGAGTAATTTATCTACAGATACCAATTTGAACGTTTGTGAAAGTAATGAGCACAACTCTTTCCGTAGTAGAACGGTACCCACGCTGTTACGATCGTCACATATGTTTCTTAACTACTCATTGCTGCTAAACCACGGATTAGAACTACTGGTAGAATATTGCAATAAGGGCATATTCGTGAAACGAATTTTTAGAAATACAAAATTGATCTCCAATGTTGATTGGAGGCTCCAACACGCGTGCGCGCATCGCGCTGAGTACTCCGTCCGCCTCTGTTCACTTTATTGCGCCTCACCGAAGCGTTTCCCATGTAGAAGACGTCATTTCATGCTAAATAAACCCAAACCCTCCTCCCGCTCGTGGGGCTGGCGCCACGCCAGCATGCCGACTACTCATAGATGATGGCGCCACTGCCTCCTCATTATGGCGGCGCCCATGAAATAAAGGTAATATGGCCGGCCCTTCAAAGTCGTAAGCGACCACTATGCATTTGACCACTATACACTAGGCTGGCAAATTTAGAGGAGATTTCAGGGCGCCTTGCACAGTGGAGCCTCCGACTGCAAGAACTTGACATCACTGTGATTTATAAGATCTGACAGAAGCACTCTGATGCCGACTGCCTGTCTCGCGTATCCATTTACCCGCCACCGCAAGACCAGCTAGACGAGGACACGTATCTGGAGCCAATACAAGCAGTTGACTTCGCCAAACAGCAAAGAGCAGACACGTATTTAAGAAACCTTTATTTCCCAACCAAAGTGTATTAAGATACTCGGTCTCCACATCCAGAAAGATTGAGGTCCCGCTGCGACTGTCAGCACCTGCTCAGGCAAGAACAGGTGCTGCACATGATGCGTAGGGTCTCCAACCGAGCCAATGGAGTGACAGAGGTGGATATGCTTCAGCTAAGAAACGCACTAATTATGTCGCACCTGTGCTATCACCTGCCCTATACCAATCTCCGTCAGCAAGGTATAAATCCCCTTGATGCGTTCATCCGGAAGGCGACAAAGCTGGCCATCGGCATCCCGTTTAGGGCCAGCACTAAGCTACTCCTTGACAGCGGTTGCCATAACACGGTGGCGGAACTAGTCAGTATTCGCCGTCGCCAGGAACTGCGTTTGCAGCGCACGTGTCAAGGCTCGCACATCTTCCATAGCATCGGTCATCATCCAGAAGCTGCACCCCTTGTGTACACGCGCGCACTACCCCCGAAACAACGCGAACTCCTTAACATAGCTCCACTGCCACGCCACATGAATCCAGAACGAGGCAAGGAGAGGCGACGCCAGCGAGTTGCCTACTTCAAGAGGTACACGGCAACAAACCCTGACGGCATGTACTTCTACGCTGCAGTGATGCTAACGTTGGTTCACGGGGCTCCGCTATAGCAGTCGTGAATCACCATCATCATCAGCCTGGTTATGCCCACTGCAGGGCAAAGGCCTCTCCCATACTTCTCCAACTATTCCGGTCATGTACTAATTGTGGCCATGTTGTCCCTGCAAACTTCTTAATCTCATCCGCCCACCTAACTTTCTGCCGCCCTCTGCTACGCTTTCCTTCCCTTGGAATCCATTCCGTAACTCTTAATGACCATCGGTTATCTTCCCTCCTCATTACGTGTCCTGCCCATGCCCATTTCTTTTTCCTGATTTCAACTAAGATATCATTAACTCGCGTTTGTTCCCTCACCCAATCTGCTCTTTTCTTATCCCTTAACGTTACACCTATCATTCTTCTTTCCATAGCTCGTTGCGTCGTCCTCAATTTAAGTAGAACTCTTTTCGTAATCCTCCAGGTTTCTGCCCCGTACGTGAGTACTGGTAAGACACAGCTGTTATAAACTTTTCTCTTGAGGGATAATGGCAACCTGCTGTTCATGATCTGAGAATGCCTGCCAAACGCACCCCAGCCCATTCTTATTCTGCTGATTATTTCAGTCTCATGATCCGGATCCGCAGTCACTACCTGTCCTAAGTAGATGTATTCCCTTACCATTTCCAGTGCCTCACTACCTATTGTAAACTGCTGTTCCCTTCCGAGACTGTTAAACATTACTTTAGTTTTCTGCAGATTAATTTTTAGACCCACCCTTCAGCTTTGCCTCTCCAGGTCAGTGAGCATGCATTGCAGTTGGTCCCCTGAGTTACTAAGCAAGGCAATATCATCAGCGAATCGCAAGTTACTAAGGTATTCTCCGTTAACTCTTATTCCCAATTCTTCCCAATCCAGGTCTCTCAATACCTCCTGTAAACACGCTGTGAAGAGCATCGGAGAGATCGTATCTCCCTGCCTGACGCCTTTCTTTATTGGGATTTTGTTGCTTTCTTTATGGAGTACTACGGTGGCTGTGGAGCCGCTATATATATCTTTCAGTATTTTTACATACGGCTCGTCTACACGCTGATTCCGCAATGCCTCCATGACTGCTGAGGTTTCGACTGAATCAAACGCTTTCTCGTAATCAATGAAAGCTATATATAAAGGTTAGTTATATTCCGCACATTTTTCTATCACCTGATTGATAGTGTGAATATGGTCTATTGTTGAGTATCCTTTACGGAATCCTGCCTGGTCCTTTGGTTGACGGAAGTCTAAGGTGTTCCTGATTCTATTCGCAATTACCTTAGTAAATACTTTGTAGGCAACGGACAGTAAACTGATCGGTCTATAGTTTTTTCAAGTCTTTGGCGTCCCCTTTCTTATGGATTAGGAATATATTACCGTTTTTCCAAGATTCCGGTACGCTCGAAGTCCTGAGGCATTGCGTATACAGGGTGGCCAGTTTCTCTAGAACAATCTGCCCACCATCCTTCAACAAATCTGCTGTTACCTGATCCTCCCCAGCTGCCTTCCCCCTTTGCATAGCTCCCAAGGCTTTCTTTACTACTTCCGGTGTTACCTGTGGGATTTCGAATTCCTCTAGACTATTCTCTCTTCCATTATCGTCGTGGGTGCCACTGGTACTGTATAAATCTCTATAGAACTCCTCAGCCACTTGAACTATCTCATCCATATTAGTAATGATAGCAGTCGTGAATAACGACCTCCAAACTGTACATACCGAGGTACTCCCAGAGACAGATCTGACCTTAGCGGAGCTGACAGCCATCGCAATCGCGATCAAACACATGCCCCCTAGTAACTCAACCTACCCAATAATCATATTTACCGACTCCGTGGCGGCTTGCAGGAAATTGTTGCACAATGATCTTCCGGCCCACATCTCGACATTTATTCAAGAGCACCATCAGGGTCCTTCAGAAATCATCTGGGTATACCTGGTCATGACGGGCTGCCGGGAAAAGAAAGAGCTAATCAGCTGGCCTGCGAGATTTCGAACCAGGCACCCTACATTCCGCGACCAGCCCAGACGAAAAGGTGGTCTCTCCTGCTTCTGCGGCCTTATCAAGAGACAAGGCGCAAGTTCCCCGAGCTCAGCAAAGTGCTCTCCCGTGAACAGGGTGTACTGATTCGTCAGGCCCAGACTGAAACACTCCCTACACCAGCGCGAATGCACCTCCTCCGCGGCCTCTTACGTGAAGATCCCCCACCCTGCCGGTACTGTGACGAACACATGAACACATCCCATATCCTCTGGTCCTGTGGACCATCCCCACCTCCCCTGCCTGCCCCAACAAATGTTTCCCCTGAACCCTATGCCGGGTGGCTGACAGAAGCAGCCAGCGCCGACGACCAACGGTACCTTGCGGCGTTTATCAGTTCTGCACTGAAGAATGCCGCAAGCGAGGCTCTGGACTGAGGGCCTTTCCACCGCACCACCCAACATGAAAATAACGTGTCTCTCTCTCTCTCGGGTACTTGAAAGGGAAGATCGACTTTGTTCCTAGGGTATTTACGCATGGATTGTCTTCGTTTTCCTTGCAAAACGACGTATTAAAAAAAAAAGAATTCTAACTAGAACGCGCCAATTGCCTTCTCGTTGTGCTCTCAACACAGCGGCCAGAGTTTCTGTACGCCCTGCATGAGGATCCGAGCACAGGCCACCTTGGGTTTTCCCGTACGCTCGTGAGGATACAAGAAATATTTTACTGGCCGCACCTGACCGCCGACGTCACTCATTACGCCAAGACATGTCGACACTGTCAGCGACGCAAGACACCACCAGCAATGCCAGCGAGATTGCTACAGCTTATTGACCCTCCTTGCTGACGATTCCAGCAGATCGGCGTGGACTTATTGGGGCCCTTTCCGGCGTCAAAATGCAGGAATGAAGGGATCATCGTGGCTACGACTACCTTGCCCACCGCGACTAAACGAAAGCCCCGTCCGAAGGTAGTGCGGTGGAAGGGGCGAAATTTGATTCAATAATGTTATTTGCCTCTGAGAGAAAGGTTTCTGGACTAAAAGCCACTTTTCGTAGCCTGACTTGCTCCAGAAACTCATATGCATAGCGGTACAGTATTCTCGTCAAATATATATATATATATATATATATATATATATATATAATACAAGGAAAAGTTCCGTAGGTCCGGTGCATAGGTAGTTGAAGAAACGGAGCACACTTACGAAAATTACATCTTTAATGGTTTAACGTTTCGGCCGTGGCACGGCCTTCGTCAGAATAAACACAGATACAAGTACGCACCCGCTTTTATGGGCATATGCACGTGGGCATAATCAGCAGTGCATGCACGTGTACACTTGCAAATAACAGAAGAAAAACAGAAAAAGTGCAGCAGAATGTATAACTCAAGCACGATAAATAATATGTATGACATATCATTATGATATCACCATGATTATACATGGAGTTACAGAATGACATCAAGTGCGACATGGCAAAACTAGCAACAAATTGATTTGGCATGATTTGTCAATGCTGTACAAGAACAAACACATCAAGATATGACAGAAAGGCACGACATTTTTCCTACGCTTTCGTTGATACCAGATGAAACAGTGTTAAATTTATGAATGAGAAAGGATTCCCTTACTTCTCGATCATGGTGTGATTTGAAACCTGATTGTATTACTGTTACTTTGATGTTGTCAAACGTATGGCCTGGCAGTCGAACATGTTTAGATAATGGAAGGTGCGGCAAGCTGTTAACGTGTGCTTTGTGGTTGTTGAATCTGATACGAAAAGATGTTTCGGTCTGACCGATATACTGCATCTGGCATACTGAACATTCAGGCAGGTAGATGATGTTAGTACTGTCGCATGTGAAGTCGCCGTTGATTTTAATAGAAAAATTGGATGCTGTGCTTCTAGCAGTCTTTGACGTGGTCATATGTGTGCAAACTTTACAACGGGGCTTATTGCAGGGATGACAACCAGCAAGAGCAACCGCTTTAGTCTTGGACGAGGTTACTAGGTCACGCAGGTTTCTAGAGCGGCGATAGACCACTCTTGGTGATTCCGTGAAAATATTTTTAAGACGGTCGCTCTGTGTCAGTAGGTTACAGTGCTTCCTAAGAATGTGCGACACGTTAGGAATAGATGCAGAGTGTGTTAGGATAAGATTAGTTCGTGAAATAGGCGCCGATCGCTTGTCCGTGCAGATCAATTCCTTCCGGTCGAGACAGTCGGCCCGTTTAAGGGCATCGTCAATTATTTGGGAAGGGTATTTCTGTGCGATTAGTGCGTTACGAAGCTGGTTACAGTTGCGAGTGAATTCACTGTCGTCCGAACAAATTCTTTTGAACCGGACAGCTTGGCTGTAGGGAATGCTCGTTTTACAATGTTTGACATGGCTGCTTTTGAAATGCAGATATCGCTGTCGGTCAGTGGGCTTTCTGTAAAGATTTGTCGTTAAGTTACCATTGCACAGAGATACCGAGACGTCAAGGAAGCTTATGCTGAGTGATGAATAGGAATGGGAAAAGGAAATTGACGGTGCGGCGTTGTTAAAGTCAGTAATGAATGAAAGCAATGCAGCTTCACCATGGTGCCAAATTAGGAAAATGTCATCGATGAAGCGTTTGTAATAGAATGGTTTGAGGTCACGACTAGCGAGGAAGTTCTTTTCTAGCATGCCCATAAAAATATTAGCATAATTGGGACCTATTTTTGTACCCATGGAGGTACCACTAGTTTGAACATAATGTTCGCCGTTGAATTCAGTTGTTAAGTTCAAGAATTAGTGTTAGAATTTTGCCAAGGGTAGAATCGTCGATCGGTTTGTCATCTACAGAGTGGTTATATGCCTGGAGTACAGATTGAATCCCATCTGTATGGGGAATGTTCGTGTACAGCGGTGCCACGTCTAGTGTGACTAGAAGGGCATTGCTTGGGACACGCAAGTCAGCGATATCGGACAGGAAGTGGTTAGTATCTTTGATATAAGAAGGAAATTTAGGAGGAATGGAACTGATGAGGTTATCTACATAGCGGGACAAATTTTCTGTGACGGTGCCTATTCCTGAAACTATCGGTCGCCCTGGGTTGTTTTCCTTATGGATTTTAGGAAGGAGATAAAATCTACCAGCTACCGGGCTTAGGGGGACTAATGACTTAACCACAGATTTTTCTATCTTGTTTTCTTTCGCGAGATTGTCTAAAGCTTCCTTTACCGTGTTTTTGAACTGTTCCGTAGGGTCGTAACTCAGGTGCCTGTAGAATGATTGATCATTAAGTTGTCTGTGAGCCTCACTTAGGTAACTGGCTTTGTCCATAATGACATAATTTTGACTACCTGGGCTTCGGCAACGTGTACCTAAATCTAAGTACACGAGCATTTGTGCGTTTCGCCTCAGTCGAAATGCGGTCGCCGCAGTCAGGATCGAACCCTCGACCTCGAGAAACGCCATAGCCACAAAGTTACCGCGGCGGGTCCAGAAGTGTTGATACAATGGGCGGCCGCTTCCGTATGTGGTGTCGTCTAGACGCTGCGGTGCTTTAATCCGGATTTCCGTCTCGGCGTCCTGCGTCAGTTGTGCGCTTGAGAAAATTGCACGGTGTTTATTTTCAGAAAGTTCAGAAACGTACTGTATCGTACCTTGAATTTAAATTTATGCAGTTTGTCCGCAACTACTGCCATGTCTTGTAGTTGCCGTTTCCTTGACTTCGCCTTCTCTCTCCCGCCCTCCCCCATCTATGGAAGCTACGAGCGAATGACAAGGCTGTTATTAGAGAGTTTTAGGCTAGGTGACGCAAGCGGCTTGCGTACGCAAGAACTAGGGGCCACGGTACTGCGTATGCGCAGACTCCTACGGCTGAGTGTGCGCATGCGCAGTACCGTCGCCCCTAGTTCTTGCGTACGCAAGCCGCTTGCGTCCCCTAGCCTAAAACTCTCTATTCACCCGTTTTATGACTGCGTTGATTTTACTCGCCTCCTCTCTACTATTCTATCTACCGCCCCTCTGGACTGTTGCTTGTTAGTACAAAACTAAACGCTGCAGCCTCTGCAATGTTTTTGTGGGGGCCAGTCTAGAGGATTTTCTGGCGACTCCTAGGGAGCTCCAGAGGGCACTGTGGCAACGCAATAGATAGGTCCAAACGGTTTATCACATCGCCTTTCCTCTCTGCCGCGATCCTGCTGTGAAGCCCCCCCCCCCCCCCCCCCCCCGACGCTGTGTTCCAGACAGAAACAGGAGCAGCAGCAGTGGAAAAGTTGAAAGAAGAAGCAAAGAAAGCTTCGCTTTAATACAGCCACACAAGTCACCGCAGGGCCACCGACAACCACCCGAAGACAGAACGACTGAATAAAACCTTCACCGGCACGTTAGCAAGGTACGTTGTCACGGTGCGGCATGATTCGCTTCGGCGAAGCACCATCAACGGCCGCCAAAAGGTTGTGGAAACAGGGACCGACGAGCAAGACGGTTATTGCCGGCCACTCGGGCAAGTGGCCGAAAGAAGTCGAAGGCAGGTTTGGAGATTATTGGCTTTTTGTCATCGGCGCGACCGTGACGCCCCGACAGTTTTTGTAGGAACCCCTGTGTATGCTCCGCGCGTGCATTGAGAAGCTAAGAAGGCGGGGGTGCGAAAACGACAGCGCCGTATGACCGGCCGCCGTCGTTTTTCCTGTGTTGATGAGCGAACAATAGAGGCCCGCCGCGGACTCAAGGGTGTGCGTGTGTGGCGCAATACGAGTTGCAGACCTCTATGTGCAAGGGGGAATCGCCCGTTGCCTCGCCTTTAATTAAAAGGGGCGCGGCCAAGACCTTGGGAGGAGCCGGGATACAATTGGGTGAACTTGATTGGATCGTCGTCAATACCTGCCGTTCCCCAACGCAGGGAACTAGGGAACTGAGAAGTTATCTAAACGCAGGTTTTAGACCGAGCTAGGCAGTCTAGAAGCTGAGCCTACAATCTGCTGAAAAGCGTCAAGGAGCTAATGCCGTCCAGTATCGCCTGGGCCGCCTAGCCGCGTCTGAACTGCGAGTTACTAGTTGGCGTAAGAGACGACAAACCAACGTCTGCGACGAAGCTCACGGTAGTTCCCCTCTAGTTAGCTCAACCTGCTCGAAGGAAGATGTCAGACCTAGACTCCCGGGAAACCCAGCCCAGCAATCGCACCCACCGCAACGAGATCGGCTTGCCAGCGTTCTTCAGGAAAGCTCTGCCGTCGACTCCACGCTTTATGGACTTGCTGCAGCTGCCCGGCCATGCGTATGCCATCATTTGCTTTCTTTTGAACTCTGTTTAATTGACCACCGTTAAGTGTGTTTTGTGCAGTGTTAATTGCTGTATTTACCGTTAACAGTTCCTTGTGAGTGAGTGAATAAACTTTTTACTTGGTCCAGCAAAACGCGATAAAACGCGCACCCGGCTAAGCCCACGACGGGACTGACAGATCTAGTCTGCCGGCCCGATCGCGGGCGTGCTGGACGGCCAGGATTTGGTCCTCAAAGACGGGACTTCGCACGAGCGCGTCCCTCTTCCTTGGTGAACTCCCTGAGCATATGAGGCAAAGTAGCAACCTCACCACAGGCCACGCAAGAACAATTCGGATAAATCTCGGGATATATGCTGTTAATTTAAGGGACGCCGGATTTGGGTAGGAGTTCGTTTGCAGGAGTCTGAGTGTGACCGCCTGCGGCCTGCTTAGCTTGGACGGAGGCGGCGGGAAAACCCTTCTCTCTAAGTAAAATAATTTAGTGATTTCGTTGTGCGTGATAGGAGCGTCTCTGTGTCCGGGGAGAGAGTCACCCGATCCGACGGCAGCGCGGTCGGTAAAGCCACGCGCAGCCTCGTGGGCAGACTCGTTGAGGTTCAGAGGAAACGCCCCCCCCCCCCCCCCCAAATCGCCCCGACGTGTGCAGGGAACCAAAGGATCGAGTGTATGGAGGTGTTGCCGTGTTTGGCGCCAGTAAAGTTTCGTTCGTTCTCTGTCCTCGCTTCACCGTTGGAACTTGAAGCTTCTCGGACGATGATCGGCAGTTGTTGATCAAACGCAGGCAGGAAGCGATGAGAACAGATGTAGAAGAAATATTTATAGGTAAACTGGTAAACTTTTCTATATACATAGCAGGTAAAACAAATACATTGCAAACTTGAACAATTGAGAAACAAAGTCTCACTCTTCGACAGTCTCAATGACTGTTAGAGCCCAGACTCGTTTTAACGTACATAGTACGGAGGCTCACTGATCTATCAGCAATCCTGATTTCAGCCAAGTCTCACGTACATGGTACGGAGCCTCACTGATCTATCAGTAATCCTGATTTCAGCCAAGTCTGAGGGACAGCATGTCGTCCCGATTTTTTATAGCCCAAATATACAAAGAAAAAAAGGCGGTAGGGCCGTTGGCCCGTCCCACAGGTTCAGTTGCCAATCAGAGTCAACCGTTTGTTAAGCCACAACCCACAGGGATGGGCTTACTCTTAAAAATAAACATATTGGAAAACAAAGCTCTTTTCCTTCTTCCCCAAAACCCCGTTGCCTTCTCTTTTCTACGTAATTAGTGACGGGCTCAGCAAAACACGCCAGGCCCGAACAAGTTATCGCTAGACCGCCTCAAATCCCAACGACGTCTAGGCCGCAAATGTCTCGGAAGCAGGGGCATCGACACCACGTAGTGCCGCTGTACTCAAAGTTTGGCCGTGTGGGATACGGATGGCCCTCCTTGTCCTTCAAACTTATTGTCTACAAGACAAAGTTTCCCGAGTGCGTGTTTACAAGACGCCGCCGTCCGAATGCACTCTTCACGTGTGCACCGCATCCCTACAGCGTGCACTGTAAGCTGGCCTTCGACACCACACAGGCAGTCGCACCCAACAACAAGGCTGGCGATTGCGTTCCGGACGCGCGGCACGGGGTCAAGTGTGCTAAGCCCTTCTTAACCTCGGCGGCGCCTCCAATTAGTCAGGTACTCGGGCGCCAGACCCACAATACCGTACACAGCGGTCCCTTTCAAGGCTGGTCTGTGTGGGCTCGTGTGACCGTCGGCGGACTGCCAACACCCTGCGCACAATACCGACTTCCCGGAATCGGCACTCGCCCTCCTGGCGCCTGCCGCGACACGTCACCCAACACCGCGCGGTCCGTGACCCCACGTAACACAGAAACGGTTGCCCCGCTGACATGGGGGGGGAAGTGCACCCCCCCTCTATACACACAGCACGTGGCCGATTCGTGACACTTAAGAACACGAACAATCAGAGCGACCTTACACGTTCCTCCTAAAGAGTATACTGGGCTCACAATGTGCCCAGCTATACTACAAGAGCCAAAGGGCGCTGTATCCTAGAATATAGGCTCTGAAGGTTCTGTCAAAGAAAACTGACATACGCTGCCCAACACGGGTGCTGCGGAGCCCGTAATGAACAGGAAAATGAACTGAAAGGACCACGAAAAAAAAAGATTTTCTCACAGCGTTAAAAGAAAAGGGCGAAAGATCAACACATTCATGGCAGTGAGCATGCAAAAGAAATACTCATGTATGTATAGGAACACTCCAACGCACTGCACGGCACAACAGCAGAAAAGTGACATATGCAGGTTATATACATATATAGTATGTCCACAGTCTTATAACCCTCACACACATGGACAACAACCACAAAAAGTTCCATCAAGGCTGAACTGTCCCACGCACACGTCCTTCGGCTGAACGGTATTAGATTCGTCGGACGGTCCTACCGCTGTCGACCAGATGTAGGAGTCGTCGGACTATCTCGCCGCTGCCACCATTTGAAGGAGATGAAGGTGGTAGACAGGAACTCGGTGAACAGGATTTATTTACATATTAACAGTTTAAGCAAGATACATTGGCAGACTAGCGCGACTCCCATATGGAGCCCGCAAAACTAACATACAGCAAACAATTTACGAGCGCACAGCTCACTAGTACATTTCTAGTATGACAGAGCTCTCAGCTCCCTACAACGAGCACGACACGAGCACTCCCTAGCAGCCGGCAAACGCTGCTTATAAGCCCTTGCTCGACGTCATAGTTCGACGTCATCGTTCGGCGTGGACGGAGCAGGAATGGTCGGGAAGGTTCGTCCAATCATTGTAAACTTGCCGCCGCCCCGCACTATGGCTCACCACACAAAGGCACACACGTTCCAAGGTCTGGAGCCGACGACAGAGGGGCGCCGTTCCGCAGTATCGTTTACGCCCACACACACGCAAAGGCTCCGGAGTCAACGACCGAGGGCTTCGTAGAACTGTGCTCCGTCTCGGGTGGCGCGGCGGAGTACCACATTCCTGAGCTGACCGCGCGCCACGTGGCTGCCGGTCATCCGCAGTTCTCGGTACCGCCCAGCTTTCAGTGCCGACGTCAGAGGGCTTCGTAGAACTGCTTTGTCCCGGATGGCTCCGCCAAGTACCAATTTCCTGAGCTGATCGCGCGCCACGGGGCTGCCCGCCGTCCGCAGTTCTCGGAAGGGCTCCCTGTCTGGTGGGCTTGGAACACATGCAGCGGGCCGAAAGCTGGCCCGTACGGCCATTCTTAACAGCTCCTCCATGGCCCGGAAAATCTCGCCTGGCCAGTGCTGGCAACCGCTGGGCAGGAAGAGAATGGCTGGCGAGCAAGACGATGGCTTTGCTCTCTGCAACCCCTGCGTACTTGGAATGCCTTCAACCATCTTACAACAACTGGCACAGAAGAGCCGACCCGGCAACACAATACCGCTCAGCGCTCAAACGCCCGGAATTAGCTGCTAACCCACCAGGCCTCCCATCACAATTTCCATGCAAGTCACTCAACTGGGATTCCCAAATTTTGCCCCAAAATTTCGTGCCGCCAAAGCGAGCGTTCACGTTCCTCCTGAGTTCGACCAAACCCGACCGTCGCGCTGCACAAGAGTAAAGGTTTACGCAGAATTAAACCGAAGGCTTTCAAACACCAATACCCAAACATAACTTACGCAGCTTAACTTCACGAACAGCCTATTCTTACCCTATCGCAGTGGCGTACTTATTTCATGTACTGCTGCCACTGAACCGTCTGGCCAACTCCACAGGTACGTCATCACAGACGCGCTAAGTTTGAGGTCCCTATTCCGAACACGTGCTTGCATCATACAGTTTTCATCACGCTGACTCACATTTGTTCCTTTAATCCACACAGGACACATTCCTTAAACCAACAACCACACTTGCGTAACTTACGCAACACAGAGGAACCTTTGAACAAATGTGTCTTTTACTAACTAGCTCTTCGCACGCGTACTAGAGAAGTCAGAATACGGCTGCCTTCGACACACACGAGCAACCCACTCATAAACGTTCTGCTTCCTTCCGTCCATACAGGACACGCGCTAATGGACCTAAGAGCTCTTCTCAGTGCAAATCACGCACTTACTGAAAATTCACGCGCTTAACCTTAGAAAATTCAAAAAACACTTAAAAAGAAAGAAGGTTAAATAACACACACGCGCGTTACGATAGGCCTTTCACAGATAACCTTGACACACAGGTTACTTACACACACAAAAAAAAAGAAAGCCTACATTCTTATTAATGAACACCTCGCGAGACTACAGGTTTACTTTAAACGCGTCTTTCAAATCTCGAGCTTCCCAAACAAAACATAAACAGAGCTCATACCTTACTTATTGAAAGAAATCCTAGTCTCAAATCGCGAAAATCTGCAAATGTTAAAAAATAAAACAAAACAACACTACTACGGAAGCTCTTGGCCTCCCGTTCCCGATTGCTTACGACTGACTCATACTTTCAGCCGAACCCGAGGTGGTCGCGGTTTAAAAGCTACTCTGGCTACCGAGGAACAACAAAAGGGCTGACTCACTATCAGCTCCCCCAAGACGTTACGGTCTCCTGCCAATTTGCGTCCTCGCGCCCCGCTTTCAACATGACCTCGACTGACCGCGTCGCTACTCCCCACCTGGTCTCGTCTTGCCACCTTGCGCTTCTTTGTACTGCACGCTGAGCTTCGAAGAGAACGACGGAACGACGAGGAATTTGACTGCCCCGTGCCCTTTGTCCGCGTCCGTGCAGAACAAGCTTCTCGGTCCCCCTTTGACCGGTGGCTCGAACGTTTTCGATGCGTCAACATCGTCAGTGACGACCGCACCTTTTTCCTCGCGCCCTGCCCTCTTGGGTCTCTCGCCATCTTTGGCGGCGCTACATTAGTTACCGTCTTTCGGTCTTTACCGCGCTTCTTTTTACGGCGCTTTCTCTTCGCACTCACTTTCATGTCGCCTTCTCGTGCCTCGTGCTGGCCTGTACACATTTCGTCGGCCCGGATCGGTCTCTTACCCGCACAGTCTGAGTGATTTACATTTAAATCTACTCTCACTTTGCCTCGACTGGCGGACAGCCCAACCGACTCTGGCACAATGCAGCAGGCTTTACTCGAGTTAGACAACTCGCACTCTTGCGAACTGCCCTCTACTACATTGCCCAGCTCACGCTGTGCATCTGCACACAGCCCGTCGGTATCGATCGCTGTCTCACGCGCACAGTCCGAATGATTAACAACTGAATCATCCCTATCTAGGCTATCTAGACTGGCGGAGAGCCGCAGCGATCCCTGAACAATGCAGTTGTTCTCTCGTGAGCTACGGAGCTCGCCACCCCGAGAACTATTCTCAACTGCATCGTCCAGCTCGCACATTACTTCTGCACGCAGATCTGACTCGACATGGGTGCTCGCGTCTGTCAAGTCCGTAGTATTCTGTACCTCTCTAACGACCTCGCTACCATGAGATGCGACGCACACGCGCGGTAACTGTGCCAATTTGTTCGCAGCTGGCCTAGCTGTCTCTACAGTCCTCTGTTGGCACAGCACCTCGTCGCTCTCACTCTGGCCTTTAACGGCCTCTGTTGCCACTAGGGCTTCGTTAGCTGCTAGCACTTCGAGTTCACCTATGAACGTGCTGCTACTCTCACAGGTACTACTACTTTTCTCGGCTTTCGACGAAAATCTGCAATCCACTTCCTCACACTTTTGCTGCGTCCAGCCTACAGATTTCTCAAGCCGCTGTTGACTTCCTGCGTTTAGCTGCTGCAAATCCTGTATCTGTTTCTTTACTGCTGCAATTTCTTTTTCAACCTCCTGCCGTTTTCGCTCACGCTCTTGGCGTTTTCGCTCACGCTCTTGGCGTTTTCGCTCGCGCTCTTGGCATTCTTGCTTAATTGATTCCTGTTCCTGCCTTTTTCTTCGCTCGCGCTCTTGGCATTCTTGCTTAATTGATTCCTGTTCCTGCCTTTTTCTTAGAATTCGTTTACCCATTTGTTCTATGAATTTCGAATCATTGTTACTTTCTAGAATTGTCTTACGAATTTCTGATTCCTTCAAGTCCTCATCTACGTTTACCTCGATCTCCTCACACAACCACAACAGGTCAGCTCTCGTCAAACACATTAGGACCATGGTCGCTACTTTAAGCTTTGGCTCTGCTGTCACACAATACTTGTTGCGATACCCACGCAAATCAAAATACAAGTAAAAGATCCCAGCGAATCAAATCCAAAAACACAGTGAAATTGAAGCCTGGTAAATCTTACAGCCAAAACCAAACGCTTACCCACTGAAGCAGCACCATATCACCAGTCCTTCCCCGCCGTATCCAGTCAGTTGCAAGAGGTGGTCAATCTCAAGTCGCCTCCAACTTGATCAGGATGCCGGTCGGTCACCATGTGCCAACGTCCGTCAGCTGCCGTTGCTGTCTCCCGAGTCGTAGGCCGATCTAGGAGCCGTAGTCGGATCCCTCCGCTGCCATTCAGTTGTAAGATTTGTCAGTCGTAGCTGTAGAGATGAACTTGGGACGACAGGATTTACTGGCAGTATTTACATTTGAAACATGAGGTATTGGCAGACTAGCGCGACTCCCATATGGAGCCCGCAAAACTAACATACAGCAAACAGTTTACGAGCACACAGCTCACTAGTACATTTCTAGTATGACAGAGCACTCAGCTCCCTACAACGAGCACGACACGAGCACTCCCTAGCAGCCGGCAAACGCTGCTTATAAGCCCTTGCTCGACGTCATAGTTCGACGTCATCGTTCGGCGTGGACGGAGCAGGAATGGTCGGGAAGGTTCGTCCAATCATTGTAAACTTGCCGCCGCCCCGCACTATGGCTCACCACACAAAGGCACACACGTTCCAAGGTCTGGAGCCGACGACAGAGGGGCGCCGTTCCGCAGTATCGTTTACGCCCACACACACGCAAAGGCTCCGGAGTCAACGACCGAGGGCTTCGTAGAACTGTGCTCCGTCTCGGGTGGCGCGGCGGAGTACCACATTCCTGAGCTGACCGCGCGCCACGTGGCTGCCGGTCATCCGCAGTTCTCGGTACCGCCCAGCTTTCAGTGCCGACGTCAGAGGGCTTCGTAGAACTGCTTTGTCCCGGATGGCTCCGCCAAGTACCAATTTCCTGAGCTGATCGCGCGCCACGGGGCTGCCGGCCGTCCGCAGTTCTCGGAAGGGCTCCCTGTCTGGTGGGCTTGGAACACGTGCAGCGGGCCGAAAGCTGGCCCGTACGGCCATTCTTAACAACGGGAACATTCACGCCTGTCCCAGCTGGCATGGCTGTTTTTGTCTATCCTTTCTTTTCTGCTCTTTACTCGATTGGCTTCCATGAACGATTCGAGAGCCTTGATAATGCATCAGCATTGGCGTTACATGTTCCTTTCCGGTGACGCACCGTTACATTGTAGCGCTGTAGTGAAAGCGCCCATCTTGCTAACTTGGCCCCCTGCGGGGTGCTGGTTGTCAAATATGTCAATGGGTTATGATCAGAGACAACATTCACCACTGCTCCGAAAAGCCAGTAGTCAAATTTCTTGAGTGCCCAAATAATAGCAAAGGCTTCTCTCTCTATAGTCGACCAGCGCGCCTGTGTCGGATTAAAGCGATGGCTAGCAAAAGCGATCGGCTTTTCTTTTCCGTCCGCTGACATTTGAGCTAAACAAACACCGGCCGCCGTCGCCGACGCATCAGTGAATAACCAGTACGGCTGATGAGGCTCAGGAGCGTTCATGGCGACAGCCTGACAGAGAGCTAACTTTAGACTTTCGAACGCGCACTGCGCATCTTCCGACCATAGAATTGATTTAGGAACCCTTCGCCTTGTCAAAGCTGTAAGCGGGCTCGCCACGTCGGCGTAGTTTGAGACATAGTCCCGATAATACCCACAAAGCCTCAACAGACTTCGCAACTCGTTCTTTGTGTGAGGTGGCACAAGGCCTTCTATGACAGCTGTCTTGGTTGCCCGATCTGTGTCAAAGAGGAGTACTTGGTCCCCGACATTAAATTCTTTAGTCCGTGCCCTCCTATTGTAAACGTCAACATATTTGCTCTGGCACTCGGTGCCTGTCAACTCAGCTCCACTCGCGGCTAGTTCTAGTTGCTCCCGCCGCTGCTGCAAATACTTGGCAGGTTTCTCTCTCAGAGTTGAGGGCAACGCGATATCACCCGTCCAAGTTTGCTGCAATATTGATAGGGGCCTATTTGGGTTTCTACCGTACAATAGCCTGAACGGCACCACCCCGGTGGTATCATGCGGCACTTCGTGATACGCCCACAGAACAAATGGGATCAGCTTGTCCCACTTTCTTCGGTCCCGTTCCCTTGCATGATACAACTTATTTTTGAGGACTCTGTTCCATCTCCCAACCGCTCCGTTGCTCTCAAGGTGTTCGGTAGTGGAGAACCTAGGTGGACAGCCCAGTTTTTCTAACATTAACTGTGTCAGTTGAGATTTAAAGTTAGTACCTAGGTCTGAACAGATCGTTTCCGGGACTCCAGTACGACTGAGAATTTCCAGTAAAGCCTCGCATGTGGCCCTCGCTGTCAGGGATCGGAGCAGTACTGCCTCATTGCGCCTTTCTTCTGGTAGGACCAGTTGTCTGACTTTGTCTCCCGCTAAGGAATCCCAATGGTACAAAAATCCGTCTGACACGAACATGCCAGCTTTGCCGTTTCTCGCATCATTCCAGGCTTTTTCAGGCTTTCATCGGCAAGCTGAGAAGCTCGAAATCCCTCCCGCTGACTGGGCACCCCAGTGACATCTTGTATGAAACTATTCTCTTGCAATTTAGGGATTTCATCTGTCGTTTCTTCGAAACTTAGACCGCAGTCCAGCTCAGTGTTATCGACCATTTCGACTGATTGGACCCCAACGGAATTGGCTACCCGCGGAATATTTTCTCGTCCAAACTCCTCTTTTTCCTGCGCCTGTAGTAGTTCCCAGTCTTTCTTCGACAGCAGGCAGTCAACCCCCTTTGCAAGTTCGTCTGTAACCGCGCATACCAGATCGATCCTCTGCGGTTGTATCACAGCCCCCGGGCGATGCATACCTACGGGCAGCGTAGCTAGGTTAGCTCGAATGGTATTTCCGAATGCCGACTCGAGTCTTACTGTTCCTGATGGCTCCTGTAAAACGACGGGCAACATACTTTTACGGACGACCGTTATCTCACTACCTGTATCCAACACAGCTTCCGTTGCTATATCCCCGCACATGATAGGGATAATGTCCAGCTTTGATCTCCCTGAACTAGCATTTTGAGCTAAGACTTGTACTCTAGCACTTAGCACCCTTTCTTGCTCTGGTGGAGGTTCTTCACTTACAACAGCAACCTTCTGTACCCTTTGTTTTTGCACAGTCGGCGCCTTTCCCTGCTGTTCTTTATTTGAAGCTTTTGGGCAGTCTCTGGCTAGGTGACCCTGTACCTGACACACGTGGCATTTTAAATTTGTCCTCTGCGGGCTAGCTAGTTTTGCGTGCTGCAGCAATGAGGCTGTTGCGGCTGGCTTAGTTGCTCGTCCTTTTCCTTTAGCTTGCTCGAAAGTCTCGAGCACTTTCGCCACCTCCACTGGCCTAAACCAATCTTCGCCCTCCCGCAAAAGAACATATTCAACGGCTTCTGAGCCTATACTGGCTTTCATACGGTCAGCGACCATAAGCTCCGTCATAGCTTCTTTTGTGTTTGCATTTCGAGATTGAAGGTAATAGGCCAAGTAGGTTCTAGTGCGGGACGCGAACTGAGCCCAAGTTTCATCCTTTCGTTTAGATGCCTTTTCAAACCTCTCCAAGTATTTAGCTGGCGTGAGCTTAAGTTCATCTAATACCGCCTTCTTTACAGTCTCATAATCTGTACATTCCTCGTCATTGAGGCCACGCAACAGATAACGGACCCGCTCGGCCAGCGCAGGCATGATCAAATGTATGCGGCTGTGTTCTGGTACTTGAAAAGATGAAAACAACTTTTCAACCTCATCAAACCATATCAGAACGTCAGCGTCACACGGCAACCGGTATGCCTTAAGCACTTTAGCACATTGTGATATTCCATCCGTGCTGGCACGGCGGAGATCGCTTCCCTCCGACACCGAAGGCGGCCTGCCCGACTGCTCAAGCTCCACTCTCCGTAGAGCAATGCGCTCGCACTCTAGCTGTAGGCGCACCTTTTCTAGCTCCATCTCCAGGCGTCTAACCGCCATGGCCTCTGGATCTGTCGTGCTCGGAGCCTGCGAAGCGCCTTGCGTCTCACTATCCATTTCAGTATCCGACGTCTCAGACTCGGTCTCTCCGACGCGTTGTAGTTCCTGCCGTCTCTGCCCTTCTCTTTGTTCAGATGCCGTATCAATGTTTACGTCAGCCTCAATCGCATTTGCTGTTCTGCGCGTGAACACCATTAACCTCACTAAACAACAGCCATGCCAACCTAGACAAAACGCAAGGAATCCCGCTCACCCGTTGCTGCTGGGGGCGCCGCCTGACGTCCTCGTCCAGATGAATTGCAACCCTTGCGGAATTGGCTGGTGGCCCTCTGATGCCTTGCGCCTGGCTCGCTGCTCGTTGCTCGTTGTGGGGCTTGCCGATCCTGTCGTGCTGCGCCAGTAAAGTTTTGTTCGTTCTCTGTCCTCGCTTCACCGTTGGAACTTGAAGCTTCTCGGACGATGATCGGCAGTTGTTGATCAAACACAGGCAGGAAGCGATGAGAACAGATGTACAAGAAATATTTATAGGTAAACTTTTCTATATACATAGCAGGTAAAACAAATACATTGCAAACTTGAACAATTGAGAAACAAAGTCTCACTCTTCGACTGTCTCAATGACTGTTAGAGCCCAGACTCGTTTTAACGTACATAGTACGGAGGCTCACTGATCTATCAGCAATCCTGATTTCAGCCAAGTCTCACGTACATGGTACGGAGCCTCACTGATCTATCAGTAATCCTGATTTCAGCCAAGTCTGAGGGACAGCATGTCGTCCCGATTTTTTATCGCCCAAATATACAAAGAAAAAAAGGCGGTAGGGCCGTTGGCCCGTCCCACAGGTTCAGTTGCCAATCAGAGTCAACCGTTTGTTAAGCCACAACCCACAGGGATGGGCTTACTCTTAAAAATAAACATATTGGAAAACAAAGCTCTTTTCCTTCTTCCCCAAAACCCCGTTGCCCTCTCGTTTCTACGTAGTTAGTGACGGGCTCAGCAAAACACGCCAGGCCCGAACAAGTTATCGCTAGACCGCCTCAAATCCCAACGGCGTCTAGGCCGCAAATGTCTCGGAAGGAGGGGCATCGACACCACGTAGTGCCGCTGTACTCAAAGTTTGGCCGTGTGGGATACGGATGGCCCTCCTTGTCCTTCAAACTTATTGTCTACAAGACAAAGTTCTCCGAGTGCGTGTTTACAAGACGCCGCCGTCCGAATGCACTCTTCACGTGTGCACCGCATCCCTACAGCGTGCACTGTAAGCTGGCCTTCGACACCACACAGGCAGTCGCACCCAACAACAAGGCTGGCGATTGCGTTCCGGACGCGCGGCACGGGGTCAAGTGTGCTAAGCCCTTCTTAACCTCGGCGGCGCCTCCAATTAGTCAGGTACTCGGGCGCCAGACCCACAATACCGTACACAGCGGTCCCTTTCAAGGCTGGTCTGTGTGGGCTCGTGTGACCGTCGGCGGACTGCCAACACCCTGCGCACAATACCGACTTCCCGGAATCGGCACTCGCCCTCCTGGCGCCTGCCGCGACACGTCACCCAACACCGCGTGGTCCGTGACCCCACATAACACAGAAACGGTTGCCCCGCTGACATGGGGGGGGGAAGTGCACCCCCTCTCTATACACACAGCACGTGGCCGATTCGTCACACTTAAGAACACGAACAATCAGAGCGACCTTACAGCGCCTTTCAGAATTTGAATTACCTGCGGGGCTACCCGGCCTTTCTGGAATGCCCTGACGGCGGCTTTCGAATCGCTGTACACCCTGTCTCTCTGACCGTCTTGCATGGTTGGTGCAATGGCCACTTGCTCGGCCACCTCTGGGTTCGTCGTCCGGACGGAAGCACAGTTGACGACTTTGCCCAGCGTGTCCACGACGGAAACCGCAAAAGCCTTCCCGTCTCTGTATGCAGCTGCGTCCACAAAGCTTGCTTCGATCTTGCCATTGTTTATTTACTTTAGTATATTCAATGCTCTTGCCTTGCGACGACCTGCGTTGTGAACGGGATGAACGTTGCGGGGCAAAGGGGCGACCACGATCTTCTCCCCTATTTCTCTGGGGATTTGGGTGTTTTCAGCCAAGTTCTTGGTGGGTGCGAGTCCGACCTCTTCGAGGATACGCCTGCCGGTCGGCGTGGTGGACAGCCGAGTTAGCTGGGCCCGTTCCTGAGCCTCGGCTATCTCCTCCATTGTATTGTGTATGCCGAGCCGAAGGAGTTCCTAGGTATGCGTTCTGACGGGCAGCCCGAGGGCTCTCTTGACAAATTTTCTAATGAGGGCATTAGGCTTTTCCCGCTCGGCTCTGAGCCAGTTGTGCATGGCCACCGTGTAGGTGAAGTGACAGCACAAAGGCGTTGATGAGCCGAAGCACGTTGTCCTCCTTGAGGCCACGATGTCTGTTCGTGACCCTTCGGACGAGGCGAAAAGCATTGTTTTCGCAATTATCTTGCGTAACGCAGTGCCGTTGCCGCCGCGTGATTCGATGAACATACCCAGGACTCTGATGGCGTCAACCCTGGGTATCGGGTCACCGCTCCGAGTGAACAGGTGAATGTCACTTTCCGAGACCGGTTTCCAGCCCTTGGGTCTGCGCCCTTTTTCTTTTCTATAAAGCAGAAGCTCAGATTTGGTCGGGGGGCATCTGAGTCCGGTGGGTAGCAGGTACTGCTCCGTGACGTCTACAGCCTCTTGCATGGCGCTTTCCACTTGCCCTTCGCTACCGCCAGTGCACCAGTTACAGTTCCTTGTATTTCTTTTGTATTCATCATTGATCTAGCTTAAGTGCATGTGTGTTAGTGTTCTTTTGTTTCTTTTAATCTTTGTGTCATTGTCAGTCGATAAATATTTTTTTTTCTGTCTGGTACAAAACTGAAAAGACTAAACTGGACATCATCATTAGAGGAGCCTATAAGCAGGCCTTAGGACTACCCAACCACACCAGCACGGAACTTCTACTACAATTAGGTATCCACAACACGCTAGACGAGTTAATCGAGGCCCAACGTCGATCTCAACTAGAGCGGCTGACTCTCACGGAAACGGGCCGCAGCATTCTAAACAAGCTTAATATCACCTACCACCGTCAACATGGAGACAAACACCCAATACCACGCGACATTCAGCAATGGATACACGCCGACCCTATTCCGAAAAACATGCACCCAGACTACAACAAAGAACGCAGGAAGGCACGAGCTACTTCCCTCATCAAAGCTTACGCCAACACCGCGGGCGTCACCTTCGTCGACGCAGCTGAGTACCAAGATGGACGGCGCTTTGCGGCGGTTACCACAGCAGGCGGCTTGCTCCGACATGCTGCCAGCATCATTACCAAAAATGCCGAGACGGCCGAGGAAGTGGCCATCGCCCTGGCCACTCTTGACCCAGCCTGTCATACCATACTGAGCGATTCTCGCGCAGCAGTCAACAACTACATCAAAGGTCGTATTTCTCATCAATCACTCCGTATCTTACGACAAGCCCCGCATTCGTCTGAAAATGAAATCGCCCTCGTCTGGATCCCAGCACACGCCGGCGTTGTCCACCCGCACCTCACCAACCTCAACGAGGTTACACACTCCGTAGCACGAGGACTAGTCAACCGTGCCAGAGACGGTGCAGGTGCACCCGCAGGACGCGACCGCCTTACAAGATACAACGACCTTGTAAAGTCATTTTACCTCGCAAGAAGAACCTTCCCCACCCCTCACCGCAAGTTAAACAGGGCACAGGCAACCACCCTTCGCCTGTTACAGACGAATACATACCCCTCCCTCACACGCTATCACACTATATACCCCGACATCTACCCGAGCCAGACGTGCAAGGTCTGTAAAACTGAATCGGCAACACTCCCCCACATGCTATGGGAGTGCAAACAACAATACCAAGACAATCCCGTGACCCTCTCGTCGAGATGGCACGCCGCTCTGCGCAGCTCCCATCTCGACGACCAACTCTGGGCGACCCAGCAGGCCTACGAAGCGGCGAAGAGGCAAGACCTCGACGTCCCATCGTGGGAGGCCTAGGCCCAGCCGACTGAACTGCTGGTGCTCATTAAAGTTCACTCTCTCTCTCTCTCTGTCTTTCTCCCGACTCTGGCTCCTTTGCTGGGTTCGCTTGAGTACAGAACGACCAACCGGCTTGTACACCCCGTCGACGACTTCGCGCCGACGGCGAGCGGGTGACAAGCCGTGAACTACTTCAACGTCGAACACAAGACTAGAGATGCCGTTTTTCCGTGCATAACCTACGCTTGCAACATGTCGATGAAAGAAACAACCCATATGACACCATTTAAGTGGATTACGGAAGGAACCCGGCGACGATGTTTGACGCCATGCTGCCGAATGTCAGCGACCAAGATAACCTCGAGGTCACTGCGTACCTTCAACCCGCCGAAGAAGCACGAGAGCGCGCCCGCCTGTGCATTAAGAACCAGCAAAAGACTGACAGGCGACACTAATCTTCTACGAAGCTGCGCGGAATATCAGCCCGGTAGTCGTGTTTGGACCCCGATACGCCAACGTGGACCAACAGAAAAGCCAGGACTCTGAGGCTCTGCCGGACACATTACTCAATCACAGCGGAGCCGTGGACGAATTCGGGTAGTGCGCCTCAAGCCATATTCTATATAGGCGCGCTGACGAACTCTGGGACATTATTTCTTTGGTATTTTTCTTTACTTCCTGTACTTTTCGCTTTCATGTGGTGTTTGCAGCAATTGGACGATGCTTTTTGATAGGGGCATTGACACGAGTATTTTTTTTATCCTTTAGAGCGCAGCTTTTAGGCGCCCGTTCTTGCGGCGAGCGTCGGCGTCGTGCCCCGTAACCGAGCGGACGAGCACAGCGAAAAATCAGAGGGAGCGCGGAACGCCGCGGGCGACGAAAGACGGCGAAAGCGAAGAGAGCGTGAGGAGGAAAGCGGAGGAGGAGGGATGGCGGAAGCGTGAGAAGAAAATTCATGCAGAAACTCTTCTCGGAGTTGTGTAAGTATGCGTAAGCATTGTGCAACTTGCTCATCTCCACACGGCCCGGTGTCATTAGAGAGTTTTAGTGTTGGGGACGCAAGGCGTTGGGGCCCCAAGCGCTTGGGTGCGTTTGCGTTTGCGTACGCAAGCAGAAACACGTTATAGGTTAGCGGCCCCAAACGCAAGCCGCAGTGAGGTCGCATGCGCTCGCAGCGCCATCAACGTCTGATGTTTGCTGCGTTATCATTTTTTAAAACATGAAATCAAGCATATGAAGTAAAGCACATAAAACTATTCTTATTAAAAGCAGTTAATAGAGAGGTTTACAGTGTCCGGTAATCTGGTAAACGCAGGCTGAGACATTGGGGCGGAGCCATGAACTAGAGCGGCCTGCATGGTGCTGCCACCTGGTGGCGCAAAGCTCAAATAGACAAAAACAGCTAATATTGCAGTAACCAAGTGAATTTTACTTTACTGTGGGTATAAATTTTTGGCAGCAACACAATTATGCCAGTGCCGATAATTTACACCAGCAGCGAAGTAGAATAGACTTGGTTACAGCAATATTAGCTGCTTTTGTCAATTTGAGCTTTGCGCCGCCAGATGGATGCACCATGCAGGACGCTCCCGTTTATGGCTCCGCCCCAACACCCCAACTGCGTTTATCCGAATACCAGACATGCTAAACCTCTCTAATACATATAAAAACGACGTCTGTCGACACTTGGCGAAAGATTTATTACATTATCTACCCGCTAGCTACTCGTAAGTTCTCCTACACCGCAAGAGTCACGTGGGTAACGTGACCACTTAGGGGCAGCGATGTTTTCGGCCGGCCAAACAACCCAAGGACGCAAGTAGACGTAGCGGTCTGCGCATGCGCAGTGCCGTCGCCCCTAGTTCTTGCGTACGCAAGCCGCTTGCGTCCCCAACACTAAAACTCCCTATTATCAGTGTTAAGAAACTTGATTCGGCCAATACAAACGTCAGCGCTGCGGCGATGCAAACTGGTGCGGACGGCGGCGCAAGGTTGTCAACGCAAGCAAAGTACTGCAGGGGGCGTAGCCAGGTTCGCTGATGATGTTGCGATCATTATAAGCCGTTATCGCTCTTTACCGCGTTGTCCATCCGTGTCGAACCATGTACCCAGGCGACGGCACGGACCGATCAAACGTACTCTGGCACGGCCGCGCGGACCGTATCTTGAAAGCGATCTGCGATGCGGACAGAGTGCCGACTGCTCATAGCTCCGAGCACTGTGTTTTCGCCGCTTCGCCCTGGAGACACGGGGGCCCGTATAGTTTCTTTCTATATGCCCATATCTTTAAAGCAATCTGCGAAAAGGTCGGGGTGTGGCGTGTGCTGAGACCTTCGTGAGCGCTGTGTTCTCGCCGCTTCGTTCACGTTGAAGCGACATGCAGCACGAAGGTAAAGTCGCTCGCTGCGGCGGCTCTTTCTTTAAAGCGATCGTCTTACGGGACTGACGGACGGACAGACGGTGTTCTCGTCTTACGCATTTAAAAAGCGTAGTGCCGCGCAAGATGAATATGGCGACAATGGCCACATGATTGCGCCAGAGTAGCGCGCGTCGTTGAGTGCCTCGATTCGCCCGCTCTCCTCCGTTCCGTTCGCAGGGGTGCGCGCATCGAGGCACTCTACGCGTCCTCTGTCACCAAAGCACTGCATAAGCGGAGGTCTGTCTGCGGCGGCTGCTGTGAATCGCGCCCACGCGTCAGCCTCACGCTGCCTCTCGCAATCTCCCGATTAGCGAAGCAGTCGCGCCACACTTTACTGCGTTCGGAACGTGCAGCGCGAGACAGTTTGTCAGCGCCGGCCAATATATCGGGAAATGAAAACACTTGTAGAGCTGCGCTCAAATTTCGCATTAGGGAGTATCGTAATCGTCGGGGAATTTTTTTTTTCTGGTGACCGTTTTTCATCGACAAAAAATTGTTACAAAGTTATTTCTCGGCGCAAGACGCCGCCTTTATGTGTTGAACTCTCCCGAATGTTGTGGTAGATTTCATAACCAGGGAACCTTGTCTTACAAGGTCACATGCACGACGCGAATAAAGTGTACATCCTGGAACGCACGCGAGCGCCAGTAATTATGCTGGTATCTAAGTCAAGTCGCGTATAAATGACCAAGGAGCCTCATCCGTAGATAAGATCTCGACGACCGGCGACTGTGCTCGCCGCTATTAAAAGGCAACTCCGGCGTTTTTTTAAGGATATTAAGATATTGTCATTTTCAAATGGCATTGACAGTCCTGTCACCGGTAGAGTGGTTCAGTTTGCTTAGAAATTGATCAATAATTTTAAATTACCAATAAACGAGATACCGAAACGGATATAGCTGTTTCGTATGACGTCACGATTAGTCGATGACGTCAGATACTACACTACTTTAATGTAAACAGCAGAACGCTTGCTAAACACGCAGTGCACGTGGCGTTAACGCAAAAGAAGCGAAGCTGATGATGCCTCCTGACGACACAGGGAGCTTTTACAGATCTTCTGAACTAGACAGCGGCGATTTTAGCGACGATTTCAGCGACAGTGGCGGTGTAGCCTCCGACGTCAGAAACACAGGGTGACCAGCAAAAAGTCACGAGTCGGGAACACGCAACCAATCTTTAAAATTCACTTTCATGAAAACTAAATGCTTGCAGCCATATTGTTTGGCACAGATAATCAGAGTGCAAAAGAGAATCTATATTCAAAATTTTATTAAGACCAGTGGACATCAAAGCCGCCGTGGTTGCTCAGTGGCTACGGTGTTAGGCTGCTGAGCACGAGGTCGCGGGATCGAATCCCGGCCACGGCGGCCGCATTTCGATGGGGGCGAAATGCGAAAGCACCCATGTGCTTAGATTTAGGTGCACGTTAAAGAACCCCAGGTGGTCGAAATTTCCGGAGACCTCCACTACGGCGTGCCTCATAATCAGAAAGTGGTTTTGGCACGTAAAACCCCATAATTAAATTTTTTTTTAGTGGACATAAAAAAATCGCCGGAGTTGCCCTTTAAAAGTCACCAGGTCTGGCGTTTTTGATTTTGACAAGCGCAGAGCATACAATGCGCGCCAACGATCGTGTTTGCGAAGAATTACATCGCTACGCGCCGCAGAAAGGTCTGAAATTTCAACCCGAACGCCGTTTTTCCTTCTACTCGCGGCCGCTGCGCTCCAAGCCGGACGGTGACGTACTCGCGCCCCTGTGTCTACGTACTCGGGTCCGCAGTGTGGCGTCGCTCGGGGTGACTCGTGACTTCAAGAATTAGTCAAGGAACCATCTGTTATTTGTGTGATCTGTTGCTTGAATTGACGAATTGAAGTTTAGAGAAATAATAAAACACACAAACGGAATGTCTGCGTGCTATTTTTTTGTTTTACTTCGCACCGAAGCAAGAGAGATGTACTTCCGCTTCCTCTGCTTGTTCTCACGGTCGTGCAGTCAAGTGCGTAGGTACCGAAACAATGCCGTTTTCTATCGTGTTGCAGCGCGTGATCATGCTCTGTGATCCGCTTGTTCTGCCTCAGTATTCGTGTAGCACTGAATTAAACCACTAGTCATGTGTATACTTGTGCACAGCGCGCAAAATCGTGCGCTGCGCGAACGAAACAGCTCGCGCGCGTCGCTGTCAGCAGAAGTGCGTAGCGCCGAAAAAAAAAAAAAAAACGAGGAGAAAGAAAATGAAGGCGAGACCTGTGGCGTATGCGTCACGCGATCCTCGAGGTCTGGTATGGAAGAACGCAGGGAAGGAATTTCACTTGCGGAGGCTAGACGGGGCGAGTGGAGAGAGCGCCTTGCTTGGCAGTGGAGCCCGCCTGCTGAAATCATGGGTTCACGGCACTGAAATATCTTTATTTCGGCTATTAATGGGCCGATTTGAAAAATTTTTGCGGCAGAACGCTCCCTAGAGGACATGTAACAACTTGCAGCGTATGACCAAAATTTGCTATGGGGCCTGGTGAGGGGCTCTTTAAGCATGAAATGCTTTTAGCTCCCATTGTCTGCGACCTTCAAGAGATCCTGAGTCAAATTCCAGAGCCGTTATCCGGGCACTCAATGCGAGAATCTGACAAGAATGGGGTGAGGACGAGACGAGATCATCCGAGCAACCAGTCAAAACTTAAGAAAATGGCCCACAACGCCTTCTACAGGACCGCATTGCAGAGGCTAGTTACTGCCCAAACAAGTTAGAAAAAAAATATTGCCTCCGATTACTTCTTAATGTTTGCACACAATGTCACTCAAGCTGTAACTTCTTGTACGCTGAAGTTTGATTTGTCATTTACAATAACGATGTTCAAAAGGCAGGTACAGTGCACCGTACACTTAATTGTCACTTAAAGTACTTTCAAACATGGGTTTGCAGGAACAATCTCCTGTTGTGAAAGTACTTCCATTCTGTATAGGGCTCAAAGCAGGATGACAAGGAAGATTGTGGAAGCCTATGAAAATTGCAAAAAACGCAGGAAAGGTGCATGAGCAAGCCATCAGTGTCGCTATCCGAAAAGGAGATACGATTACTCGGTTTATCTTTGTAACCATTGCAGTATATGTTTTCACCATGCCTTGCACACGTGTACGGCTCATCGATATGCACCACTAAATGACATGCCATGACAAGAACTTTATTTGAGCCCTGAGGGACTGAGATCTTGGGGAGCCACAGCTGAAGGCTACCGAAGATCAAGTCGATGACTCCGCCCACGATGGGACCAGGAGATGAAGTCCCGCCGCAATGTCGTGGGCCCTCTGGACAGCCTGGAGTTGAATGTGGAGATTTCTGCTCTTAAGATTCCTGCCATTATTCTTTCGTGATGGGTGGAGAGGCGTTAAGGGCTGGGCACAGCCAGAGCATATGTTCAAAAGAGCATGAGTCATGACCGTGCACATTTGGGGCACGACTGTGAGTGGTCGGGATCTATCCTGTTAAGGTAAAGCCCCTCCATACACGTTTCCGCCGGCCAGGTTAAGTACCGCCAACCTGCCCTCCTTCTCCACGCTCCTCTCCCACTCACCCCCTTAGCTTCCGGCGTCAAGCGGAACTTACGTAGCTGCAGCTTCCTGTTCTGAGTGGAAGTGACGCTTTGTTTTTTAACGTTGTTTACTTTCGCGTCGCTGGAGAGGCTTTAATTGCAGGAGCTGCGGTTCAAACTGTGAATACGATTCCATCCAAGAACCTCCGCCTACTGTAACCAGCGATCTGCTCGTGTTCGCTGCATCGCGTCAACCTGCGACGGGTTGTGGCACGAGCGACAACGTAAAGTGGAATGTAGTGCCTGGGCGCTTGGAGACCACTGCCGTTTTTCGTGCATTTGGAAAACAGCGACCGTGAACTACTACTTCAGCCGAATACAACAGCTTGTCCCCTTTGCATTCTTCTTATGGTGACTGCCACAGCTCTGCTAAGCACGCGCGGGCGTCTCACCATCGTCTAACAGCAGTCAAAGCGGAAATTCCCGCAGCGCAACTCCAGGAAGCGGAAACGACGGAACCGGAAATTTTTAAACCAGGAATGCTGGAACCGGAAATGCCGGAACCGGAAATACCGGAACCGGATTTGGTGTGAGGGGAAAGGCGGCGCACAACAAAGGTTGTCGCTACTTAAGAAAGCGGCGGTGGCGCGTGCATGCAGGGGTTTTATGTTAAGGCACCGTGGGATACGAACGGGTTTGCATAAGTCTGAGTGTGCTAGCCTGAGGTTTGCTCAATTTGGGGTGAGGGGGTGGAAAATGTTCTCCTGCCTAGTCGATAATGGGAAACAATTTCGTGGAAAGTACATAATGGACCTTTGTGGATGTTGACCTCGTTCCAAGCCTGCCTACCCGCGACAGCGCGGTACGTGAAATGGCGCGCTCCCCGGTGGGCCTGCTCGTTAGGATTACGTCCAAGCGGTTTAATTGAGCTATATAGATGCGCTGGGAATAACGAGATGTGGTATCCTCCTTCGCTGCTCTCCCTAGTCCTGTGAAGTGCTTTAATCACAATACTGTTCGCCTGTTCAGGTACGAGCGCGGACGAGAATGATCTAACCGCTGTTGTGCCATTACCACAAGGCCGGATTCCGAATCTGCAAGATGCAGAATTTATCCTGCGAGCGCCCTTTGGACAAACCCGGGGCTGCGCCGAAAGGCACAGCGCCCTAATTCTCCCTTGACAAGTCAAGATGCTGAGCCGTCAGGCAGTGGTGTCCTCCGGAGAAGCATCGGCGGGCAACATGTTCAAACGTGTCGCCAAGTGCCAGACAGCCCGGCGCCGTACCTCCCCTTGCCTGGAGGTCACCGCGCCCGCCAACTTCGAACGGGGTGGCCAGCGCGGTCGCTGGTTGGACCTCTCGGACGACCGTCGAGTGCTCACTTTGTATTGGGCCATTTGAGTGACAATGGTTTCTGGGGGCTTATAAGCCGCGGCGCGCCGCCTGGAAAACCGGATCCGCCGACCCACCGGGAGCCAGTGCCGCTCTCGACTGGAGTGAGATGTGTCACGCGTTTTCGCCGGACGTCGCCGTGCGGGAACAGTCGCGTTTGCTGTGAGCTCTCGGCCCCAGTGCCGATCCCTTCATGTCCTGTATAATGACCTGTATATAGTGTATAAAGTCCCTTTTGTTATTCTCAGCGACGCCTGACTCGGAGTCTTCGCTACCAACGCTCTGTCACGAAACGGGTGACGAGCGCTACGGGACCACCTCAAAGTCGTAATAGTGGTGGCACCGGTGCAAAGTCGTAACACCGCCGCGCGCGAGTCCGAGAAGACGATAGCGGGAACTTTTGAGCTGTGAAAAGCCAGCGCGATCGCCGCTTCCTCCGCCACATGGGAAACTTCGTATAAACAGAGGCTGCATTGACCAGGTTGCCCCCCGCGTCTACCACCGAGACAGCAAACTTATCCCCACTGTCATATCTGGCAGTATCGACAAAGAGGACATCTAGTTTCTGCTTATTGATCTTTTTAAGGATGGACTTGGCTCTCGCGAACCTTCTACCCTCGTTATACACTGGGTGGATGTTTCGCGGGACGGCGTCTACCATGATGCGAGTTCTGGTTTCCCGGGTCAAGCTAACTTTTGTCGCCGGTTCATGTCTGAGTTGGACGCTTCTTCTAAAATCTTGATCCCCGCCTTTGTGGATGAAAGTATCATTATTTGAGCCACTGTGTGGGCTTCTATTAGCTCATCGATGGTGTTATGGAGTCCTAGCTCCAGCAGCTTCTCAGTGCTTGTGGACTGCGGAAGGCCGAACGCGCGCTTGAGGCCGGTTCTGATTAGGGAGACGAGCTTGACCTTTTCCGCTTTAACCCAATTAAGGTACGGCGCGATGTAGATGACATGACTCAGGAAGAATGCCTGATAAGCTCTGAGCAAATTGTCCTCTTTGAGACCGCATCTTCGATTTGAGACGTGGGCTACAAGTCTTAGGACATTGCTAGCCTGTCCAGTGAGCCTGTTGAGGGCAGTCGAGTTACAGCCCTTGGCATCAATGAGGAGACCTAGAATCTTGACCGAGTCCGTCCTCGGTATGGAATGCCCATTTTTAGCTCGAATTTCTATCGGCAGCGTTTCCAGAGGCGCAATGTTTCTGACCTCTTGTCTGGACCGGCGGTATAACAGTAGCTCTGATTTAGCGGGGGAGAGTTCATCGAATGTTTTTTTTTCCTGTCACGTTTGTTTCCGCTCGTACGGTATGTACGTATATATCGATGCGTGCGAAAATAAAATCTATATTCGAAAGTGAAGCGCTGTCTCTGTGTATCTGTTTCTTTCTACGTCCTCGTTCAGTCGCGCTTATACACTCTATCATGGATTCTAACCAACTAGCCCGCCAACGTGTTTTAACCAAAGGGTGTAAAGTTTTTTTAGAGTGTGGGCTATGGCGGCGGGTTTCTTCACCGTCGCTACTATGTGACAATATTTGTTAACTGGCTAGTCGGCTACCCTGCTTCACAACTCTTTCATGTTGTGTTAAGGTAATACGTCCCTCTCGGGTGGGGGGAGGAGGCAATCTTTCTCGTAGGTATGAGACTTGTTTTGTATCTACATTAATGGCTGTGTTCGTATAGTGAGATCCTCCTGTTCTTGAAGTAATTGAATTTGGAGTCGGAGAAGGTTGCTGAACTCTGCTGATTTGCAAACTTTTTTATTGCCTCGTTCAGATTTTTTAATTATTGAATTAGTCGATATTCAATTTTGTTTTTGTGGAACCTACGTGAAATAATTATTATCGACACTGCCACCGGAAAACACATGAGTGCGTGATATTAATAATCTGATCGCTGAATGAATGAAAAATTTTTTCTCCTCTAATGCTGACCAGTGCGACTGTATGCGTTCAGTCCTACAACGAAAACTCTAGGCTATGCACACGTTGCCGTAATATGATGCCGCGAAAACATTTGTTCTGCACTTTCCGCATAGAAGCTCATTCGCTTCGCCTAGCAACGACATCCGCGGCAGGGAGAAGGCCGCCATCGTTGGAACCGGCTGCTGCCGACTGCTTGCCCGCTCGGCCGCGTCCTCTTCCTGCGATAGCTGTTGCCGCTTTGTTTCGTGCAGGACTCCGTTTTGTCTGGCCGCGACCCACGGTTGATGACGTCCTTGAGGCAGCCTCACGACTTCTTGAGTGGCTCGCTGCTCCGGGAGGTCGCCCTTTCGAGGTCCCTGGTTGGTTTCGCTTGCAGCCGTGCGAAGATTTTCCAGAACTGCAGCTGGTAGTGGACGTTGATTTTCGTGGCGTCGGCAGTCGCGATGAGCTTCCTTTCGCGCTGGCGGTGAGACACGCTCCTGTCGATCCGGCATATGTCTGTACTTTACGGGTGCCCCTCTTTCCGCTACTGCAAACCGCACTTCGGCCGTCGTGTTTTAGTGACCGCGTCGGAATATTACTGCGCGTTGCCCGTTTACCACGGATCACGTCACCTCGCTTTTTCGAGTCGTCGAGGTTTGTGGCGGTGAGGCGAATCTGCAGGCTTCCCTGGCCGGCCGGCGACATCCGTGTCTTGTGGCTGCGGCGATCCGAACAGCTGTGGCCACATAAGCCGCCATGACTGCTGTTCGCAAATACAGGCGGACCGTGAAAGTGCGCTGGTCGCGTTGGAAGTTCCAGCCTCTGTTGAAGTACGGGATTCGGGTGGGTGCAACGGACCATATGCGAACAGGGGCGCGCCAAGTTGCAAGCAGCGCACACGACTCTAACCACTCCTGCCTTCAGGCACGGCGCTGCCCGACAAGCAACAGCACCGCAATGCGCAATATTATGCGTCGCACATGAACTTGTGGCGATGGAAGGGTGCTGAAGGCTTACATTAGAGCCAGGAGCAAAGTCGTTATTCGCAGAGGACTGAGTTAACATCGATGCTTCTGAGGCAGATTTTGTTATACAAGGGTTGCTCTTGTGGAGCAAGCAGCATTGAGCGCAGAGCGTGCTACTCGGTGTCGTATTGCAAGGCGAAATTGGACACGTAGCCGCTTCATCGCATACAGGCTGTGCGCGATTCTGTACTTTTTGCAACTGATCATTGTCTTCTTTTTTGGTTCTCATGGAAAAATTAAAGGAATGATGCACGGGTACTAACTGTTCGATATGCCCGCGAAGTGGGTAGGCTTGCTCAAAGTTGCTGCGCCCTAAGTTGCCGTAAGGTTGTGTTGTGCCTTGCGTACCGCATAAATTAGGATCCTCTGTTCGCAGTGCCCGTTGTTGAGGCGTTGTTTGGAGCTTATTTTGCGGATGTGGCATTTTTTCCCACGACCGTTGAGGCCAGATCATTGAACCATACTGATTTTCACTGTCCGGAACTTCTTCTGACAGCTCATAGCTTTCCAATGTTTCTACTTCAGGAGCAATACGGTTTCCCACTTGCCCATCTGTGCCGACACTGCTGCTGGTTCCCGTCACCTCTTGCATTAGATCTGTGTAGTTTTCTTCGTGGTTCGCTGGTCGTTCTTCCTTCCGGTCCACGGTATATCTTGACACATCGCGGTCGACGAAGAAACCTGGTTGTCGCGGAGCTTTCTTCCAACGGAATGACTTGGGCGTTACATCTCGTACCACCTTTGAGCCCCTGGGAAGTCTTGTTTTCGTAGCATTCAACGCGTAGTTGGTGGCGGGATCATACCGTTCCCCAATTCTCGCTGCCGTGCCCGCCGTCATTTGAGGTAAGGTATAATTGCCTACGAGCACCGATTCGAATTCAGCGTCGTTGCTTCCTTCCTTTGCGTAGCTTTCGTCATCCTGATATCCCCCAAAATCAGTTTGGGAACTGCGCGTCTCCCGAGTCGCAATCGCCGTGTCCGATTTTGTGATTCGCGGCCTTATGGTGATCTCGCCTGTTTGAGTCCATTTGCTGTCAGTCGCGTTGCGTTTATCGGAGGCGCAAAGCGAGGGCGACAAGAGCCCGGAGGACCACGAAGTGTTCGTCGAATCGTCCACTGTGCGGCTCTCGCTTTGCTGAGATGGAGTTAAACGTGCAGGCGCTGCATTCGAAGCACGACTTAAACTGTTGTCTTCGTCATCGTTGTCGTCGGCGACATGATCAGCAGGTGCGCTGCAGCCGGCTGCAAGGTCGGTATTTTCTACTGGCGACAGAGACCTTTTGACGGCACGGTCGCGTTTACTCTTGCGGTGGCGGCGCCTTCGCTTGCGCCGCTCGCGTACATCTTGTTCAGGCTTAAAGGGTGATGTGGCCGGTTTAGTGTTGGCGGAACTGGACATGGCTGGAGGTGGGCGCCCTTCCTTCGGCTCTCGGTACGGTTCTTGTGGCACTGGTTGCTCGTCGATGGGCGCCTTTCGGACGTCCGACGCTGGCAGCGGAGAATGAGCACCCTTGTGTTTTGATGGCTTTGACCGCGAAGTCAGAAGAAGCGCCCTTGGCGTTGCTTTGTCTTGAGTTCAGTCAATGGCTCATACCCACTGCGGGGGATCGGCGACGAAGCAGGCGGTTTTACATGGGCGGATGGACAAGACTTTATTTGAAGCTATAATGGCTGGTGGTTTGTTCAGTTGCGGGAGGCGACGGCGGTTAGTCGGCTCGGAGTCCCTGCTCCCTTGCGGTTACCTCTGCCCGCCCCACGACCCAGACCTGCTCGTCCGGGTCGGAGCTGAGCAGCATGGCATCCCATTGATGCGTCGTGGTAATTTGCAAGCCCTGTGGACTCCTGTGGATAGGTATACTTGGACAGCTGTATAGTATGGGAAAGACGTAGGCCCGGCGGCCCAAGCACAGCTTGCATTGATGAGTAAATTTGGTGGGACCACTGCAGGACCATATGATTGGTGTTGGGAAGAAGCCCGTCTGCATCTGCCTCCAAACGCGCTCCTGCCGTTTGGAGCGATTTATGCGCCGGGGGGTAGTAAAGTCCAGTAGTTTATAATATTGTGTAATTTCTTGATACGTGACCATGCGGTCGCGGTTCGACTACCCATATGCCTCTATTTCCTCATTATCTCTTCCGGCCTGTGCACATGTGCGGCCAAGGGCTCAGAAGGCGAAAGCCTGTTGGTGGGTGGCCCCCTTGACGGGGAGTGAGAAGTGGGCTGTGGCCTGTAGGATTTGGACGGTACGATAGTTTTGGTTGAAAATTCGATTAGCTATTGGGGAGACGCGTCATTTAGTATAATTACGAATAGCGGAATTAGAACCGCTGATAATGTACGTGTTGGTGGTGTTGGCTATCGCCTAGCCGATGGTCGCTTCCTCCGCCTCCTCCGGGTTATTTGTTTTAATTGAGCTTCCCGATATGGTTTGCCCTGCATAGTTCACCACCACGCACGACCGAAAAACCCTGGCGTCCCTGGATCTCGGCCGCATCAACCTATGCGCTCTTTTCTGATTGGTTGCAAAGCGGGTGTGCAGGCCTGATTTGGCCCGTTCCATCCGTCTCTCACTGTGATAGGTGGGGTTCACATTACGAGGTATGGGGAAAATTCTGAGATATTCTTTCAGAATGGGAGATACATTTGTTTTGGGGGTAAGGGTAGGGGTGAAACGAATGCCGGCCTCTGCAAAAGTATAGTTTTACGTGTGTTTTTATCGTTTTTATTTCCTGATGCCTGTATAGAACTTGTCATTCTTGGGCATTTCTTATTCTTCTTCATTTTCTGGGAACATGAACGGTCGATTACCATTTTTAAAAATAATTGGCCCCAACAAAATTTTGTTATGTTTCAGTGGCTTAATGTTCCGTTTTTGATTTATTGCCTTTTACCTCTTTATTACTTTTGTTGGGTGCACTTTTCATTACCTTTAGTGTGGCCGCTCTCCCTCGTGGGTATGAGCCATGTGTTGAGGACACAATAGCAACAGCAACGACTGGGAATGCAGAACTCGATCGATTCTGTCCACAAAGCGCGTTTACAAACGCGAGTAATTGTGTAATGAATACTGATAAAAGCCTCGTTTTGTTTTGAAATGGTTCAAGTCTTCATATTTTAAGCCAACCGCAACAAAATTTCACGTTTGATAAGTTGGTTTAAGTATGCGGTATATGCGGGGTGCTCATTTTTAAGTTTTATGGAAATCTTAAAAATCGCCTGTTGCAGATAACATAATTTTAGTCCTTGAGCTGGATTGTTCAGAGAGGCGGACAAGCACGAAAAATCGAAAGAAATGTTCAACTAATTCACCAAAACGCACTAAATAACTCCTTAATTAACTTTACAGCAAATATTGCAACTCAGGAATTGTAGCCGGTGAGTTTTTCATACGTATGCACTTGGAATTATTTTCCGGATGACACCAGTTTAAACATGTGCGTCATCAAACTCGCCGTAAAAATGCACTGTTCGTTCACTTACTTTTTAAGAAAACGCTCTTCTATGCACTGAAGCACGAAAGTAACTGGAACATGTATTTCGTCCAATTTGGGAAATAATATCCCTAAGCTTGTGCCATCTTGTAAATCCAAATGGATGCGTCTTGCAAGCTCAGCGGCTAGAATTCGTAAATTGCAATATGTGCCATAATTATTCGTAAACTTAATTAGTCAATTTGTGTTAATTACAGTCGAGCAACTGCTTCGATTTCTCGTGCAAGTAATGTCCGCCTCTTCGAATGACACAGCTCATCGACAAGAATTGTGCTACCTGCCACAGACGATATTTAAAAATTGCGTAAAACTTAAAAAATGATCACCTTGTATATTGAGGTCTTGTGTTCTCGGGCGTAACTCAATAACTGCAATATTTCGCACCCCGTTTACGTTCTTGTCAAAATCGGATTACACTCGATTTCCCCCCGAAGTGCATCTCTAGGTGCATTCTCTGAAGAATTAGTTCAAAGACTGTCTGCTAGAACGAAGCTCCGAGAACAGTACTCATTGCAGGCCGCCACCGCCCGGTGTCCCAACCTGGCAAACGCAGCTCTGACGTTGCACGGTGTTGCGAACGGTAGTTGTGATGTCGCGAAGACGTTTTCCGGAATAATATACGTTCAAAGTCCTTACAGGTCAAGAATGGACAAAGAAATGATCGTAATGCAAGTGATATAATGGACTGTCATGGTCAACATGAGCGGGAACACGTTGGAGCGATACGCGGATGGCGCTCTCGAAAACAGAGGGGCAAGGGGGACGCTGTTCCGCTAACTGTTGGCACTCCCATCGGGCCTGCGTTTGTCGAAAACGGCAGCTTACGGCATTTCACTGGCAGCCGATAGCCGATAAGACGGTTACGTGCGCAGTGACTTCCAGCGATTCATCGTTTTTTTTTCAGTCATGCTGTTTTTTAGAGCGCAGCTCTTAAGCGCCCGTTTCTGCGCTTAGCGTAAGGTATTTTCACATGTACCCCCATAGGACTTCATGTATATCTTATGGAGCGCATCGCGTCATGCTTTCCAAAGAGACGGACAAATTTCCCAGGGAAGTAGCTCTCGAATGCTTGCGCTTCAGAACAGTGCTGCTATTGGCCACGCTTCGGTGCACAAAGTTATCGGTAACCGCAATATCAAAGAGCTTTATCAATGTGCACTGAAGATGCGAAGTTCCGCACTTTGTATAAAGAGACGCATGGTGGGAGTTAAGAGAGCAGCGTCCTCCTTTCCGCTTTGTTTCCGACGGCGGCCGCCGCATATCGCACCATATATAGTAGGGTTCGAGGCTATCTGGCACACGCTCCTGTGTTCCCGCTCATATTGTCACGTGGTGGTGACGTTGAAGACTGTGAACAACTAAGCTAAATTTTATTGGGCGAACCTGTGCCCACAAAACAGGCTACACTTATAGCACAACGATAGCGGCGAACACAGTCGGCGATCGTCGAAAATCTGATCAGCGGGTCAAGTGCGTCGGCTTTTATACAGCAGTCGTCGAATGTTCCAGACTAATCGTTCGGACCCGCGTGCCTTCCACAAAGTTCTACACCATTCGCGTCAGGTGATTAAATCAGATAACATAAGGTTCGGCGACAACAGACAGCGGATAGAAGCATCGATAACTTTCGAGAAACTTGGGATACATGCAGGCGCGTCCCACGCTGTGCGATTACATTTGTTAGGCGGCGAAACGTGGTTGCCCGATAAAGATAAGTACACGTGTCAATATTGCTCACGATAGTACGTCAACAGTGGTTTGTAATGTACGAGCATCACTCTTCTTGCGAAGCATCACCATGTGAACTATCGAGAGCTTGCATTGACGTCATCGTGGTCACCGTATTTGGGTATTAGCACATCGAGAAGCTATGTAAGCATGAAACGTGACCACACCTCAGGAGCTTCCTGCGCCGGGCGACGCTTCGATAACGGTGATAATACGGTGCGTAAGCAACGAACACGGCACCGTGACCACCAGGCCCCGTTTTTCTCAGAAACCGAGGTGCCTCGAAGACATTGAGGAGACAGTCGCGCAAGCGGCGGGCTGCATGCCTACAGCCTCGCCGCCAGCCCCGGTTCGACCCTCTTGGCTGACCGCAGGCATCTCTCCCTCCGCCTTGAGCCCCGCGTCTTACGACCCTGGCGGTGTACAGTGGCCTGTGTCGTAGATAGAGTAAAGTTGCGTTTCAAAGAGAAAGGTTGTGTGTCTGTTTGCTGCCCCAAGTTCGCGAGGCGCCCTTTTTGCGTGGGTGCCGCTTGGGGCGAGTATACGCCTGTGTCTCACTTTGCGTCGCGTGTTTCTGGTCCACGGTGGCACATTCGCGGGCCGCTGTCGACCAGCGCTAGTTTTCTAACCCAGTGCGCGGTTAGCTAGCTGAGTCCGCGGTAGAGAACTTTTTTTTACAGGTGGAAAACGGTCACTGTCAAAAAATAATGCAATGTACGCGGGATATGGTGCACTGCTCCGCTCGACGGCGCATGCGCTGCTAACAAGCGGCGAATTTACGTGGGGCCTATCCGCGGAATGCATTTGGCTGCAAGAAAGATGAAGCGAAGTCGACACACTATCAACGCTGTATCATGTAGAAAGAAATATAACAAGAGGGGACACTCGGCGAAAAGTGGCAACAGGAAATACGTCACGCTATTTAGTATTAACGCCGACCGTCTGCTGCCGCGAACATCGAAAACAAAGAGAATGTGAAATGAGGTTTACAGAGTTTGTTTTATTTTTTTTATTCTTTCCCGGCAAAAGTAAAAATATCTGCATATTAATTAAAATAAACTTTGCGGCTTACTTCCGTTGCCTAGCGAGAGGCGAATCGGCGAATGACGAGCCAGGTGCATGCGTCATTCGTCAGAACACCGCCGAAGTGAGCGAGACAGGCCGCGCATCTGAGCGTTGTCGCGTTCGGTCATCCGTATGCCTGTTTTTCTATTTTTGGATTTAGCCTGGTTTGATGGGCTCCCAGCGAATTCTTGCGTTCCTTCTGAACTTGGACATGGCACCACTGCACTATTGGACTACGGCAAGGTGAGAAGTTTTGTTCGGCAGTCTGCGATGCATTTCAAGCAATTAGGCTTACGGCACGGCACCTAGGCTAGACTAGCGACGCAGTTAACTAAAAACGACGTGGCCGTCGTGGCGTAGTTACTTTGAATTAATGAATCGTAGTGGGAGAGGTTTGCGACGCTTTCTATGAGCCCCAATATTATTTTAACTAATTTCGGTAGGTTTTGGGCACGCTAGTCGCACAGGGTGCTGTGACGCAGTTTCGCGCGTACTGAATTTTACTGCGACAAGTTTTCGCGCTTTCTCTGACTGCCAACAGTATTGTGACTAATTTCGTTACTTTTTGGGGTACCTTTCAAGCGCAGTGGGCGCGCCTGGCGCTGTGACGCGGTTAGCGAAAAGCAGCTCGGCCGTGGTGCGCAGTTTCGCGCTTTAATGCACGGACAAGTTCATTGTGCTTTCTCTGACGCCCAACATTGTTGAAAATTATTTTCGGTACTTTCTTTGTTACTTATGAGGTACGCTCGCCGTGCCTGTCGTGACGCAGTGAAAAGCAGCTCGGCCGTGGTCACATCGTTTGGCGCGTACTGAATCTTACTGCGACAAGTTTGTGGCAATTTTTATGTCCCCTCAACCATTTCAGCATTCTTTCGGTACTCACGCTTGTCGAAAACAAGCGCGATAAAGAGTGATAACATGGAAGTGCGTTGCTTGTGCCGGGAGAACGCGCAAGAGATAACGCCAATAACTAGTAACTCGAAAATTCCCTCTTCTGAACGGCACCCACGCATTTGTCTTGAGTGCGAGCAGAAGGAATTCTGCGAGCGTCCAGCATGGTCTGGTTGAGGCTGTGTTGCGGCCACCTCGGTGTATTCGTAGCGTACTATCGCGTCGGTTGTAGCCAAGTTCGCGAAACGCGCCGGAGGCTGTGTATTCGTGCGATTAAAGGGCAGGAAATAAGGCCTGGGAAAAGAGGAATGCTTGGAAATAGAATGTTTTTATGGTATGCACGGTAGTGTTTCGGATGAGTCGGGTATTTTCGACGCCGTGTATGTAAATACCAACTGATTTCGTTTGTAAAGCCACCCATTCACCACTTTCGCACGCTTCGCGTCTATAAGCATTATTCTTGCATGTTAGTACCAAAATAACACTTGCTTGTAATTTAATTTTTTCAGCTGACGTCGTCTGGTGGTGCTTCCTATGGAAACTACTGCTGCTTACCTGGTGCCACAACGTTGGATGAATGCACAAAAAGCATGCAACGAACATCTATAAAGAATAAAATAAACATTTCCTCGTTTCACAAGGAGTCTTCCATTTTTATGAAATTGCACGTGGCACATATTCGATGGAGGCTTGTGAAGATCGTTCGCAATCAATTTTACTTATTAATAAAACGATTTCATGCGAAGACCGCGCGCGGTTAAGCTGTAGAAGCAAAAAAAAAAAAACACCAGCGTAGCCGACGTGACGCGTACCAGATGGTATTCAAAACGCGCGCGCACAAAACCAATACGGGAAGTGTGATTCATAACGCCGACGGCTTCGTACGCTGCAGTTAATTGGGCCGTTGGGCTCTATGGGAGTGTCCGCCGCTCTTGTTGTATTCGTTTCTCTATGGCTGTAGACTCAATCGCCTCGGTGGCGGAGCCGCCCGAGTAGCGTTCTGTCTTCCGCTGAAGACGTGGACGTTGTGCACATGCCCCTATAAGCACACTACCGTACCTGCTTTGCTGCTGTGTGTATGCACTGCTCTGAGCAAGACGGGCACTAAGCGTAAATCTAATATTTCACTGGGCGCCGACGGTAGAGTTTCCTGCAATTACTAGATGGAACTCTGGCGCCGCGGTCGTTCAGCCACCATCGGAATAATAAGTAGTACATGGAATTGTCTTCGTGCTTACGGCTTATTTTTTTTTTTTTTTTTTTTTTTTTTTTTTTGGCGTGGCATTATAACGTTATCGAGCCCTTTCTGCATGCATGCGACACTGCTCTGCTAACTTTGCTGAAGATCCGTTTTAGCGCCATTCTTAAGCTTCCGTTGAATGCCGCCGCGATTTTCGACGAGCCACCGCAAGCTAAGTAAGGGAAAGCAGACCAATCGCAGACGCCGGCACCACCCTCTACATCCGGTTATCTATTTTCAGTGCACTGGCGCGTACCTATCGATACCCTCTCCACTTGAGCGTGCTCATCACCCCTTGCCAGCCAATTAGATAAGAAAAACTGCTCAATGTAGGCAGTGTTATTCGTTTTGAAAGCAAACGAAAGTGACCTCCTGTGAACGAGGAGAGCGTTTGATTGGGCTGTTCAGGCTGCAAGTCACCGCCCAATGCTTGCGTCGGCGGTTACCTGAATTTGACGTCAGGAGATTGGAATAAAAACATATTGGAATAGTTTTACGTTATAGGGTCACATGATGTTGTACTCGCCAAAATTGTGTACAATAGCCCTATGTCCGCCGTACCAAGACAAAAGAAAATTTACCTTTACTACAAGGCCAATTTTGGCTTCATAAACAATACTCTTGAAGATTGTTATCACAAATTTCAGGAACTGACTAGGACTTGCAATATTGAGGAATCATGTAAAAATTTTAAGAGTAAGCTCCTTGATCCCGTTGAACAACATGTATCATCAAAGCCCCTATGTACTGAACAGAGACGAAATAGTCATGGTTAACCACAGATATTAATAATCTGTTACGACAAAGCTATCGCCTTTTCCACACCTATACAAATAATAATACAAATACGTTATATAAAAAATTGACGAACTAGGCAAGATAATAAATCAAAGATAAAGTACGTGAAAGATAATTATTTTTCTTCCCGTTGAGAAAAACTTCTGCGTAATCTTCAAGAGTTATGGAAATTTGTTAAATCCAACGGACAGTACTATCCCGCCAATTTCCTCTCACGGAGGTCCAATTACTGACAACGTTCAGCAAGCGAATTTGTAAACCGTTATTTTTACAGCATATTTTCACCACCTACTAAATCGCACACATCACCACAGGGTGCCCAAAATTGCAACGTATGCCCGAAATCAATGTTTCATATGATGGAATAATGAAACCACTTACTAAATTGAAATCGAATTCTGCTATTGGTTCAGATTTTATTTCGTGCATTGCTGTGAAATCTTTTGCTCCTGCACTGACGAAATTCTTTTCAGTTCTGTATAACCTCTCCCTTACGTTTGGTGAACTACCATCCGATTGGAGGACCGCAAACGTTGTCCCTGTTCATAAAAGTGGTCCTCGCTGCGAGGTATTTAGCCATAGGCCAATATCACTCACCGGCGTCTGCTCTAAAGTACTAAACGTGTGCTTTATTCTAACATTTAGCGGCATCTACACGCAAACAATTTTATTGTATCCTTTCAGCATGGTTTCAGTTCCGGACATTACTGCGTCACTCATATAATTGAATTTGCACACGATACTTCCTGATCATGTGACCGTGGAAATCAGGTGGACTGCATCATGTTGGATTTTCGCAAAGCTTTCGACCTTGTGCCGCACTGTCGCCTTCTTTTCAAACTGAAGAGTATTGGACTTCCTCATAGTATTTTCCCGTAGATTCATAATATAATTTGTCAAAAACTTTTTTCGACCACCCCCACTTCACCTGTCTGTCACGCGACGTCACGAAAACCGCGATACCTCCCCATCTGATATGACGTGTACACACTGATTATGCATGATTTGACAGAAAAAAGAAAGACAGTTATTTCTGATTCGACCACTTTTCGCCATTAGCCCTCGGCTATTGGTAAAAAGTTTTCGGGCTGCACCCACTTCAGCTGCCTGTCACGCGACGTCACAAAACCGCAAGAACTCACCGCGTCAAAGTGACGTGTACGCGATAAAGATGCATTAATATGCCGAACAAAACTGAATTTTTTTCGGAATAGCCGCAGGCTGCCCCGTTCCGAAAGGAATAGAAGATGGCTGCCGCCGATCGCTGAGACGCTAGCTACTCGCACCTGCCGGAGAGCATGGGTGTATTTGCGTATAATAAAGCTTCTTGCGTGGCCGTGTAACGTTTTCGAGCACTTCCGGCACGTTTACCCCCTGATTCTGCCAACTCTTCTTTGCTGAGGGTCTGTTTTAGCGTCATTCTTGAGCTTCCGTTGCATGCCGCCGCGATTTTCGACCAGCCACCGCAAGCTAAGTAAGGGAAAGCCGACCAATCGTAGACGCCGGCACCACCCTCCTCGTCCGGTTGTCGACTTTCAGTGCAGTGGCTCGGCCCCATCGAATCCCTCTCCACTTGAGCGTTCTCCTCGCCTCTTGTCAGCCAATTAGATACGACAAGCCGCTCAGTGTAGGCAATGTTATTCGCTTTTCAAGCAAACAAAAGTGACTTCCTATGAACGTGGAGAGCGTTTGATTGGTCTGTTCAGACAACCCTGCGGGAGACCGCCCGGTGCTTGCGTTGGCGGTTACGCAAATTTGACGTCAGGAGATTGGAATAGAAACATATTGGAATAGTTTTACGTTATAGGGCCCCCGGACAACACTACTGCCCTGCAATGGAAAACTCACCGTATATCAGATAGGCGTCTCAAGTAGCAAATGAGTAAAAATGTGTCTGAATGTAATTACATTCGTTTTAGCAGAAAACCCTATAATATAGAGAGAGCGTGCAACTTACATACGAAGTCAGTCACGATAGTCAAAGAGGTCAAATACTTTGGAGGGTTTTAGCTCCCCAAGATCTCAGTCCCTCAGGACTCAAATAAAGTTCTTGTCATGTCATGTTATTCTTCTAATATAAACGTAGTTTGAATAAACAAGCTGAATATATTGCCTTGAAGGAAGTGAGTTTTAAATAGTCTGAAAATAAACGTTGGAAGTGTTCCGTCTCACGTTAAGGAGATCTTGTATACAATTAACGTCCGCCTTACCCTTGAGTATGCAGCAGCTGCGTGGGATACGGATAGCAAAACACTTGTTAATTCTCTAGAAGGCCTTCAGAATTGAGCTGCTCGCGTCGTAACAAATTCCTACCCACGTAGCACCAATGCCACTGCGATGAAACATTCCTTATGGGATACCTTCGAGCATTATCGCACTTTCTGCCCTCTATCGATACTGAACCAGATATCGTGGAATCAGACTGGCATCAACGCGAATTTGTACCTGCGGCCGCCAGAGTATATGTCTTCAAGAATACACCACCCTAGAAAAATAAGAGATTCTCATGTCGGACGTCTTTTTTTGGGCTTCCTTCTTTTACGCGCATTATTTCCCAATGGAACCAGTTGGCAAACGACATCGTTACGTCCAATAGCGACACCTTTGCTGACGGTATTATGAAGTGCGTCCGAGGCCACATGAAATGATTCAGCTTGGATGTTAACCTTAAGGAATCTTTTTTTTTTCTATTCCATTTTGAGAATGTGATGTAGCTACTGGGGGGGGGGGGGCTTGTATCTTGTTCATGTATATTTTGTACGATATGTTTTATACATCGTAAGCACTTTCTTATTTATGCATATCTTGCGCTCCATCCTTTGAATCCGCGGCTCTCGTACTGTCCGTATTTGCCTTATTGCCTGTTCATTGAAATTTGCGCTTGGTATTACATGTCATTTGTAATTTTGGCTTTCATACGCAATGTTATGTGTATTTATTGTAAAGAACCAATCTACAACAGTGTCCTTAAGGCGAATGTAGAAACAATGATTAATTAATTAATTATTTATTAATTAATTAGTTAGTTAATTAATTAATTAATTAATTAATTAATTAATTAATAAGATATTCTTCAGGTTGTCTTCTCTTTTTCTTGCGTAGTGCTTACGTGTATTTGATCGCATTGCAGGCGGACCTTTGCACGCGTGCCAATCCGGAAGCAAGTTATCCTGCGCATCCAATAGAGATATGTGTGACAGCCCACAGTTGGAACATGCATATTCGCGTACGGTATGATTATCAAAATCATTAGCTGCGGCACTCTTGCTATACCTGGTTGAATCCTGAACGACTCTACGACACTAACATTGACTGATTGACTGACTGGATTTTCTCGCTTGCAGCAGCAGCGGTGGCAGCGAAGCCAGCTCACGTGTCGGGTGCGCAAGAAGCGGTTCGCCTCCTCACTCAAGCACCTCTCGCACGAGCTGGAACACCGTATCAAGATGTTGGGTTGGTACCGGTGCACCAAGTGCTTCGTGCAGAAGCACGCGCGGAACCACACGGAAGAGCACCCTACCGCTGCCAGCATTGCGAGCTAGGCCTGCTTCGGCAACGCTTCCTGTTACAGCATACACAGGCGTGTTCACAGCGGCGACCGGCCCTACGTTTGTATCGCCTGCTACAAGGCATTCACCACCCGGTGTGGTAACCTGTGCCATCCCCTAGTCATTCGTGAAAAAAAAATGGCCTTGTGTCCCTTCGTGTATAGGTCTATCCGACCAGTCGTCACCCACCCCACATATTGCTTCCCGTATGCGAACATACGTGTTCAAACCATCGGCTCTCTCAACAGTGTGCATTTGCAGAAAATGCCTGCGGCAAACACGATTAAACAGCTACTATCAGACGAGTGCAACTGCGCCAAGTACTTTGTGCCATGATGAAAGTTCGACAGTGAATATTACCGTCTCCTACGCGACGCTGTGAAACATTGCAGTGCCACAGATTGCACAAAGCTGAACATCTTCCGACATCTCCCGATTGAGTGTTCTTCTTCATTCCTCTGATGCTGCAGCCAGTTTTAACGGGGTATATAGGGGAATGTGCTGTGTTCACACTAAGACAGTCGCAGGGGTGTCCTGACAAATTTTTTTATTTCCATGAGAATTTTGCAAGAAATATAGAAATCACTCCATATATAACAACCGAGCTTATTTTTCCAGCGCACATGTTGCTTTGTTTCATCGTGAAAACGTCACACCTTACTTTTTTTCATCAAAAAAGCACTAGTGGTCCCCTTGTAGTGCTGCAGGATGGTCACTTTATGCAAGAAGCGTGTTACAGCAAGGAACATAAACGACTTGGCGATTCGCCGCTCTAAAACAGAGGTCGCGGATCGCCGAACACAGCCCCCCCCCCCCCCCCCCCCTGTTCATTCCTTTGTTTATTTCTCAATCTGGGCAGAATCTTGCAACGTGTTTTGCAGAAAACATAAAGGATAACCCGTCAAGGAGATCGCAAGTACCTTTTACATTTTTGTGCGAAAAAACGGGCAAACGTTGTACCTTTTACGTTCTTTTTCTTCAAAACTGGCCTCTGAAATTCAAAACAACAGAAAATGACAAAGACTGATTATACTTTGCTGCGCATACAGAAAGTCGTAAAGTATGCACAGAAAGAATCGCGAGTGAAAATCATCGGACATTCAAAGAAATCATTCTTTATGGAACATTCAAAGGAATTGCTGAAATAGGTCCATTTTCGGGCTTCTGTTAAAAATCCAAGTTTATCATTTAAACGAGAAGAGGAACCGATGGGCTGGATTTTCGTAAGTCACAACCATTCATGTGATTTGTTGTTCATGACGTCAATTCGTGCAAAAAAAAATTGCTTTTACAATGTTCTTTTAATCTGGTACAAAAAAAGAAGACACACAAGTTTGCTTATTTTTTAACCTTCTTTGAAAGCCGGGACATTGTGCAATTGCGCAAGCTACATTTCGCAACTTGTCTCAAGACTTTTTTTTGTGCTGAAACAAGCGCGTGCTCTGGTGTCGTCCTTTCTGCAACTACAGTGTGAGAAAAAAAAAAGGAGTCCAGAGGAGTACGTTACCCGCCCCGGTGCCTCCCTTGACTATGACGTCGTGCTGCTGAGCACGAGGTCGTGAGTTCGATTCCCAGCCGTGGAGGACGCTTTTCTAAACAGTAGATGCGGCCACGCTGAACGGCGCAGGAAGGGCAGTACTCACTATCGGCATTGCTGGCGCCACCTAGCGTAATAATCAAGCTACGGGGAGCATGGATTTTTTCAATCTTGCATGGGGTACATGTATGTATGTATGTATGTATGTATGTATGTATGTATGTATGTATGTATGTATGTATGTATGTATGTATGTATGTATTTCGTTTCTGCGTCCTGTGTATGCATACGATTATTCTGGGACAAAAGATGTCCTAGTTGTACGGAACACATCTCAGCACTGGCAAGGGAAGTTTAATGCCTCACACACCGGAACAAATTAATAAATGGGGCTTTCTCCCTCAACCCGCCTCTCATCTCGAGCTCCGGTTGATGGTGATAGTATTATTTATTTCATCTGCGAAAACAGCCGATCATGTTTTTTGCGGTTGATCAGTAGGAAATGTCACTGAGATGTCATGGGAATTAAAGCAAGCAAGTGAGATTTTCATTGCAAAGTGAAGGCCAACAAACAAGAAAGAGGACATAGCCGCACGACTCACATGCGCCCACTTGTGCGGATGCTCCACCATCGGTATTGGTACCCTGTGCCAATACGGATGGTGGATGAATGACAACAAAAGGTGATTTCTAAACAACCTAATCGTGGTATGGCTTTCCAGGATTACAATGGTCCTTAGTGCTCTCGTCGTAGAAAACCCGTGGTAGCCCTTGGACTTGATATAACTTCATCTTCATCTTTCCGCTGTTTACAGGCCAGCAAAGCACTTAACAAGACCTTCCAACACTACGAGAGCTTGCTCATCCAGACCTATTTTTCTTGCGAAACGAGCAGTCTGTGGCTTCTTCTACGTGATTACGTTTTGCGCACTGCAACGCTTTTACGCCGCTCGTCTTCGTCTTTCATTTTCATTCTTTCTTTTTTTCTCACCCTGCTCCATTTTTGATAGCAAGTTATATGCTTCCATATCAATAAATTACTTTTTCTCTATACGTTGGTGAGGTAGGTGACAATTTCTTACGGCCTTCTTAATTTCGTGCATCGTGCACCCTCGAGGTCCGCCGGCCCTCGAGGATGCACGCGCTGTGGAGGCGGAAGCAGCAGCAGTAGCACAGCCTGACTAGACCGATGCAGCGTGTGCTCGACCTGCCCGCTTTCTACTATGTGGCCGGCTCGTCTGCGCTCGCTTCGGTGGCCATGGGCAGCGTCATGGGCTACTCGGCACCGGCACTGGCCAGCATGGCGGCCGGCGGCATCCACATGACGCGCTCCCAGGAGACTTGGTTCGGCTCGGTGCTCGCCGTGGGCGCCCTCGTGGGCAGCCTGGTGAGCGGCTTCCTCATTGAGCGCTTCGGACACGTGCGGCCCATCCAGCTCTCGTCGCTGGGGTTCGTGGGCGGCTGCCTCTGCATCGCGCTGTGCGACGCCAGCCTGCCGTGGATGTTTGCGGGCCGCGTGCTCACGGGCTTCTGCTGTGGCCTCGTCTCGCTCGCGGTTCCCGTGTTTGTGACCGAGATCAGCCCGCCCCACGTTCGCGGCCTCCTGGGCTCCGGCGTCCAGTTGGCCATCACACTGGGCGTGCTGGCCGTGTTCGTGGGCGGCAAGTGGCTCGACTGGCTGTCGCTCGCACTGCTGTGTACCGTGTGCCCCGTGGTCATGGCCGTCGCTATGGCGTTCGCCGTCGAGTCCCCCCGTTGGCTTGTGGCCCACGGCCGACGGGACAAGGCGCTCGAAGCTCTGCGATTTCTGTACGGCCCAAAGTTCTGCGCCGAGGCTGAGTGCCTGACCATCGAGGCCAGCTTGCTACATCAGCCGGCTACCTTCAGAGACCTGCTGCAGCGCAGCTTCTCGCTGCCGCTCGCCTACACGCTCCTGCTGATGTTTTTCCAGCAGTTCTGCGGCATCAATGTTATTACCTTCTACGCGGTCAAGATATTCGAGTCATCCGGTTCGGAGATCTCGGCCGCCGACTGCACGATTATGCTGGGCGTGGTACAAGTAATCTCGTCGCTCGCAGCGTCGCTGCTCATCGATCGCGCAGGTCGCCGTAGCCTAATGCTTGTCTCGTCTCTAGTTGTGACGGCCAGCCTGACGATGTTGGGCTTTTTCTACTACTACAAGGACATGGACAGTGGAGAATTTCGCCATCGGTATCGGTACGTGCCGCTTGCGTCACTCACGGCGTATATTGCCGCCTTCTGCCTCGGCATCGGCCCGGTACCCTGGGTCGTTATGGGTGAGATTCTATCACCCAGAGCCCGCGGTCTCTCCACCGGCGTCAGCACCGCCTTCTGTTTCTTCTGCGAGTTCCTTATCACCAAGGAGTTCCATGACCTCGTCCGCCTGTTCAACTTTTCCGGTCTCTTCTGGATGTTCGCTTTGGTCACTGTTGTGCAGCTTATCTTCGTCTACACGTGCATTCCAGAGACCAAAGGAAAGTCTCTCGAAGACATCAGTCAGATATTCGAGAGCGTCCCCGAGTTCGGCTCCAGTGCCACTGAATTGCATCCAGTTCCGACTACGCCTTCTTTCGAGGGTGTCACGGGGTAGGGAAGGTGGCTGGTCCCTGTGTATGCAGCTGGCACGTGGCAAGGTTGGGCTGGCATGCACTCATCCTAGCACTGAGGCTGCCTGGACCAGAAAGTCGTGGCCTAATGACTGCATCGAGCCAGAGACCTCCTTGCGACACGTGCGGAGTATGTGGTCCTAGCAGGATTGCACCATGGCATACAATGCCGAATTAAATCTGTGCTAGCTTTATTAATAAACAAGACGTGACACAGACGTGCCATGCAGAGCTAAACAAGTTTAGACCTTTTATGCTATATTTCTGCTTTGTGGTCTTCAAGTGCTATAACTCCGAGTGTAAATTAATGTTTAAGCCGTATCTAAAGAGGCAGTTGCTGTGCCATAGGCTTCTCGATTTTCAACCACGTTTAGTTATTTCGGCTGTGGATTATTCACTCTGAGGCCAAACGCTACTACAAGAAATACCACGAGCGAAATGGCACAGTGCCAACCACGAGATTTGAGCTAGTCTTTCTGTATTTCTAATTCCACAACGTGCATTACTACAACATACAGAAAGACAGTTGCGTATGACAAAGGAGGTACAATGTATTTATGCAGGTAACATCTTTCTTTCCCTAATATTACAAGAAATTATTATTGTAAATATAACCCTATAAACCTAGACACAGTAAGGGTAAAAACAGACGAATTCAATCTGGTGCCCGCAAAGAAATACGCACATCAGGAAGATAAAGATAACATAGAGGTAACGAATGAAGCCGTAACTAGGCTGACTTCAGAAGCAGCACGTGAAGTGGGAGATAAAGCACCAAGGCAACCCCTAGGTAAGCTCTCCCGTGTAACAAAGGACAGAATAATGAAAGGACAAAGCATGAAAGTCTCCTCTTCAAGGGATCAGGTAGAATTCGCTGAACTGTCAAAACTGATCAAAAAGGAGAAAGTAAGGGACATTCGAAATCATAACGTGGGAAAGATTGAGGAAGCAGTAAAATGGCTGCAGCATGAAATCAGTGAGAAGAAAACGTGGCGTAGGGCAAGGCAAGATGTATGCACTGACAGATAAGCAATATAATGTCACCAGCAATTTCGATGATGTAGTGAAAACAGCAGAATATTCTATACTGACCTGTACAGCACTCAGAGCAGCCATGCTACCTTCATTCAACGTTGTGAGTAACATTATACAGATGCTCCTTCTATAACTAGCGATGAAATTAGAAGGGACTTGCAATGACATGACCCGGGAAAAAGCGCCAGAAGTCGATGGAATGACAGTAGATTTAATCAAAGATAGAGGAGATATGCTTGAAATGTTTGTGACCCTTCATACGAAATGCCTCACGACTTCAAGTGTACCAGAGAGCTGGAAGAATGTCAACATTATACTAATCCATGAGAAGAAAAACGTTAAAGAACTGAAGAATTGTAGGCCCATTAGCTTGGTTTCAGTATTGTATAAAGTATTGAGCAAGATAATTTCCAATATAATCAGGGCAACACTTGGCTTCAGTCAAATAATAGAACAGGCTGGCTTCAAAAAGGGATGTTCTATCTGCGGTGTACAATCAACCTCCCTATATGGCTTTCTTAGATTATGAAAATGCATTTGATTCAGTATAGATGTAAGCAATCAAAGAGGCATTGCGTAATCAAGGACTACCTATGAGGCATACATGAATATCTTGGGAAATATCTACAAAGATTCCGCAGCTATGTTGGTTCTCCATAAGGAAAGTAGAAAGTTACCTATCAAGGAATATTACAGGCAAGAAGACACAATCTCTCTAATGCTGTTCACTGCAAGGGTAGAAGAAGTATTCAAGCCATCAGATTTGGAAGGCATAGGAGTGAGAATCAACGGCGAATATGTCAGCAACCTTCGGTTTGCAGATAAAATTGTTCTGTTCAGCAACACTGGGGATAAATTACAACAAATGATCGAGTACCTCTACCGAAAAAGTGCAAGAGTGGGGTTGAAGATTAATGTGCAGAAGATAAAGATAACGTTCAATAGCATGACAAGCGAACAAGAATTCAAAATCGCCAGTCAGCCTCTAGAGTCTCTACAGGAGTATGTTTATCTAGGTCAATTACTCACAGAGTACTGGTAATGCGAAGGAAATATACAGAGCAAAAATGAGTTGGAGTGAATGCCCAACCAACATTTTTATAACTGCTGGCATCTTCCCCCGTAGGGGGTGAGCGCAGTTATACGAGGAAAAAGCACACAAATCAGAATTCCCTGTATAAAAGAATGCTTCTGTCGCATTATATGGCACCAGCAGAAGGAATCGCTGAAGTCTGTTGTCTTTTTACTATATGTTTTGGATTGTGTAGTATGTAACTTGCAAAACCCTGGAAAGATTGTGTAGCCTTCGATGGTCAGGAAGTGCTACAGGATTGTTATGTGCTGCTTGACGCCGTTTCCTTACTGGAGCAGTATAGTCTCGGCCCATTACAAAATACAGTGTCTGTCCTTTTTCACTTCTAATACTGTTTTTTATAGCCTATAACATTAAATTACGTCACTACAGATAGATTATCGGCCGTGCTCGCAAGCTCACATAAACTACGAACAGGACAAGCGTAAGTTTGAAGAAGCAATCCGGAGCGAAGAACTCGCTCCCCAACTCTGGGCCGTCCAGCAGGTCCACGACGCCGCCAGGAAACGCAACCTCCCGGTTCCGTCGTGGGAGACGCCCACTCCATGAGAGCTCAAAGCTCTCGTGGCCTGCAGGACCTCGAATAAAGTTGATTTCCTTCCTTCCATCTGCCCAAGTGGACGTCATTTACGAGAAGAGCCAAAGTAATACATTCACTAATTAAATTATTTGCAGTAATTCACTTCGTAGTTACAAACTTGATGGCACGTGTTTATATTGGAAAAGTTGAAGGGAATCGTCATAAAAGTATAGTTTCGTGTTTCTCCATTTCAAAATGGTCATGTAGATGGAATTAAATGGGGTCCAATTATTCGTTAAATTTACCTGAATACGCACGCGGCACCGCGAAGTGCATTCCCTCTGTGACATAGTAATAGGGCGGGGTTAAATGAAGTTTCGGCATACTTCGACATTGCTGCTGAAGTGACTATGCGTTTAATCGAGACTAGTGCACAGCGCCCATCGGAATAATATCACAATAAGAGGGAAGTGTGGCGGACCGATTCACTGATCTTATTTTTAAGGGGGCCCTGATACTCATGTCTAGCTAATCATAAAGTCATATCACTATTGAATTGCATCGCGTCAAGAACCTCCTGCGCAAAGATATTTCGTATCCTTTAAGGAGAAGTGAAGAGAGACGTAGTTATCGGACTGATCAGCGGCTTTCTGTCATATCGGTACATATCGAGAAACATATCGGTAAAGAACGGACACTCCCATAGGACCCTGTGGTCGAGCCATTGCACTGCCGCCAGCGCCCCGAGCGGCTGTTCAGACCGCTAATTTTGTCTTCCGAGATCTCGGACGCGTGGTTTAGCTCTGTTTTGGTTTCGATTACGATAGCATTGCTTTCGATTCTCGTCTTCCATTGGCTAGTAAAATGTTCAACTATATTGTCCATAGTGGAGCGCAAAAGCTTTAATATTTCATTTTTAAGCATGGCGTACATACAGACGCAATAAACTCGCGGATCGCAACCTTTTTTAATGGAAGGACCTCCAAGCTTCTAAAAGAACCTAAGCAAGACTGACTTAGATAATGTAGAATGGAAAAATAATGCGATCAGAGCTGTATTTCAGTCTTCTGCCGTTTTTGAATAGTTTTTCTCAGTTTAATTATTTTTTTGTTTGAAAACCTTCAGCGTCAGAGGGCATTACAGAAGGGAATGGAATGCGTGAAAAACAAATGTATATAACACAGCTGCACACAATAGGAAGCAGTGCATGGTTCCATAAAAAAAAGTTTATGTTTTCTTGATTACATTGTAAATTGCACAGAAAGAAATACTGCATCACACACTTGATGCACAGACACAGACGAAGACACAGACTGAGGCACAGACACAGACGAAAGATGCAGACCACATCAAGAATGTTTTAGCCATGACAAGCAACGCGTCACGTAAAACTGGAACTTGCGAACCGACCCAGGCGCCTGCATCGTGCATATTTTTCTTTCCATTCGAAAGCTTGCCTTTAGGCATAATACAAAGGCTGTTAAAAGTACACGAGCAGATTCGACTCGTGCAAAAAATCTAGCAGTGAACGATGGTGTGGTCCATGAACCCAAGGTTCAAGGTCGGGTGGACGGCCAGGCCGGAGGCCTGTTGCCCTGAGGTGGTGGAGAGGGCTTAGATGAAGTCCTGGGCACGTCCATAGTAGGTGTGTCTCTGTCACACTTTGGATTTTTGTGTCATAAAATGGGCACGATGCTCCGTAATGACCATGGTATTGTTGTGGCCAGAGAGCGGTCACAGACGGGGTGAGCGCGACCCCGACACGTAGTCTCTTTAACGTAACCACCTCTCGGCGGGTTAACCCACCAGGGAGGTCTGACCCACAAGGAGGTATAAGAGCTCGTGTGGTACGTCGGAGGTTTTCGTTTTCCCGGATCAGTCGTCCGCAGGCGTCTTAAGGAAAATGCGGAGGCGGGTACGTTGTAATTCGTGGGTGGGTTGCCAAATCTGCTTCGAGGAGACCCGGCAAGGCTGCTCGAGGCACCCACTCGGCGCGTATCAGGATATTCGTAGGGGCAGCAAGACAGTGAATGCTGTCTGAGAGTAGAGTGGACCGAGATACCCTACGTATGTCGTGGATGGCTTGAGTCGAGTCCGTGCGAATGATGAGCTGAGGGTATTGAGCAGATTGAACAGTAAGGGGGAGCAACGCGGCCAAGCCGTCTCGTATGGGGGCAAGATAAACCGGGGGTGCAGGATCGGCAACATACGAGCACGTCTGGCCTTCCTCTGGTATCAATGGACACATGAGAGCTGTGTGAATCATGGTTCCTTAACACTGGCATCAGTGTATGCTACAAGAGTCGCATCGTCTTGCTTATCATCGGCACGACGAAGGCGGGAAACTTGGGCATTCGCCTGGCGAGGAACCGGGCTATACAGACGACCGAGATGCTTATTGCCACTTAATTGTACCCTATTCCACGAAGGTGGATTGTCTATATCGTGTCCCATGTACCGGGCCAGTGAAGCAGCCGAGCAGAAATTTGATGGCTTTAGAGCGCGCGCGCATCGACGTTGGTGCACGAGTTCGTCGATAGTGTTGAGTTGGGACTCGGCCTGTAGGGTTGGCAATTGAGTGAGACGTGTTAGTCCGTTATGGCACGCATGGCTTCGTGATTAATGGCCTCAAGGCGAGCCCATTCTGCCTTTGTGAGATGATAAAACTGGGCTCTATAGACGAGTTGTGGTTGCAATTCAGAACGGACAAGAAGGCGAGCCATGTTGGTGCTTGCTCCACCAGATTTCTTCGCAATCCGACGTATCAACGGCATCGTTTCTGCGGCCTGTTGCTTTGTATTCTTTACCTTTCGTCCCCCAGATCCGGAGGAATCCATTTCAAGGCCGAGTACACGGAGAGTTGAAGCCTTGTGTCGTGGTTGCTAATCCAGAGTTAACTGAAGAGGCCGGAGTGCCAGTAGACAGCGCCCATACTTGTTCGCTACTGACATGTACGTCGTCTTGTCCTTGGAAATTTCAATCCCTATCTGAGCACACAAGTCGTGCGTCACGCTTAGGGCCTCTTGGAGCGCTTGTTCTTGGTGGCAGATTTCAGGATGAACTGACCACACAGTGATATCATATCTGCATACATTATGTAGTGTGCTTTATATATCGTCGCTAGCTTCCAAGCTAGTGGAAGGAGGGCAATGTTGAAAAGGACTGGTGCGAGCACAGATCCTTGTGGGACACCCCGATGTGCGACGAACTGACCTGCTGCTTGGCCAGCCAGGTGAATGGAGAAGGTGCGAGCGCGCAGGAAGGCTTCGACGAATGTTCAGACACGGCTAGGGAACTGAAGCCAGTGGAGAATTCTAATTGCTTCGAGACTCACATGGTCATACGCTCTACGAATATCCATTGACAGATGAGTATGCCACAAATGCTGGGATGGGTGGCAGGCCGTTGAAGTCTTGAAGCAGTAGAGCCCAAACACGCAGCTTCCCATATTTTAGACGCTGGCGCAGCTCTCCGACCTTCCCAGCGATGCCGCGGCAATTCCACTGTAAGATGCCTTCTGGTACACTTGAAGACGTAGCAGCCATCACAGGTAAAGATTGGCCAGTAGAACTGAGGTGAGATGCTGAAGCTGCTGCGAGACGAAGCGCAAGAGTTCTTGGGGTGATAGAGGCTTCCACATAGATGCCGGGTTAGCCATATGAGCAGGATTAGACGTCGACGACGAATGCGACGACCGAGCTCCGTCATGACGACGCCGGAGCGCTGTACGGCGTTCCTTGAGACGTTGGATTTCCTTTTCAAGGGGTGCCAGGCGAGCGTCGATCTCGAACTCTTCGTTCGCCAAGGAAAGCAGCGTGCCTTCTATAGATTGTGATACCCGTTGTGGTCGTGAAGTTGCCGATCTAACAGCTGCGCTAAATGTAAGAGTAGCAGCATCACTTGTCGCTGTACTTGCTATTGTCACCTGGCTAGCGTCTTCTTCCAGCGAGGCCAGAACAGCGTAACGGTTGTACACAGGGACTCGTTTCATTGATAGAGCTCGAGGGGTCCTTGCTGGCTGTCGAGAACGGTGTTGTCGAGCTTTCTTAGTGGCCTTCAACTTCGTAGGGCACGTCGTGGAAGTGATGTCATGATCGTTTGTTTGGCATAGGCCGCATCTAAACGATGCTGGTGTTTCAGGCGCCATGGTGTCGTCCTTGGGTAGGTAGGGGCAGGATGACTTCATGCGTCCCTGTCCAAAGCAAGAGTAGCAGTACACGACGGAAAGCTTGAACGGACGCGGGCGCAGTACGCAGCCGTAATACAGGACAGGTTCAGGTGGGGAATAAGGACCTTGAAGCGTGATTAGGCATGTACGACCGCTGCCTAGGTAGCGAGCAGCCACGACCTTGTGTGTGGGACACGATAGTTCCCAGGAGCCTTTCGGGTTCTTCGTCTTGATCAACGCCATTAACTACGTAGCGCCTTAAACCAGTACCACTGGCGAGGTACACCTGGACTAGAAGGACACATTCTTCTGAGACTTGTATCTGCTGCAGTTCTTGGACCTGATAAACTAGTGCCAAGCAGGCACCCGTGCTGAAACTGTATAGGTAGGTTTGTGTAGAGCGAAACTTTGGGGGGGGGGGGGGGAATCTGGAAATCTCGAGGCAGGTGTGCAGGGCTGCTTGAATGATAGGGTTGCGCAGAGTGGATATGTCATATCACGAGGCTTGATAACCACTTTTTACAACTATGTCGGTGGCGACACCGGAGACGTATGTGTCGGTCGTGAAGGCAGGCCTTGTGATGAGCGAGGTCTTTTTTGGCGCTGCTGGAGCTACATTTTCATCCGATGGAAGGTCAGTAGCTTCCGTCGTTCTCTGGCCGAGGTGTGCGCCGTGACAGCAGGGCTGTTGCGCTCCATGCTAGTGGTATCCATTCTCAGGGTACCGCCTTCGCACGTTGCACTTGTCCCCGCGAAGGAGAAGTTCCTGACTTGGATGGCAGTTGCATCGGTAATGTTCTGCTCCTTCGACGCAGCGGTCAGCAGCTTGGATGCTCTGTGCCGACGCGACTCGCGAAGCCGCACAAAACTCGGGCTGGACGACGCAGCAGGAGGGTGTATATGTCGAGGGACCTTGCAAATAGGTGCCAGTAGGGATTAATGTAAACCGCCAAAGCAGTCCATAAACAACAGGGTTCCAGTAGCGAGGAAAAACCAGCAAACGGGGCGAAAATCCGGAGCTACGGAAAAACACGTCCGAGCAGAACGAGCGCTGGAAACGCCCTTATCGTGCATATACAGTGAGGTAAATAGTCTTCACAAAATGATCCCAAATGCGCATTACATTGCTTGAGCCGTGCCAAATGAATGTTTGTGTGATGGTACTGGTGAGCCACAGATAACAAATTCTGTGCTTTAAACCAAAAGTGAGCGCTCGAGGTAATGGGTAAAGAGGGTGATAGCAACAACGTAGACAATGTCGTCGGAAAACTGGGCGCGCGCGCGAGTTGTCGCACAAAATTTTGAAGTCGATGATGGACGCCGTATTGAGAGGCTGCAGATTCATTTCGACCACTTGGGGTTCTTGACCGAAATTTATTTTCAGTTGCTTTTCAATTTTCGATAGCTGAGAAAACAAATGGGGCCAAACTTTCCCTTTCTAAATTTCTGGCTCAAGCGCGCCGCCAATATGTCAGTGTCACGTCACCGATTCCAATCTATTCTTGTATTTACAGCGTATGTGTGACAAAAAAAAGAAGTTATCTGAACTTATCACAGAGTTATCAGAAAAGTTATCTGAAACTTTGATCTCCCTCAACGCCCCCCCACCCTTTTTTTTCAATTCTTCGTGTTTTTTCGTCACTTGATCAGGGCCGGCGTATCCCTCCGCATGTTTCATTTATGGTCCGACTGGCAATCGAAACCTAAATTTATTCGCGCAAGTTACATGCAGTGTTTCCGCATTGCAAACGTGCAGCAGTGCAATCACGCTAGCTTTAACGAAGCGTACGTGTGCTGTGATAGCATGCTGTCATCGTGACCGCCTGTGATCATGCGTTTATAGTGATACTAACTTTACTGTTTCTTTTTCAATGCATACAGAAATGGGGTTGAAAATGATGAAATAGGGTGACAAATCCTCTCTATATACTCTCTTATTTTTACACGTCCCCACCCCATTCCCCAGTGAAGGGACATAGCAAATAGTATTTTTACGCGAACGAGGGATGAAGCAATGAAGGCTATTTACAATGTATATTTACAAAAATAACGGCAGTGCTGGCCACTTCAGCCGACAGCTCGAGACTCAGGAGCACCGTTTTCGTCGGGGCGCCCGCGCGCATCGTCCAAAAGACGCACGCAATATGCATGTATACGTAGCTTTATCCCCGGCGGCAGAAGCACCGTCCCCGTGCCTCTAGACATCGGTGTCGACAGAGGAGTAGTAAGGCTTGAGGCGTGCAACATGCACAACCCCAGTGAAATGCATGCGAGGCAGATGAGGCACTGACACTGACTGGGGCAATTTCAGACGTAACTGGGGTCACGGCACGCAGCACTCGGTATGGGCCTGTGTATCGAGACAAGAGTTTTTAGGACAGCCGAACGTGACGGGTCGGGGACCACCGCAGCAGCAGAGATCCAGGCGAAAAGTGCACGTCTCCGTGTCGTCCATGACACAAACATCGTTGGCTCTCTTGGAAGGTCGGGAAGCGAGCGTGGGCAAATTCGCGTGCTTGGGCTTCCCTGCAGTGGTGATGGCGTCAAGGGCATATTCGCTAGTTTCGGCTGCGGCGGTTGGAAGGGATTTGTCAGTGCCAGTGTTTGTTCTCGGCCGAACAACAGTAAGAACGGGGAATAGCTGGCAGTGTCGTGGCGCGAAGAATTATAGGCAAACGTGACATAGGCTAGAGCAAGGTCCCAATCAGTACGGTGGGACGAGACATACTTTGCAAGCATGTCTGTCAGGGTTCGATTCAGACGCTCAGCGAGACCATTAGTTTGTGGATGGTAAGATGTAGTCAGCTGGTGCCTGGTTGAGCATACCTGCAGGTTGTCGGCGATTACTTTTGAAAGGAATGTCCGGCCACGGTCAGTGAGCAGTTGGTGTGGAGCGACATGGTGTAAAACGACATCGCGTAAAAGAAAATCGGCGACACCTGTGGCGCAGCTTGTTGGAAACGCTCTGGTGATTGCGTAGCTCGAGGCGTAATCGGTCGCCACAACGACCCACTTGTTGCCAGACGTGGATAGAGGGAAAGGGCCAAGTAAATCCAAGCCAACGCGAAAGAATGGCTCCGACGAGACGTCGAGCGGTTGAAGGCACCCGGCAGGAAGCGTCAATGGTGTTTTCCGGCGCAGGCATTTATCACACGCCGCAACGTGTTTCCGGACGGAGCGGGCAAGGCCCGGCCAAAAAAGCGTCTGCAAACCCGGTCGTCAGTGCGGGAGACGCCAAGGTGGCCGGCGGTTGGGAAGTCCTGCAGTTCATGGCGAACATCTGACCAGAGATGCTTAGGAATGACGAGGAGTAGGACCGTCGGGGCGAACTTTGTGGCTGTATTATACACCATCCCGGAGGCTGGTTTATGGTCGCGACTGGGGAAACGTTCGTTCATTTATTAGTTCGTTATTTCGTTTGTTCGTTCCTTCTTCAGTCCGTGGGTGCTTTCGCTCGTTCTTTTCGTTTTTACAGCGAAGCTGTATACCTATAGTGTCCAAGGAAATTTTCGTGTAGTTGTGGTACGCAAAAAAACTCCCCATACGTGGGCCGAACCTGGAGATAGTGCAATGCCGGGCCAACCCGCGGCGGAGGTGAACCAGGCGTTAATCACTTCCCGTACGCGGGCCGGTCCCGAAGAAAGGGCAATGCCGGGCCGACCCGCGGTGGAGGTTAAGCAGGCTTTAAGCAGTCCCCATGCGTGTGCCGATGCCGAAGATGGTGCAATACCCGGCCGACCCGCTGCGGAGGTAAATCAGGCGTTAAGCGCTCCCCATGCGTGTGCCGATCTCGAAGCCGGTGCAATACCGGGCCGACCCGCGGCGGAGGTGCAGTTCGCCATTAAGGGGCCCACTTACACAGCTTCGCTGGTCATTCTTCTTCACAGAGTGGAACGGCACTGAGATTTTTTTCTTTCGTTCGTTCGTTCATTCGTTTGTTTTCTAGTTCGTTTGTTCTTTCATTCGTTCCTTCCTTGGTTCGTTCGGACTATTTGCACACATTTACATTCATCATTGATGGCTTCTGCACAATTATTTTTCCTTTCCTGTCATTAGTTACGTTCCCTCCTCATAATATTCCAGGCACATCCGTGTGGTAATTTAGCCATAAATTAATGAAGATTGAAGCTGTTGTGCACGTCTGTTGGGTGCCAGCCATAGGTTCATTGTAGCCTCTCAGAATGAGTTCATTGAAGCGTCCGCAACATTACGCTCCTACGGGAGTGCCGATCGCGGCGTACTTGAATTTTCTGCGAAGTAGGCCCTGTCAAAACTCCGCAAGGTGTGAGACTGGGATAGTTGCTATTCCATCACGATGCGCACAGCGCGGCCGAAAGACCAAGACGAGAAAGGAACGATGAGGACAAGCGCTGCCCGTCGTTATTTCTTCTTTTCGTCTTTTATTTGATATTTGATGGTTCGCATGACAGGTCGCCGTTTTCAGTTTCCTCGGCGCGGGCTTCCACCGTTGACTCCAGCGGAATCAAAGGCAGGTCGAGCGCGGTTTGGTGACGCGTACCGACGAGTTGATGGCGACCGTGACTGTCTTCGCTGCCGGGCAGGAGGAAGCCGGTTACTTCCTAAGTATTCCTCGATTTCGTGCGGGCGTTGTTATGAACGGCCTGCAGAGGTACCGACATACAAAATTCTCCCAGCCCGCCGCAGCTGCGGGGGTGACGATCTAGAGGAGAAGCGACCTCCGAACTCTCCCGACCCGCTGCGACGACCCACTTTGTAAAAACAGCAATGCGCCTTGTCAACATCCCGTCGGCGCCACCATGTCTAGACGCAGTCGGCGGACCAAGTATTGTTAGTGGATTCGCCGTCACCATCACGGTTTGTTTGGAGCGGGGGAACTCCTGGAAGATGTTTCGCGGCGCCGTCTCACGGGCCTTAGAAGTCGTCAGTCAATGGACAAACGCGGCGGCCACTGTCTGCTGGGCCAACTCTGGGATCAAGAGGCGCCTGCACAGGGCAAGACCCGGGTCTGCGAAAACCCTCTCACCTCGGTGTGGTCAGTGAAACCTGTGCGGAAGTGAGTGTGTAAACCTTCGCCTTCAAAGACGGGTTGGCCACGATGACTTTGGACGCTCCGAATTGGTCGAAGTTTGAACGGCCGTTTTACCTCACCTAGGGATCTAGGGAGGACAGAGTGTTTATAAGCAGCTGTTGCGCGGCTGCTGAGTGTGCATTCTCTTTTAGTCATGCTAGACTGATGAACTGTAACGTTATAATGTAGATACTGTAAATAAATCCCATATTCCTCGTTCTCGATGAGAACAAGTCCTTTCCTTCAACAACGTCCTCAGCGTGGATGAGTTGGACGACGGCATGGGCCAGCTACCATCTATTTCATGCCCGACCCCAATCTTTACAGCGTTCGCCATAGCGCGGGCAACGGGCGTCCGGATGGTATCCCCGCAGACCAATCCGTCGGTACTGGCAGTTGCGGTACATGTGACCGGCCTCCCTACAGTGGTAGCACAACGGACTGTTGTCGGGAGCGCGCCATACTGTAGACTTGCGCGGAACAGGATGAAAGGATGCTTGCACATTCGTGCGGTGGACTGGACTTGGGAAGCGTCGAGGAATCCCAGCAGGCGGCTGCGACAAATGGCCCGTCAGCGGCGCGCAAATCCGAGGAGCATCCGCGTACGAGGACGTGGGGGGTTCGGTACGTGTTGGTGGCGAGAGATGAACCACTTTGCCAATTTCCTCCCGAATGACGTCCGTAAGAGCCCCGGCACTCGGAGGTGCCGGAGCCGATGCATAAGAATTATGCAGTTCTTCTCGAACAATTTGCCGTATTAGTTCGGTAAGGGACTCCCTGTCATCATTTGCAGGTATGAGAGAGCATGCAGCAGTCATGGTGGTCTGGCATTCATACTGCGAGAGCCGCTGCCGAATCATACGTTCCATGACTGTTGCCTCACGAACGAACTGAGACACTGTTGTAGGACGATTGCGCACGAGGCCCGCGAAAAGCTGTTCTTTTACGCCTCGCATTAACAGGATCACTTTCTTGTCTTCTGGCATTAGTGGATCGGCCCGACGGAACAATCGCGTCATGTCTTCGACGAACATGGCGACGGTTTCGTTCGGCATTTGGAACCTCAAAGACAGTGCCTGTTCGGCTCTTTCTTTCCTTTCGGGGGTGCTGAAGGTGTCGCGAAGCAGTCGGCAAAACTCCTGCCAGCTTTTAAATGAGGCTTCGTGGTTCCCGTACCATATTCTTGCCGCGTCTAAAAGGGAAAAGTAGACGTTCTTCAACTTACGGCGACCGGGAGTGTGGTCCAACCAGTCTTCAACGTCCTCAAAGGCGTCGCCGTGGAACGGGTTAGGCGTGCTAGGCGCGTTCACAATGCATGGTACAGCAGCATTTGGGATCCCCTTGGTTTGGCTTGTGGTTTGTGTCACATCTTCCTCACGGAGCTTGCCCGGGGACTGTATTGCGGTGGAAGGCCTTGGAGGCGACGGCTGCTTCGATGGATTTCTGCCGTCCCCGAGGTACTGGGGTCGGTAGCTTCGGGTTCAGGACCAGTAGGCATACGGTGGATGCGTACCCCGCACCTCCACCAGTATGTCGCGAGAGGAAAAGGCAAGCAAAAGCAGTCAGTTCCAAGCGAACGGCCGTTTACTGTTCGTTTCTGCAGCAGCTACCAGGCACACTTCTTCATCCTCGGCTTCTAGAGTAACTAGCGCGGGCCATTATGTGTGTGTGCGCGTGCGTGCGTGCGTGCGTGTGTGTGTGTGTGTGTGTGTGTGTGTGTGTGTGTGTGCGCGTGCGCACGTGTGTGTGTGGGAAGGGGGGGGTTTCAAGAAAGCCCGAGAAACATGAAATAAAACCATGGCTGTGCTCGTGGGCTATCGCGGTTCGTGCGAAAGAACTGTGAGCGCGGATCGTAGCGAAGTGAGCGGCCGCGGCTCCAGGCATCGGCTTCACAGTGCATCAGCATCTTTGGCGGTGGGACACGGAAAGGAAGCGCCGTGGTTCCTGATAAACGATAGGCTCGACGCATGGTTTTGAGCGCTGGATCGAATACGATATCGCTCTAGCGCAGTCACGTGGTTTTATTTCAGATTTCGCGGGCTTTCTTCAACCGCCGAAAAACATCGCCACGCAGGGCGTACGTTGCCACAATAATTGGATCGGTCGTTTCTGAACCCCTCAACAACACAACGAAACACACTTGGCCCTAAGGTTAATAATGTGAAGTTTGCATAATTCATCTTGGTTAATTAAATAATTAGCGGAATACAAGAAATACTTAAAGGAGCGCCACATGACGGCAAACCACATGTCGTTGGCTTCATTCAGCTGCGGCTAACCACTCTTTTTTTAATCCTTGGCACAAGTTACGTTAAGCACCCTGTATTATTGTTGAAGGAAGTACAGATGCACGTAGAAAAGCAAACACTAAATGTTTGATTTGCTTTTCTACGTGCGCCTGCACTTTTTCAATTTATTAAACACCGGATCCGAAGAACTACTTCCTTCATATATACCTATATACACGGGGTCTATACATGAAACCTCCCTGATTAAAAAAAATATAGCTATGATACATAGAAACCTCCAGCTTGTGGCATGATGTGGGGCAATTCAAAAAGTTTTGTTCATTTTTTTTTGTTCTACACGGTTCCTCTTGTTTTGTTTCAGGTGCTGAATAAATACCATAAATAACAACGACAGAGAGCCCAATATGTGTGGTGTGGTATGCGGAAACGAAGGCGCCTACTGCTGTCTGTTAGTTTCCGTGTAAATTCACGTCGAAAATTTCGTTGGAGAGCAACGGGCGATGTCGTTTTCGCTTATAACCTAGGCGTGGGAGTGTTCGGCTCGCGCTGTCCACAGCCATGGCGACAGGCGCGAACATCCTTTCAACAGCGGAGGCGCCACACAGGGTGTTTAGAAAAGAGCACATGATCCGAACCTGTGATCCGAATTTCGTGCTAAAAGACTGTCGAACGATTTTCTGTTTTTAACGCGAAAGCATTATGTGCTCCATTATGCGAAAATCCGTCGGCGTGACCGAGAGATGGTACCAAAACTGGTCGACGGCGCAAAGAGTAAGACCACGTCACAAGAAGTGCTCGGAATGACGTAAAATTTCTCACGAAACTTCCCGTAAGCAAAATAAGTGAATCGCTCTGAAAAGAAAACCTCGAACATATCTGCCTGGGCGGGAGTCGAACCCTGCGCCCCAGGAGGCGAGACGCGCACGCTTCCCCAACGCCACCTGGCTCCACGTATCTGGCTGAATACAAAAGGTGTGTATAGTGCGTGCGTTGACGCCCGTGGAGAGATTGACGCACACTCGTTAGTGACACTTCCATCACGTGCGCTCGCAGCTTACACTTCACCGCAGCGACTATAACGCTTTCGCATTCCCACACGTAAGCAGACTTAAGTGTCTCAGCGGAATCTTTTTTGTTTTGTCTACTTTCTTAGCGATATCGCTCCTACAAGCACATTAAAAAAAATAAGGTCGGCTTGCTTTGGTTGGTCGTCGCGTGCCGTATACAAGTTCGTGCAAGCCTCTATTTCGTCACACGCAGTTGCAGGCCAGGGAACGCTAACCAGCTCGCTATAGCGAAATCTAAGAAGCTTTAGTGATTAAGATTATAGAAGTCATAAATGAGTCAGTCGCCCGTCGGTTTTCGTGTCAGATAAAAGAAATGATGTCTGAATAGTGGCCTGTGGCGCATGGGTTGCTGGGCTGAACTGTTTTTGTGAATGCGGGTTTTTTCCCTCTGTTGTTGATTAATAATATATGTGTCGATCACGAGTCACAATAACCTGAATTTTGAGTGGCACCGTGTCCCTGTCTTCACTTTCGCCGTATGCGCGCCTTTTGCGCTCAGTGTACATGAAAGTGACGGGCTCATGTACAATGAAAACAAAGACTGCCCTGTATATAAGTCGCACGAAAACTTGCGCCAGCGCTGTCGGTACATAAAGGAAAATAAACGAAGACGCGCGGTACGGAAACAACGCCAAAAAAACACAAGAAGAAACATTTAATTAGGACGTACTTGACCAGGAAAAGAGCAAAATAGGTTCGAAAATAAATCCGGTACATTGTAGAAGCCAAAAGAGAACACTGCGTCCAATAGGGCGCGGTCGTGACAGCAGCGTTGCTGAAACCGTCCACCAAAGGTATCGAAGCGTTTGCGTAAGAAAAGAAAAAAACTATCGCGTCGAAGATAAACTTTACTGAGAGTGTATAAGTGCAAAAAACAACAACAAAGGCAGGAACAATGATCTGCTGATAAGCAGCCGTATGGGTGATACTGTAGCAGACGTGCTGTTGAACACGTTCGCAATGCATGTCATATGCTAACTGTCCAGGAACTCCGTGGTGTTGAACATGGTGGTCTCGGAAGGAATGCTCGTTGGGGTCAAGGCACCTGCGTCAGAAACGGCGCTAAAATTATTTATTTGTTTTTTTTTGCACTCTATACGTGCAAGTACAGCATGAAGGAGAAGAACAAAACAATATAGTATGTAACGCTCAGGCAGCGCACAGATATTAATGAACTATAGAATACAAGAAAATACAAAAATATAACACCAATTGGGCATACAGAAACATTTTGGGAAAAAAATACAATGTAATAAACACTACAGTTTGCCTAATGCATTCTTGGAGGGATCAAATTTAAGGTTGATCGTGAAGCCGGAATGTTTTTTTATATTTATTAATTTTTCGAAGGATTTAATGCAAGCGTTTGATTTCATTACTGAGTGAAACTTCAACATTTCGTGGGCGATTTCTTCGCAAAGAGATGCGCGTCACAAAACGGATACAGTGGGGCGCAAGAGTACAATAAAACGAGTGCTTTTTTTTTTCTTTTTTTAGTCTCTATGCAGAATTTTTAAAAATCGCCTGTAGTAGATGACACAATTCTAATCCTTGAACTGGATTACTCAATGAGGCGGACCTTACTTGCACGAGAAAAAAACTGCAAAATCAACTAATTTACGAGGCTGCACCAATGAGGCTTTTAAATAATCATTTCGAAGCATAATAGAATTTACAAATGGTAACCAGTGAGTTCGCAAGAGGGTTTCCGCTTGGAATGAGTTTTCAGCTTGTTTCCAGATATTCATTTCCAGCGCGTGAGACAAGCTACATTGGCGCTCCAGTTACTTTTGTGCTTCAATGCATGAAACGGCACTTGGTTAAAAAACAAAAAGTGGAGAAACGGTGCATTTTATTGCAAGTTAGACGGTGCGTGTGTAGAAACTGGCTATCTTTCTACAATGCCTGGTACGGAGGGTTCCTTTGAAGAAAAGCAGAGTGATCCAGCGCTGCGGCTGGATCACTCCAGTTTATGTTCATGGCTAAGCAGAGCACGGTCGTGTAGAACGTACTGCAAAGATCGTCTCCCCATTTGTATGGCCTAGAAGAGTTCGTCGGCAACAAGAAAGCCCCTGACATCATCTGGTAACGGTCGTGGCCTGCCAGCTAATCGCTCGTAGCAGCGCGTTCCATCGTTTATCAGCGGCAGCTCGAATGCCAAGGCGCCAGATCGGCGTCATCCCCCTCTCATAGAATTGCGTCTTACGTCGACAGCTGGGGACGGCCGTTTAAGTATTAAAAATTGTCTTTCGCTTACTTTTGAGACACGTGCCGAAATTTGCACCTGGGCTATTTTTTTCACACATACACGCCTGTTGTCGACTACAGCGCTCGTTTGTGGAGCGGTGGGCGTCAATCGTAAGCTTGCTGACCTTACGAACGTTTGTAGCTTGGTGAATAGCGTCGGCGCAACCGAGCGAACGAGCGCAGCGAACGATGAAAGCGAACCCGGGGCGCGGCGACAGATGAGAGATGGTCATAGGGGCCCCGACCAGCCTGAAGACCACTCGTCCTATTTGCTAGGGTAAAAGTTTTCTACCACTACGGCGATAGCGAAGAGAACGCGAGGAGGAAGGTGCAGCGGAACCATGAGGCGGAGGAGGGGGTTATGACGAAAGCGCGAGAAGAAAAGCCTAATGCCGCGCAAGACGGGCTTTGCGATGACGGTGTCTACGAGATGGCGCTAGAGTAGCGTGCGTCGTCTGGGACAGATTGTCCGCGCCAGCATCGCGAAGTGAAAACACGTATAGAGCTGTGTTCAAATTTCGCATTAGCGAGTATCGTAATCGTCGGTCAATTTTTTTTTCGTAAGATTTTTCGTACGCTAAAGCTTGTCCTTAAATTGGATTTGCGAATTTTACCCCTGGACTGCGCAACTTCATAGCAGAAGAGGGCTTGTAGCCTTGCCGATGGTCGTATGAAGCACACGCTATAAATGTGGGCAGACTATCATCTCTAGATGACTATATTGGTAATGTGCTACATAATTCAACTCCAGCTAATCCAATGCGACAAGCCGCATTTATTATCCCAATCAAAGTCGTAACCTGAAGAAAAAATCGCGCTATAGGCAGAGGGGTCGTTTATACCGTCTCTTCTACTATAGAGTCGTACGCACTCCCTGCATAAATAAGTGCTGCTTTTTTTTTTGTCCAAATTGTATACGACAATTTCCAAACAAAAAACTATTTTGTATGGAACATCACTGCGCCGAAATCCTTCGTCAGCAGCTGGCTGGACAGGGCGAACTCGAGGGCCAGCCGAACAAGCCCTGACGAACTTATCCCATCACTGAAATGGAGACATGGTTTACCGCTGCGAGCTACAAGAGGACGACAACTGAGACTGAACTATATTTCACATTGCAGAACCTACGGCCCGCGTGGGGTGCTTGTTGTTTTTGAACGCATGTTATAGGGCGTGCCGAGGATGTATTATTTATCATGAATGTTCCCAGGCTATAAAGCCCGCGCACATAGACGGGCATAAAGCCACGTGGAAGCAACACGCTCGCTAGTGCTGTTCGACATTTAATGTATGCACGTTCCTCCACAGGGCACTTGCATAAAGCCGATAACCCTGTGCTGCAGTCACGCGACGCTGGTTTTCGCCCGCCATTGTAAGGGATAGACACGGCCAGGCTGCAGTAGCCAGTTACCTGCCCCACCGCGTGCTTGTAAGTTCCAGCGTTACTTCAATGAAATCCCGCATATATACGTGCAGCTCGGCGTTGCTATGCAAGCACTATGTCTACGAGCAGTTCTGGTCGCAAGGTATGCCGTTCGCCCTTATTTCACACTATTGTAACAGTTAGGTGCAGTATATAGTTTGGATTCACCAGTCAGACAGTATATTTAAAAGAATGTCTGCAGTGCACACGTGGCTAATTATTGGTTCTTGAGCTACGTGGCACAGTCGTAATGAGCTGCGTCACCCGCCTAAAGCCATGTATATGCGATACCAGTCACGTTCCTTGATCCAAGTACGATATGCTGGGCAACGATGGCTTCATTAAGCCTAGCCAATTGTGTGGCCATGTGGCATTTGCGATACCATTTCGGTCGTGCTTTATATAGAGACGGAGGGAAAGGAGGAGGGGATGAAAAGAAGGAAGGAAAGGTAGGGATGTCAACCAGACGCATGTCCGGTTTGCTACCCTACACGGGGGCAGGGGCTTAAAGGATGAAAAGGAAGGAGAGGGAGGGAAAGGCACACTCAGTGTGAACACAAGCGGTTCTCCGGGAACGCACAAGAATGTTACACCAGCACACAGGATATCGCACCATGCCAGACTGCTTTGTTTCTTCCTTTTCTTTTTTTTCTTTCTTGTTGGCGTAGCTTGCTCTGATGGCCGCCATGGCTGCACTTCGATGGGGGGAAACGCAAAAACGTCTGTGGCACTTAGATATGGGTGCACCAGATGTTCCATATTAATCAGGGGTGATCGGGGGCCTCCGCTACGGTATGGTTCACATTGAGATCGTGGTTTTGGCACGTAAAACCCGAGATTTCTTTTGCAGTGGAGCTGTTAGAACCTTTCGTAAGCCTCCAGAAACCTGGAGGCTTACGAAAAGGGTTCTACTTAAATTGAGGACGACACAACGAGCTATGAAAAGAAGAATGAGGGGTGTAACGTTAAGGGATAAGAAAAGAGCAGATTGGGTGAGGAAACAAACGCGAGTTAATGACATCTTAGTTGAAATCAAGAAAAAGAAATGGGCATGGGCAGGACATGTAATGAGGAGGGGAGATAACTGATGGTCATTAAGGGTTGCGGACTGGATTCCAAGGGAAGGGAAGCGTAGCAGGGGGAGGCAGAAAGTTAGGTGGGCGAATGAGATTAAGAAGTTTGCAGGGACAATATGGCCACAACTAGTACATGACCGGGGTAGTTGGAGAAGTATGGGAGAGGCCTTTGCCCTGCATTGGGCGTAACCAGGCTGCTGCTGCTGCTGCTGATGATGATGTTTGAACCTCGATGGGTTTCTCTTGGTTTCTCTTGACGTCCACAGCTTCACTGAGCTGGGAGAGAGAGCTGAGAGAGAGTGAAAGCAGAGTACAAAAATAGCGTCGCGCAGCATACAGCGACGCGGCGAGGATGGGTGTAGCCTAGCAGGGGAGAAGTAGCGAGGAACACGGCCTGCATACGTGCCCTCTCCTGTGGCACGCGAGGCAGGGGGGCAGGCGAGGGAGGAGGGGCGTTCTTCTCCGGCAGATGCTGCGGTGCCTCGATGTCCTCCTCGCCCACCAGAGTGGAGACAACCGCGGCGTTTACTATGGCGTTGGCCACACAAATCGCAGGCGCCGTAGTAGACGCCGTAGGGACACATCGCCGGCATTCCTGTGTCTTGTGTGTGGTTTGGGACTACCTTACTGGCCTTCCTCCAGCTCCGCTGGTCTCTGGTGTTTGCGGTAGCAGAGACACGCATAATTTTAATCTGTAATGGATCATGGAGTGATAAAACATTCGACAAACGTTGTAATTCCTGCAATCAAGGCCTCTAGCTCCCGTTGCCGCTTTCGTTTTGTAGTAGCCAACGACGCCGTCGTGGTTCAAGTGCACATCATGCCAGGGTATTCCCCCTATCCCGTTGCGGGTAACCAAGCTAGCCATCACAGAGCCACGTTTGGCGGCGAATTCACTCTACGTCAGTAAACTCGAGAGATCCGTAGTCGAAATCACTCAGTGCGAGTACGTCCTACGGTCGCCCGTATGTCCATCCTTCACGATGTAGTGGAAAGAGTTGTCGCAGAGAGTTGTCGGCATTACGCAAAAGCTAGAAAGTTATCCACACATATTTACGTTCGACCTAAGCGCGAACGCCTTGGCTCCTTCGGCCTGGGGACTTTTTTAAAATGCTCGTATGCCTCGTGCGCTCGCGTTCGTTCATTCGCAACTCGGTGACATTATTGCGTAAAGCTGCCCTCCTTGACAAAATATTACGCACATGCCGGGCACGGTTCTCGCGTCAAGCAACCTGTGCGCATACGCAGAAGCGCTGCGTGGTCAAAGGATAAGCGGCAACCCAGTGCGTGCCGTCCCGTTTTTTTTTTTTTTTCGTTTTACAAAACTAAGCAGACGCTTATTTTGACAACAGGGAAGGAAGGAAAACAAGACATTGTTGTTCCTTCCTGTCGTGTCGTCAAAATGAGTGTCCGCCAGACCCTTGGAAAGACTCTGCTCGTGCGTCGGCGATTGTGGGCGCTCTGGTTCTTCTGCCGGACTTCGTCCAGTCAGCTGTCGGCGATGGATGTCACGGTATACGGGTCCGAAACAGCCGCTCGACTTCGGGTATCGCGCACTGCTATCGCGACAGGCTTCGGACGGGAAGGGCACCTCAGGCCGACCGCGCGAGCTTGCATGCCGTCTGACTGCGCTCACCGCGGCGAGGGCCTCGCCTTGATTGCGAATTGCTTGAAGTGTGTCGCGTGTGCGTGCGTCTCCTGAAGTGGGCGACGTGCGGGTCGCGGACGGTTCACGCCACGAACGGTTGTTTCCCCAGAGAGTGGAGTGGTATCGGGCAAAGTTGGTCCGCCAGAAACGGTTTTTTACCGCGTATGCATAACTGCTGTGTGATCCTTTCCTTTCGAGGGTCTTCCGCCGTACCGCAGCTCAGGCTGTAGAAGCTTAGAGCATTCTCGTTGTTGTTCATTCATGATCGCCGGGCATTTTGCTTCGTCTCTGTCGGAGCTTTGCTTTTTGCCAGGAATGAATTTGATATGTTCCGATTCGTCATTATTGTTTCTGTTTATTTTTCTTTGTTTGTCTCCTTTTCTTTCTTTCTTTTTTGACGCCTGGGTCAGGGCTCACGAATCATCTGTCAGCATAAATTTCCAAAACAGGTGTCCAATAGCTGCGCTTCTAATATAATGACGTAAATAGACTTTGGACGCATACTAGATTGTCGTTCATTTGGACGCATGCTGGCCGGATTAAACTATCTTACATAAAGAAGCAAGAATGCATCATAGAACACAACGATCCTTCGATCATTCCAGATTGCGTTCAAACAATATGCGGCAGGTGAGGGACGCAGAGGCACCGACAACTCAGTGAGAATTAATACTGAAACTATTGACAGCACGAAACGGCATGAAGTACACAACAAAGATACACACACAGGCGCTTGTTCGTGTATCTTTCTTGCGTATTTCGTGCCGTTTCGCGCTGTCAGTACCTTCAGTATGGAATACCAACATGCCCAACGTGCCGTCCTTTTCGAGGACTAATATCACGCTTCCTGCTCGACTGATGTTTGCGTTGTTGAAGTGGGCGCGCAACAGTATAAGCATTTTCTTCCTTGGTGGCTGACAACTGTGCGAATAAACCACAGTCGAGGCGATGTGAGGAACCAAATTTACATGGCTAAGAAAATTGAATTTTGACTATTTTAAAAATTTATTGTTGCCTTCAGGTACACATAAACTTAAATTTTCTGGTCAGTCTAAGCACAAAGCGCTTGTTCGCGGGCCCGGCAAATGCCAAAGCTAATTCCATTTTAACGTGATAGCGTTAGGGGCCCCGTGTCGCATAAAATTCGATGTTGGCAGAATTTAAAAAAAAATTAAATTATGGGGTTTTACGTGCCAAAACCACTTTCTGATTATGAGGCACGCCGTAGTGCAGGACTCCGGAAATTTCGACCACCTGGGGTTCTTTAACGTGCACCTAAATCTAAGTACACGGGTGTTTTCGCATTTCGCCCCCACCGAAATGCGGCCGCCGTGGCCGGGATTCGATCCCGCGACCTCGTGCTCAGCAGCAATGTTGGCGGAATTGTCCGTGAGCAAAAATTTCCACGTGCATTTAGGTATACGTATTTGCCACGCCTTACTATATGACATGCGGTATATGCGGGCTATATTGCCACATCATTTTGTTACTAAAGTTGCTCATACCTTGTGTGATATTCTTGACAAAGTTATTCCTCGCAAATTTGATAATGACATGCCGCAAACAGGTGTCGTGAAAAAAAAAAAAACGCCGACAGCGCACGCCTTTTATGGTAAAGATTCCGAGACTGAAATATTAAAAGTGTGAAACAATAACAGAAACCTGAAAATGATGCAACTTTTTTGGCGCGGCTATGGGGGGGAGTACCTCCGGGATAGGCCTGCGCAAGTGGCCGCTTTTATACCAGAAAGCTCGCCTTCGTGCATAGCGCTCGCTGCGAGCGTTTCCCGGTAAACATTACGGTCACATAAGCTTCAGACACTCTAGCTGCAGTTGGCCGGAAGAAGCAGCCATGGATCTTTGAATGCTATCGTGTTCCATACTCTTAAAGGCGAAGCTTAAGCGTCATCAAATTTTTTTTCTCGCGCGGAATAAGCATTGACTTCATTGTACTTCGCTATCTCTCGACTGCGACTGCCCTTATCAGATGCCTTAGTTTCTTTATCTCAACATCGGCTGGAGAGAGGCTAGCTCTGAAGATTGTGCAGATACCTGCCACGCAGGCGGTCATAACGTCGCAGAGCGCACCGGCGGCCACCGCTCGCAACCCGATCGCCGACAGGTCCTCCAGGCGCCGCTGTCCCCAGGTGGACCAGGCGGACAGCTGGATGCCCAGGGAGCCCAGGTTGGAGAATCCAGCCAGCGCGAACGTCACCATGGTCAGCGAACGAGACTGTCAAGAGAAGTGACATGCGACCGCGTCGGGCTCCAGCTGCAGTCACCGCGGCATGATGGTCATTCGCGCAAGAGCGTCTGGTGATGACCGTCTTGGGCACGAAGTGGCCTGGTTTTCGCACACTCGAACGTTCCTCGCCCTCGTTGGCACATGTCATGAACACAGGGGTCGAACTCGCAGTTTTTCGTTCGTAAGAACTTTTCCGGATTGGGGGCCTGCTGCCTTCGCTATATAAGGGTGTCTTTTTTTTTTGTGTGTGTAGCTGTGCCATTCTTTTTTAAAAATTGCCTGTGGCAGATAGCACAATTCTAACGCTTGAACTAAATTACTCGATGAGGCGCCCATTACTTCTACGAGAAATCGAAATGATTTTTATTAACTACTTTAGGACGCATATTTCAATGTACGAATTGTAGCGAATGAATTTGCAAGGTGTATCGACTTGGAAAGAATTCTGAGGATGGCGCCGGCTTCGAGATATGTGCTGTCAAATTTCGATGAAGATGCACAGTTGTTCAACTTACTTTTTACGAACACGGTGTTTTATGCATTGAAGAGAAAAAGTAAATGGTACGCCAACGCATATCGTCGGACACTTTGAAAATTATCATTTCGAAACTGGCGCAGTCGTGAAAATTAGTTCCAAATGGACACGCCTTGCGAACTCACCGGCTACAACTCGTAAATTGGAATATTTGCCGTAAATTATTCAATTTAAAAAAAAGATAACGTGTGTATTCTGTTAATTATTCAATTAAGCATTTTTATTTCTCGTAGAATTAAGTAATGACCGCCTCATCGTGTAATTTAGTTCAAGGGTAAGAACTGTGTTGTCTGCCACAGACAATTATTAAAAATTCAGTGCAGCTTAAGAAACGAAACTGGTATTTAATAAGGTCGCTGTCATAGCTCTTCTTTATTTTTTTACGGATTTAACGCAAACAGTTTTTACAGCGAAACTATTAAATTGGTAAATCGGTATTCTCACGACAGAGGAATCTGCTCCGTCTGACGTCACCCAGTGACAGAGGCCCCTCAGCCGCTCCTACATTCTTCACTGTCCCACACAGAAGGACGCGCCTCTTCCTTCTCTCCCGCGCGCGCTTTTTTCACCTTTACTGAGGTTCACCTTTACTGAGTGATTTGGTCCTATAAGATAATTTAGCATGAGAAAAATAAAAATCATACCGGCACACCGAGGCCTCGGGACAGCTCCCGAGTTTATGTACTATCTGCCGGGCCGGATGGAAAGTGAGATTTTGCGCAAGTACTACGTGCAAACAACGCGTGAGTATTTAGTATATCTTGGCGGCGTCTCCAGCACGCCAAATGTGCAGCGGGGACACCAAAGCTGTGACCTTGACTGGTCCACGGTTTAGGGGCTCGGCGTGTCGGGGGTGTATAAGATCGACTGTCGGCGATATTTAGTATGCGAGCACCACTAGAGTGCCGCGATGCGGGCACTCTCCACTCGTAGAGCAGTGTCGACGACCTCCGAAGACACTTTCCCCCTAACTCGGATACAGCAATTCCGTAGATTTCCCCAGATTTTTGTAAGACACGGTTGCTTAGTTTGTCAATATGGTTTCTCTAAATATATTTTTTATTGTACAAATGGGCTGCCAATGCATATTGTTACATTTATTGATGAGCTGGTTTTAAAGTTTAATATACTCGCTACATTCCAGCTAGAAGGATGTCGCAATGCAAGTTGTACGGTCGACCGATTCTTTAACAGTCCTGCAAAAGCGTCGACTGGCCGGCCGGTCAGCGCCTCTAAAACAGCGGGAAGCGACGAGGTCAGCAAGAGCAAGCGCACGCGCACCAAGTTCACTGGAAGCGCAAGTTTCGTGTGCTATACGCTATTTCCATACTAGCACTACACAGCCTCTGGCTCGATTAACTCGGTGCAAGCTCTCCGGCCTATCGGAGATAACGGCTTCCAGAGAACTTGGTGCGCGTGCGCTTGCTGACCTCGTCGCTTCGCGCGGTTAGGAGGCGCTGACCGGCCGGCCAGTCGACGCTTTTGCAGGACTGTTAAAGAATTGGTCGACCGTACAACTTGCATTGCGAATGTAGCGAGTATATTAAAACTTTAAAACCAGCTCATCAATAAATGTAACAATATGCATTGGCAGCCCATTTGTACAATAAAAAATATATTTAGAGAAACCATATTGACAAACTAAGCAACCGTGTCTTACAAAAATCTGGGGAAATCTACGGAATTGCTGTATCCGAGTTAGGGGGAAAGTGTCTTCGGAGGTCGTCGACACTGCTCTACGAGTGGAGAGTGCCCGCATCGCGGCACTCTAGTGGTGCTCGCATACTAAATATCGCCGACAGTCGATCTTATACACCCCCGACACGCCGAGCCCCTAAACCGTGGACCAGTCAAGGTCACAGCTTTGGTGTCCCCGCTGCACATTTGGCGTGCTGGAGACGCCGCCAAGATATACTAAATACTCACACGTTGTTTGCACGTAGTACTTGCGCAAAATCTCACTTTCCATCCGGCCCGGCAGATAGTACATAAACTCGGGAGCTGTCCCGAGGCCTCCGTGTGCCGGTATAATTTTTATTTTTCTCATGCTAAATTATCTTATAGGACCAAATCACTCAGTAAAGGTGAACTTCAGTAAAGGTGAAAAAAGCGCGCGCGAGAGAGAAGAGGCGCGTCCTTCTGCGTGGGACAGTGAAGAATGTAGGAGCAGCTGAGGGGCCTCTGTCGCTGGGTGACGTCACACGGAACAGATTCCTCTGTCGTGTGAATACCGATTTACCAATTTAATAATTTCTCTGTAAAAACTGTTCGCGTTAAGTCCGTAAAAAAAAAATAAAGAACAGCTATGACAGCGACCTTATTAAATACCCGTTTCTTTTTTTTAAGCTGCGCTGAATTTTTTAATAATTGTCTGTGGCAGCCAACACAGTTCTTACCCTTTAGCTAAATTGTTACCCTTGAGCGCGGTATTGTTAAAGAATCGGTCGACTGTACGTGCTAGCACAGCCTCCCGCTTGGAGCCATATTCGCAGAAGACGTCAGCATGTTGTTACGTCTCGATACGGCGATGAGAATTCCTTAGGCGTTTACCACGAGGCCGTACTGTCATCAGCGCACGCCCAGTCGACGACGTGGGGGCCGGCATAAAGTGTGACGCGCAAACAAAGGGGCGCACTTCGAGGCGACAACAGCTGCCGCCCTCCGTAGAAGCGGTAACTACCGCGAAGACCACTCTACCCGACCGTGACTCAACCAGGGTCGCGGTCGGGTTTTAAACGCATTGGCGTTTAAATTTTGGTGACTTAGACTCACCAAAATTCTGCTTAAGCGGGCTCACTCGGACTCGTAACATAATAACATGCACCACCCAATCGTGCTTGCTCAGACTCACTGGTCGGTATACGAGTCTCCGTGAGCCGACTCAAAAGTGAGTTTGCCGACCTGTGCCTCTACCAGTACGCAGAATAGCACTATTCAGACATTTCGGTGAGGCAAAGAACGGCGGCAGGATAATCAGCTGTTCCTTAATTTCCCCTCTCCAGTTTGGACGCGAGAGAGCGCACCGATATGAGCCTCGCCTGGGCGTAGTTGCTCAGTTCCATGAAGGCGACCATTTCGTCCACGTAGGTCTTGATGCCGACGATCCCTGCCACCAGCACGTACTCGCTGTAGGGCACCCCCAGAATCAGTGCCATTGGTTGTAGCATCAGGCCCACCAACCACTGCACACACAGAGTACACGGAGCGCCACTCCTTTACATGGCCGCTAATATACACCAGTCCCCCTGCGTTATAACCTTGCAGGTTTGACCAACTGTAGCGCCAAGAAAATGCAGGAACAGAACGCGAAGCACACAGGTTACGATGCTAGACTTCAACTCTGGTTTCGAGTCGTACTTTTATTATTATTTTTTTTTTGGGGGTGGTATGTTTCAATCATATGTAGCACGCATAGACTGACCTAACTTTCTAATCTCGCAGCCGTTGTGCTTCACAGAAGCATGCCGCAAAACGAGCAGATGCTATTGCGTGAGGGCTCATGTGATTCTGCATTTTTGTAAACTACCACTAATTAGTAATGTGAGTTCATTTTTTGTTTCTTATATTTGGGGGGAATTTGTACGGTGCATGGAATTTAAACTGATTCGCATCGCTGATGAGACGTCTGCAGTTGTTCATTTACTTGCTTTTTGTTGTCATACTGTGTTATTGTATGTGTTCGTATCTTCCACTCCTGTAATGGACCTTCATGGGCTGACAGTATTATTAAATAAAATAAATAGATAAAATAAAAATAAATAAATATTTAACGGCTATTCTTCAGACCAGTATATGTTCTAAATGTGCTGCTAAGTTAACCGTTGGAAAGTTAACTAGCTAATTGTTGATTGCGAGATAACAGAGGAGAACACCGCACAAAAAAAAAGACACTGGGAGCTTCAGATGGCAGCATGTACAGTTAGTTTTATCTGCACAAAAGGCCTCGCGCTTTCCTTGTAGGGGGAGATGTGCCTCAGAGATCCATTTTCATTAATAATATAGGTAATTAGATAAACTGTAGAACATTTTCTGCTATTTTCGACTAATAGTTTACCTTTTAACTAACTTACATGGTTATTTTTCTGTGCTTCCTGAAATTGAGAAAAGTAGGGTTTCTTGTGCAATGTTTGAGCTTCATACCAGCAACAGGGGAGTGTCATAAAATAGGCTATACGGATTTTTATAAAGGAATAACTGCGAATAACCTTCAAAAATATTTTATTTTAACCTCACTATTCAAAATATAAGCTTAACTTTGGTCATCGAGACAATGATGATTGGTTTCCTAAATTGCACATCACCAAGTTTACTGCAAATTAGAATAAAACCTATATACTTGCAGTTTACGCATTTCTGTGTATGCGCATGCAAAATTTGACCGAGATTGAGTCACATTATGCACAATAAATTTTGCGCACAAGTACTAAAAACAGCGCAAGAATGAAAAACGAGAAAAACGAAGTTGAATGTTTCTAAACATGCTGAATACTATAGCATGTTATCAATTTGCGTGAAATGCGACCAAAGTGCAGACTATTCTTTCCAGCAGAAGTGCAGGCTTCAAGCTCTCCTGCTGCGCAGGTGGTAGGCTCAGAACCATTGCGAACCTCCTCCTCCAGCCAGCCTTTCATTGCTACACTGCAATGACGAAATTTAGCTCCAGCTGTCTGTGTTCCAGGGATTCTTTTGTTTCTCCCTTGATCTTCTCTGGTTGCTCAGAGCGATTAACACACAAGGAGGAAAGAAGCCCAACTCCTACCTCATCAAAGCCCTTGTGGCCTTTGGTGAACCACAGCTGTACAAGTGGCCATCTGCGCAACCTTGCGTGAAGAAATTATTGTTTTTGGACGCAGAAACCAAATTTTGTGTTTGAGAGACTCGGCAGCATTTTATGACATGGTACGACTGCAACAAAACAACAGCTTTCACTTGTAGGCCTCTCATATGTGGGAAGCAGGGGCTTCGCCTCAGCGCTGGTGAAAAGTGAAGATCTCACTTTTCGCCTCATCTCACTGCTGGTGCTCGCTTGTGGTTACACCAAGAAAGCTCACCATCTGGACCAAACTTGTAGCTGTGAGCCCCGTCACTAATGAATAGAAAACTGTGGCCCCTACAGCTACCATGCCTCGGTTATATATAGGCTAATTTTGCGCATTTTTCTGGTGGGATCGTTTGCTGGAAAATTGGGTCGTTAGAGGACGTTGGCTTGTTGAAGCAGGATTTGGCAGTAAAAGTCCGAAAAAATGATTTGAAAAAATGTAATTATTCGAACCGCATCTCCCCTTAAGTCTCTCGCATGTGTGACACCGCTGTTCGGCAGCTGGAACACACGGGGCATTTCGACTGTTGAAATTCAGTACATAATTTAGGTATGCTTACTAAAGCTTTCTCAACATTTGAGCAGCTGCTCAAGCAACACACGCTCGAGCTGGTGCCTCTGTCGTAGAACCGTCTTTGCGGACCCCCAAGTTCTATTATTGTGCATTCATGATAACTTCATCACAGCGACACAGGTCAAGGTAAGTGCCTCAGCCGAATGCGTACACACGTACACTTTAGGAATGCAATAACTACAAAAAAAACCCTCATTAGGTATGCAGAATGCAAATGAGACGTACATTCGGCATTTCTGTGCGAAGCATATACAGGAAATGCAGCTCTCACCTCTAGGCGCCATGCTTAGGCGGCCAAGCATTTGAGGCTTTTTTTTTTTTTTCAGAGTTTTTCGCATTCGTTCGGGCTTCTGCAGGCGTAACTGTGCATACCTGGACATCGACGACGTGCCATCCTACCGTCTCGGTAGCCTGGACCAGCGCGGAGTTGAGCAGGTCCAGGAAGGCGATGATGCCCAGCAGGTTGACGCACATCAGGGCCAGCACGCGCACGTTGTTGCGAATGGCGTAGAGCGACGCCTCGAGCCAGTTCTTCTCCTGTCGGCTGCGCGCGTCCAACAGCATGCGCTGGCATTCACGACGAGCTCGTGTTAGCCTAGTTCTGGGAACATGCGACAACGACAAGCAGGCCTTCTTTCTGGGGTTACGCAATGAAATCGAAAAATCTAGTCCTCGAGCAATTTAGAGATGACGTGGTGCCACTAATGAACTTAAGAGACAGTGAAACTTTAGCTGCGCCTCCCTTTTTTTTTTTATCAATTCAAACAGTCGAGGTATGAACCTGGAGGCGGGGTTTTGTGGCTTGTGACAATAAAGTGAGATGAGGAGAATGGATGGGATAAAAGGCAAAGTGAAGAACAAATAAAGTGGTGAGCGCAGTGACTAAGGGGCAGCGAGCGGTTTGATTTTTTTTTTTTTTTTTTTGTACACCAACAGACAATGATGTCAGGGAAAGCATATAGGGGGAAAATGAACTGTTGTTTTAACTGAAGTGCAGGAATATTGAGGAAAAGGGAAATGTTAGTTGACGAAAAGACAACTTCGCACAGGTGGGTTCCGAACCCGAGCTTTCCACCGGTAACCACCGGTGGTTATGTTATTGGCTGAGTTTATACTTCCGTCGTCGGGACACTTATGTGCTCGAAAAAAAAAAAGAAGACACATGCAAGGCGGTAAACCTCATCAAACCGCAATGGCTTGCTGCTGAACACGAGGTCGCGGGTTCGATACCGGAATATGCGAATGGGCGTACGGTTTGGTAATCCATACTGGATAGCAAACCGACGACGACGAGTCGTCTAGTCTTTTTGCTGGCGCTGTTCTATTCACTTCTATACCGCGCTGGGGCGGCCACATTCGTACATGTGACGTAATGCAAAAACGCTCGTGTATTTACATATGTAGATGGTCGTTAAATACAGCCTCGGGTGGTCGAAGTTGTTACGAAGCCCGACACTACGGCGTCTGTCATAGGCCGCACGTTGCGATGGGACGTTAAACCGCTCTTACGATTGGCGTTTAATGCCCATTCCTAATAACAAGATTGTCCAAAGACTCTGCCGTGCCTCATCGGAAAGCGCAGGGTAGCGCCCAAATTTCTGCGGGAGACTCGGGCGGTTCGATCTGGCTGTAGCTGTAACAGCGATGTACCAGCCCCTTGGTGTGTGTGTGCGGGAAAAAGGGGAGGCACTCCTTCCGCGAACTGTGATAACTCAACGTTTCCACCACCCCGGGGAGCTCGACGATTCGGAGACAACTGGACCAGCGGGTTACCGCCAGCGGAGGCAAGAACGTGCAACTTCGCCTAAGATAGAGAAAGCAGCCGCCAGTCACCGACCGCACTGAGTACATGCCACGTGACGTTGGCGTCAACGAACGCCCGCCTATGATTATGGCGCGCCTACTTAAGCCACCCCGCAATGTATCTTTTTTGTATTATATTCTTCCCTACTTCGTTACGATGGAATAAACAGTGCAAATTTCGCACTAGTGATCATCTCGCACCTGCCTGGTAGCGATGGTCTACCGGACGCCTGCGGCCTGCCGACAACGCCAAGCTACCGAGAAGTGCCGGTCGAGGTTAAAGTAAATGGCGTCGGAACACCGCATAATTTTGTTTCACCTTGAAGCCACAAGGGGCATATCTTGGTGGCGTAACAGCTTCTCGAACGCTTCGGAACACCCACTAGACAGGACGCCAGTTTAGTATAATAAGGCAACTGCAGGAGTGTTCAAGCGCGCGTTGCCAATCTTTTGAGCGTTTATGCGTTCGAGCGAATGAGCGTTTACGTGTGGTTATTGCTTCGGTACTTCTATTTCGAATGATCAACGTGATAATGATACTAATCATTGGGGTTCAACATCTCAAAGATGCATGGTGAGTTTAATGAAGGACGCCGTTGCGGTCGAGGTGCCTCTTAATTTGGAACATATGGGCTCTTTATCGCGCACCCGAAACCGGCTACGCGAGCGTTTTCTAATCCCCCCCCCTCCCCCACTCCATCGGAATGCGGCCGTCGAAGGCTAGAATTGAACCAGCAACATGTTCTGACTATTAGAACGAGCACAGTCACTGAGCAACCTGAGGGTTCGTTTTTAAGTGTATGGTGAGCGGTTTCTTTCTATATGTTATCCTTTTTCTTCGTATTGCACTGTGCCGGAAAAAAAAATAGCTTTGCTGTTGCATTCCGATTAAAGACATCCGCCTCCCTCCGCCAATACAATATATATATATATATATATATATATGAATGTGAGAATACGTTCTCGGTAAGACGAAACCAATTAAAGCGAATTTTCGGATGCGAGAAGCATTGCGTCAATGTGTGCTTGGTTTTACATAGAATTAGTGGCAAGCAACTTTCGCTTAACACGAACCTCTGATTCGGTTAGGCCGAGCTTTCGCAGTCGCCACTGAATCCTCCTATTTGGCTCAGTGAGAGGCCAGGACCGGCATACATGCAGGCAGCGACTATGCTATAGCTATGCACGAGAAAAGAAGGGTGTTTACTAAGGACATGAACAGCTGCGCCAACGTCAACTATAATGTGGAAAAGTGCAGCTCTGACACAACAGAAAACAAAAATCAGAAGGTTTTTGAGGTGTCTTCATAACGTTAATTATTTTGAGGTCTGCGGACAGTACGTAAATGTACAGCAAAGATATAAGCAAGCATATGCTGATGTAGCGGAGCCATACGAGCCTTTGAATGGCGTAAACCTGTGATCAGAAAGGGGCCATACAGTCCCTGGCCGTCTTAAATGGTGGAAGGCGGACGCAGAAGCGCTGGGCTTCTGCATTTACACGGCAGGTAGCGTGGCTGCATGGCACGAATGTGAATTTTCTGCCCCTCTTTCACTGAGACAGGAAATGCGGAATGCAACTTTTCGTAAAAAAGTTGCTCGACGCCCTCTCACGTTTTCATTCTGAGGAGGAACTCGAAGGAGCTGTCCGGGTGCTCGATTTCTGGTAGAAGCATCTTGGAGGTGACCAGCACTGCGGGCGCCGACATAACGCACGCGCTGATGAGGGACGCCACGTCCACCTGTCAGAGTCAAACGAAAGGTAAGGCGAGACGAACCGAGGAAAACCGATAATTACGACACAACACATTTGCGGGAGTCTCTCGTTTTCGCAATGACTGGAGGATTCGAGCAAATGCAAGTTTCGCGGAAAACGCGCAAGGTGAAGGAAGCTTCACGCAAGTTGGAAATACTCATCCGCCGAAAGTTTCTTCGTAGCTGCGGCCTACTTTCGGGTGTATGTGGCCACTTTCCCTTTCACTGGAAGGCGCGTCTCCAAAGGCCATTTCAAAAGTGAGTGGTGAACACCGCACGGAGATGAAATTTATTATTAAATTATGGGGTTTCACGTGCCGAAACCAAGATCTGATTATGAGGCACGCCGTAGTGGAGGACTCTGGAAATTTCGACCACCTTGGGCTCTTTAACGTGCAGCTAAATCTAAGCACACGGGTATTTTCGCATTTCGCCCCCATCGAAATGCGGCCACCGTGGCCGGGATTCGATCCCGCGACCTCGTGCTCAGCAGCCCAACACCATAGCCACTGAGCAACCACGGCGGGTGAGACGAAATTCACCTTGGCTTTAAGCCGACATGTATAAATAATTCCGGTTATGAGGCGTCCAGCAAGGTGTGTTGCGTCAGCAACGGCGAACTGTGTGCGATTTGTCGAATCGTTGGGGCGTTAGAAGAGTGCGGGTGTAGGCCAGTCGGTGAATCATAATTTATTATTATTTGTTTTGAAAGCATATATACATCTGACATAATTTTTGGAAAGTTACCGCAAAGAACACCCACGTGTTTTTTGCGGCAACTTCCAAAATCAAGTTACGAACCCGTGGTAATCGCTATAAATTGGCGTCCGAAGGGATTTTTATTCTTGCTTTTCCTGCTGAAGCGAACAAAAATCCTTGTAGTTTGAATCTGCTACATATATACCAGCGGGGCCAACTGGGCGGCAACTTCCAATATTGTATGGAGTAGGATTGCAGCGCGTGCAGACGACAACGCAAGCAGGCACACGAAAGGCACGGACGTGGCGCTAACTTGAACATTTCCGAGTACCATGCTTTCTTATACATTCTGCCTCAAGCATAAGCGAACATGCATCATAAATAAGCGTAATAATGTGATGTGTGTTCCTTTTCTATGCCCAATGTCTTTCTTGCGCTCTACGTTTTGTAATATATATATATATATATATATATATATATATATATATATATATATATATATATATATATATATATATATATATATGGGCCAGCTTTCGTCAGAGTGACATGTAACAAGACATTCGCGGCCTTTTTTAAACATTCCTAAAATGTTACGACGCATGCGCAAAATTATTCCGCAGTAAATCGATACCTTTATACATTGAAGACACACAAACTGCGAACATGCATAATGCGCGAGGTAACGATGCGCACCGCGTCCACCTATAATCACCATAAGAGCCTCAATGCGTATGAAGTAGAATAGTGATGCGAGTAATGCACGACGTGAATTACGGATCGCAATAACATTATGCGCCCATGGCAAAAAAGACAAGCGAAATAGCTATATATAGGACGGCGGACAATACAAAAATAGGTACAACGCGTTGTGTAAACAATCAGAAAAGCGCTGAATGCGCCGCAGTGAAATCAAACTTAAGTATAGCGGAGGGCAGGCCAGCGTGCGCGCTTGCGTGTTCGTTTATTCCGATTCCTTGATTATACGTTTATACGGTGTCTTGACTGCCAGTACCGTTGCCTTGATTTTATCAAAGGAGTGACCAGGCATCGTGATATGTTTTCATAGGGGGCAATCTTGGAAGTGTCTTGGCGTCAGACTTGTGGTTATTAAATCGCCTTCTAAACGACGTTTCTGTTTGACCAATCTGTTGCATGTCACAGGTATCGCATTCAAGCACGTATACTACGTTGGGACTGTTACACTTTCAATTGCCCCTCTTTTTTACCTGGATACCAGTGGACGAGCTGGTGATGATTTGCGTCGTTACCACGCGCGCACACACCTTGCATGGCGAATTCCCGCGAGGAGCACAGCCATCGTGTTTACGGACCGCGAGCTTTGAAGGTGAAAGGATATCGCTGAGGTTTCTGTACACGACCCTCGGCTGTTCTGGAAGAATATTTTAGGCGTTCCCTTTGTGTTAGGATGTTGCGGTGTCGTTTCGATATAGCAGCTACTTTTGGTTCCGACGCAGAGTAAGTCAAAACGAGATTAGCCTTGGATGTATTGGGAGACATCGGATTGGCGTTAACATCGACCCTGTTGAGTTGGTCTGCGCGCTTTAAGCGTCATTATATAACCATTCCCGGTGGGTATTTCCGTTGAATTCTTGGCAGTTTGAAAGGAAATCATCGAGGTTGGAGCATATTCTTTTAAACCGATGTTCCTGGCTATGAGGTATTCCCGTCTTGCTATGTCGGACGTGACTTAATGGAAAAGTAAGATTTGGTGCCTGTCGGTTGGTTCGCGGAAAAGCTTTGTAGAGAGCCGTCATTGGCAGGTTATGAAAGTAACGTCAAGGAAGTTTAGAGCTATTAATGAGTAATGAAGAGGGAAGGTAATGGACGGATGGGCACCATTAAGTATGTTAATGAAGCTTAAAAGACCGGCCTCCCCATGTGGCCAAATCATGAAAATGTCGTCTATGAAAGACTTATAGAAGGATGCCTTTAAAGGCGAGTTCAGAAAATTATCTTCCACAATGCCCATGAATATATTAGCGTTGTTTGGACATATACCTATGCTACCCATAGAAGTTCCATTAATTTGGACTTAGTGTGAGTTATAGAATTCGAAATTGTTTAACCAGGGCAAGCTTCATGAGAATACCAATAGTTTCACCGTCAATAGGCTTGTCAAAATTACATTCCCCATAGACCTTTCATTAGAGCGGAAATGCCATCGCTGTGTGGTATCTTTGTGTACAGAGACGAAACATCAAGTGTCACCAGAATGCTACCGTCGGGAACACTCACGTCCAAAATGTGTTTCTTAAAATGATTTGTGTCCTTTATTAATGCAGGAAAAGTGGGCGGAATATTATTTATGAGACAATCCGCATACCTACCCAGATATATGTTCAGTTACGGTAACTATGGCAGAGATAATGGGGCGTTCCGGGTTGTTAAATTTATGTATCTTAGGCAGGAGATAAAATCTGCCTGCTACTGGACTAAGTGGAATTAGTGAAAGGGTTGGCGTTTCATCTATTTCTTTTTCCTTTTTTACCAGTAGCGTAAGTGTGTCTTGCAATTTTACTATGAACTCGTTTGTAGGATCGGACGGGAGCGGTTTGTAGAAGTTATGGATCTGACAGTTGCCTTGCAGCTTCGCTTATGTAGTCACTTAGATTAAGAATAAGAATAGCGCCTCCTTTATCAGCAGGCTTAATTATAAACTAAGTAAATTGATATATATATATATATATATATATATATATATATATATATATATATATATATATATATATATATATAACGAAGCCCTCTTGCTGAGAGAAGATAATGCTGGCACTCTGATTATTCCTGCTCATGTGCCCATATTTGAATTATTTATTTGACAATGCAATACACAGTCTGCTAACGCATGCGTCACCAACCCTGGCGATCCAGTCTGATTCTATAATCAGGCGACTTAAGCTGCACCTGTATGTCCCTAGAATGATCGTACCTTCAAAACGGGGACTACAGCTACATTTTAGGCAATGCAAGAGACAGAACACCGTCTGGCGGCTTTCTTGTTTACTTTGTTACTCTGTTCACGCAGTTTATTGATCATACATCTCCCTGTATGGCCTATGTAGCTTTTTCCGCAGCCTAGTGGAATGCAATATATAACGCCTGCACGACATTCGATATACTTGTTACTGTGCTGTTTTCTGTCACATATTGCTTTTGCGACTTTTCCTGGATTTCTTTTCTGGCAGAGGGCATCTAGTTTGTTCGGCGCAGAAAAGCCCACATTGATGTCTGCTTGCTGGCCTGTTTTCTTTAGGTTATGCGAAAGACAGTGAATACACAGGACCATACAGCAATATTTCCCTTGTCAATGTTGGCACCCACTTCCGTTGCAGACACGCCTTCCCTCTGATGTGCCTGTTTGAGCTGGCCTTTTTGCAACAGATACCAGGACATGCCTTGGATATCCAGCCTCGCGAAAGCGTGTGGCCTGCAATAGTGCATTAGATGCGGTCATGATTTTTGTAATGCGTTTTTGAAGCACATACTTGCTATCACCCTTTTCGGCAGATTAGAATGGGATGAATGGAACTGTAGGAGAAACTTATTAGAAGAGGCTTATTAGCATTATAGTCGGATACAACTTAAGTCTGCAGTGAAGCCCCGCCCACGCCCTCATAACCACCAGCCACTGTTCCACCGCGAGGGTGCAAATAGTTCGTACTTTAAACTTTCCCTGTTACCTAAATAAGGCGGTAACCACAAAAATAATATTATAAGCGTGTAATTTTATACGGTTCTCACTCGTCTATTATAGTAGAACGGGGAAGCCTAATTAGTGAACTTAAATAAAACGCTTCCTTCGCTGCAACTATTTATTGTCAAGTTCCACTTAAGTTGGCAGTGAAATTTCATGAGTAAGACGGTGTCAGCAGTGAAATTAACTGTACCGCGAACTTTTGAAGAGTGAAATGTTCAGACTCCATACACTTTGTTCATGTCTGTTGCACACCTCATCGCTTCCGCCGATGAAAAAATTTCTTCAAGAACAGCAGACGCTCAGGAGGTATCAAGTACGACGCCGTTTTGAAATGGTAGCATGACGACTATTTTGTTTACTTCTGTGATTGGCTGGCGGAGTAACAACCCCGCGCGCTCCCTGTGTCTTTGTTGCCAACTGCCGTTCTTTTTTAAGTTGTGTACTACTATAGGATTATATGACCAGCGAGTGTGATCGACATTAAAGATGAAGTTTATATCTAGGAACCTCGTCGTTGCGTTAAGAAACATTTCGCAGGTTAGTTCAAGTGGACAAAGGCAGTCGCGTACAATATTAAAAACACCAGCACATTCATTCGGAATGTGCTGATGCTGTTATGTTATTCGGTTACGTGCAGTCAACTATACTTGACTCCCCATAACGCTGTTTAGCCCTACAGGGCCAAGACATAATTGACGTACCTAAAAAATTTTAAAATAGTTGTCCCTTCAATACGTTCAGGCAAGCCTCTGTCTAAATCTGCAAAATAAATGTTGCTTAGAGCAGGTGCTAGGCACGGCCCTATACGTCCCTACCCCGACCCTATCCGCGTCTGTGTCTTCCCTGTGCCTTCTTGCGTCCTCCCCTGTATCACCAGGACATGCATGCGTCATGCGGACGTGCTACAAAAGTATTCCAAGATGCCATACCAACAAGCCCGCATTGCAGCACTAACTGGTTCGAAAGCCCCCAGCGGCAGCTTCAAACAGGGCCGTCATGTGACTGCGGAACGCCGAGATTTTCGGAGCAAAAGGAAAGAAGCTTATGTCCGCGTTAAGGTCCATAAATGCGGTATGGCGCACAGCCCCCACAAAGTACAGGGCTCCGGGTCGACAACGTGGAAGGCAGCTCGGGTGGGTTGCCTTCACGCGTAGTATGCATCGCAAACGTCCGTCTGTCCACTTCTGCAGGATGAGTGCCCGAAAGCTTATCCTCAAGACAACCATCTTGGCGGTCAGCCTTTTCTGGGTGTTCAATAGACAGCCTGTTCGCACTACAGTGAGATGGACGTATACATCTATACATCTATACGGAACAGCCGCTATTCGACAATGTCTCAGTGCGCACCTCGTAACTGATGAGGGCCGCGAACGTGGCTGCAGATAGGCTGCCGAAGCCCGACGCCATGGCCGTGTGCAGCTGGGACAGCGTCATGTCGCCCACGTACCCGCGCAGGATCCACGGCAGGTCGTTCTGCGCCGAGCAAACACCGTGTCAACTCTCTGAGAGAAGTTCGTGTAAGGCGAAAAAAAAAAAAAAGAGTACAACTGCAGCGCCACATGCGTGACAGCGCTGTCGGAAAATTGCACGCCTGAGTTTGTATTCACTATAGTTGAAACCGAATGCCTTGACGACCGACGGGTTCGAGAGTACCTTTCTTCGCAAGCATGAGAACTTGTTGCTGAGCGAGTTGGTTGAGATCATCGCTCGACCTTTCGTTTCTTACTCTCCCTCCTAAGTCTTCATTTTCCTTTTGGGGCAACCATGTATTCATTACTTCATATGCATGTTCCTTCACCGCAACAATCCAAGGAATTGCACCCAGCAGTCATGTTCCATTGCGGATATGTTCGGCCTTGTTGGTAAGACGCACTGAAGAGCGCAATAAAGGACACGGACAAGACGGGGGGGGGGGGGGGGCTCGTGTATGTGTCCACATGCTTGTCCGTTGTTCTTTACTGCGTTTCAACTTTATTGAGCGTGTTCCTATGGCGTGCACGAGCGCCATCCCCGTATTAAGACAACACTACGGAATATATATATATATATATATATATATATATATATATATATATATATATATATATATATACGCAGGAAAGAGATGACGAACTTTCTGGAAGATTTCTTTTACTTAACGTTTTCGGCTGGTCAGAGTACTCTGACGAAGGCTGGTCCACCAGCCGAAAACGTTAAGTAAAAGAAATCTTCCAGAAAGTTCGTCGTCTCTTTCCTGCGTATGTTACGTCGGGTCCCGCGTGCTGAACTTTGAAGAAAACCCCTATATATATATATATATATATATATATATATATATATATATATATATATATATATATATATATATATGTGTGTGTGTGTGTGTGTGTGTGTGTGTGTGTGTGTGTGTGTGTGTGTGTGTGTGTGTGTGTGTGTCAGAGAGCCGAGAGGCTTGATAAGCCAGCAAACACACTAAAAGAAAAAAATTGATGGCGCACCCATCCATTGACGACGTTAATGCGATTAGCAATCTTTCTTACGATAGCTATGTAATTGGTAGTGCATGTGCTTTATAGATTACGGAGATTACTATGATGATTATTGTATCCCCACGCCATCCGTGAATCACGTAACCTTACGGGCACATCAGCTGGAACACGAAGGGGCAATCTCCTTGGCACCCGCAATGCTGACGCAGTATATCTTATTTTAACCACTGCACCTCTGTTGAAACAGCATCTAAAATTGCATGTAATGGTACATCTAAAGCGCACAAAATTGACATGTTACTCATAAATCTCAAAAAAATGTAGTAATATGGATATACAGCTTTTGCAAACCCCTTGTACACAACGTAACCAATTCACGTATAAGATACGAATTGACATACCAAATTTGTCCGTTTTGACTGTTATAATAGATGCCGTTTACAGAACCACGGTATCTGTTGTTGATGCAGAGCTATCAGTTTGTAAACGTCGTACTTCTATTTTTTTCAAACCTTCGAATTTTTGAACATCTCTTTAACAAAATTCAGTCCCTAAATCGAAATTCCGCTTCCAACAGTCACTAGAAGTGAACTTTCTCTCTCAAATGCAACACATTTCATTAAAATCGGTCCAGCGGTAATCTCAGAAAAATGTGTTTGCGTATTACATGTATTCGAATCGGCCTCGTCGGAGTTGGGCCCGTGTTAAAGCCTCCTCTTCAGCTGAGAGATCAGCTCCCACAGTCGGCAAGTCGTCTTTTTTAGAGGTGGGCGAATATTAAATTCTTCTAATACGAATTGAATACGAATAGTATCAAATATCGAGTGCAATATCGAATAGTCAAACGCAGACGCATGTACATACAGCAGAAATATTTATTTCAGATTAATTAGCTATCACGCGCGTGTAGTGACTAGCGAAAAAATAGACAGCTATCACTTAATAAAAATCAGTTTTAAACACAATGTCACTAATTGTCATTAAAAAGCTGCACAAATAGGCTTTCAACATGAATTCAAGTGTCTGACGAAAACTTGTGTCGACGGGACCATTCATAGTCAGGGGCAAAATGGATGCTGACGTACCCCAAACATAAATCATGATAAGATGTTTCGGCACACGTACGGGAGCCTTGTACACAAAGAAAGGAAAGGGAATCGGAGGATGATTTATGTACGCGTACATAATCATTTTACAATTTTGTTTAATTTCTTTGCAAACAAGGCTCCCGTGCGTGTGCTGAAACGTCATTATTTAGGTTTGCTGTATGCCAGCGTCCATTTTACCTATAGGCTTTCAACATCTATAAAGCCTGGCTCTAAACAAGTTTTTCTAGAATGAATGGCTGTTGTATGACTTCTTTCCAAAAACTCTAAACACGTGGTTGCCGAAAAGAAACAGAAGTGGTGGGAAAAAATCTGCTTAGAGGGACTGACAACCAATTTTCATGATACTCATTTTTTTTTAGTGAAATGGAAAGCTTACCGGTCAGAGTGTCTAATCATGAAGTGCTAACGCGGAAAACGCCGTGGAACATTTTTATCAGAATTTTTCGATCTGCAGTGAGGATGCATTCGTTCACTGAGAGTATACTGAAAACGGGGATAGGTAAGCGCGATAGCGATTATACGCCGGCATTAGTGGGGATGCAGACGACAAGTGTGGCCGTATAGCTATGATAAAGTATGATTTTGTTTATCAAGTCGTTGTTCCTGCGATTCATGTTTTCCGAATTGTTAAATGACTTCTGCGAAAATAGCTACGTGTTTTCGTGGTTTCCTGTTCAAACTGCTTTGGTATTTAACCAATCGGATTGAAAACGAAACGACGCCTTCACACGTGATACGGAGTTCAACGTGTTGCCGTAACCACGCGTGTGTTTCTGATTTCCGAAGCATAGAATAATGCGCGAGTGTCTAATAATATACCAACTGCAATTTTAAGCAATAATTATGATGTACTTAATAACAGTCGACTTCGTACAGTAATCTCATAGAATGCATCCGAAGTACCAAGATTTCACCGCCAGGTCTCGCCGCTTGCTGGTTTTTGAGATTTTCTTTGCCATTTTAAAATTATAATTACTAGTTAAATCGCGAAGAGCGTGCTGGATTCTTATCACTATAAATCACGGTCATTTCATTTCCATCAATGTCTCACAACACATTCTGGCCGGTTGTCAGTCCCTTTAAGGAAATTGGTGCCGTAAATACATGTGATAGGAGTGCAAGGAAAAACAATCCATGGCTGTAGCCTAAAAAAGAAAACTGCCACACGAAACACTAACTGACAGACTACAAGCAATACTCACTGGTAATCATGTAGGCTACCGCCGCGAAAATGAAAAGAAAATTTGCATTACCCATTTTGTTTATGCATTGCTTCGAAAAGTTTGGCGCTCTTTCACTCCTGACAATTTGTTTATAGATAACTTGGTGTGTAGCAGACGGAGAACAGTGTCAAGACTTTAACAGGTTCATTTCAAATATTCGAAAATGCTGAATAGTTTATTTTCGAATACAAAAATGAATAGATAGTATGTATTATTCGATTCGTATTCGAAGCTTCTAATATTCTCCCATCCTTAGTCTTTTTTCTACTTTAATTTCCTGTTTCCTTATTAGTAACTAGAAACTTATCGGAAATTTGACCTGTAATCATAATTAAGTCAACATTTCAGTTAAGTAAACAGGTAATTTCGCGCTATGATTCATTTTGGAATCATTGTCTGTCCCCTTCGTATGGTTAATCATTTTCAGTCATTGATTATTTAGCTTGCACAAGGGCACTTCACAGTCAGAAAGTGTTGTTAATTAAAAATACATATCATGCAAGAATCCTTCCCTGGAGAAGGTCGCTACAGCAATAGCAGTAAATCACGGCCCGGACACACAGAGCCGTTCACAGAGCCGGATTTAGAGAGCAGTCTGGAACAGCCTTCCGTACCACATCGCTGCTGTCACCAACACACCTGCCTTCATGTAAGAAATAACAGTATTTTAACACATTTTAATTTATTGTGTTGCCACCCATTATGTAACACTTTGCAATGGGCCTTTAAGGAAATAAAGTGAAAACGGAAGAATACGTGAGAAACATAAACGAAAGGCGCCGGCCAACTGTTATAGATCAGCAACTTGATCTCAAGAGCTCCGGTCAGAGAATACTACGTCAAACTTGGTAACAAAATCCTTACGAATCGGGCCCTTAATTCGCAGGGTTTGAACCCGGAGGTATGTTGTCGGACTCACACGACTCTGCTCAGTCAGACGCAGAGCCACCCGGAGCTCACTCGGACACAGACTTCGCGAGTCTGAGTCCCAGTGAGCTCCAGTGGACGCCGGTGGTCGGGAGTCCGAACATGAGCGAGCCCGAAAGAGCAATCGGATGTGTGAGTTTGGCTTGGTGAATCAAAGTGAGTCCGCGAGTGACTTCTTTAGGGCGTAAATCCGACTTAGTGAGTACGAAGGGGGCATGAGTGAGCGTGAGTGAGTCGAAATACTTATGAGTGAGTTCCAGTGAATATTAACTTTCGTGGAGCCTTGATCAAGTACATCTGACTCACGCGTAATTTCAAGCCTTTCTTGAGTTCATGATACTACGTACATGCTAGGTAGAATTACCGAGCTCGACGTCGCGGTTCAATGATGGGGGTGAAATGCAAAAACGCTCGTGTACTTTGACTTAGGTACACGTTAAAGAACCCCAGTGGTGCAAAATCATTCCCGAGTGTCCCTGAGGTAGAGCTCGCATGCACCCTGCTGCATCTATGTGTCTCCACGACCGGCGTCGACTGGAACAATGAGAGCCGATGTTAGAAAATGTGACAAATGGAAGGAAATTGAATTTTACGTGCATATAAGGTGCCACCTAGGTTATCCAGTGAATTGTGCTGATGCTGCAGCTATGCACTGATCAGGAAACATATTAAGGCAAGTTTAAACTGACGAAATATGCTACAAAAACTCTTTTTGAGTTATTTAGTGGCAATAAGTCATTTGACCAGAAAAATGAAGGTGAAACTTTCATTATTTCTCTTATTTTCGCATTGGCACACTATGCATGTGACGTCACGGATTTCAAAGTATATTTGTCTTATTTTTGTCGCTCCGTGAAATTTTTTTAGACCTGCTAAGTTCAGTCTTTGTTTTTTTCTGAATTCACCGTAGTCCATCTTTACTGATACTAAGCACGAGGTCACGGTATTGAATCCCGGCCATGGCGGCCGCATTTCGATGGGGGCGAAATGCGAAAACGCCCGTGTACTTAGATTTAGGTGCACGTTAAACAACCCCAGGTGGGCCAAATTTCCAGATTCCCCCCCCCCCCCCCCCCCCCTACGGCGTGCCTCATAATCAGAAAGTGGTTTTGGCACGTCAAACCCCATAATTTTTCGTCTTTAGTGATAGAGATTTTACTGTGCCCGAGCAGAGACTGACAAAATCGATGACGTCATGGCGAGCTGGTGTGAAAACATCGAGCAGGCGTCGCCACCAGCCTCCTATTCCAGTCATTTCTCTCCTCACGGTTAGAGTGGCATTTTCGTCATTGTAAAGATGTAATTTACTTATTTCTGCGTAGTTGCATGGCGCTGCAGTACGGCCAACGCAAATCACAAATTGCGACTTTATACAACACTCTTAATCGAGCAAATAGCCCTACAGTGAGCCGATAATTCCCAGTCCGCGTGAGTTGTGACCCTGTATTACGGGAATTTCAGTTAATTGAATTTGACTCTGCAAAAAGAGTGAACCTGTGATTTAATGAGTCTAATGAGTTTAATTAATAGTCCATAAGCCCGTTAATCTGGCTCAGCCAGGATGAACCCAATCTCGGCCAGCTTGAGTCCGAGTTAACTCGGTTGAATCGTGCCTTTGATGAGTCGAGCTGAACCGCTGAGCACGCTAAGCTAAAATATATTTCGTCAGTCTGTCGGAGCGAGTGATATTCGTTTGCGGACCCATGCACCCGTGGGTGACCAACTGCAATTGCCTCCGTTCTTGCTCCGTTTCTCTAACGTATATATCTTGTGCGACGGGAAAAGAAAGAAAGATAACCGGTCACATGTCAACACATCTCCCTGTTGTAATCGCGGATTTGAAAGAGACAAAAAGCTAGAACGCTTCATTTTTTCGTCTTAGTTTGATGAGTACCTATATATTCTTACCAATGATTCGGTGCCGAAAGGCGAACAAGGCTACAGGGAGCGTCTGGAATGGCAGACTGCGTTGTCTGGCTAGCGAGGCGCTTGTGGTACGGAAACAAAAATGCAGTGCAGCAAAGTAAGACCAACGTATATTTACACGAACAAAGACGAGCACTGTGCCGCTGCCCCAGATTCCCAAGACTGCGTCACTTATTCGGTATAGGCTGGACCTGGTGCTCCCCATGAGTCGTGCGAGAAAGCCCGCGGTGCCCACCTGTGCGGCGACGATGTTTGTGGCGACGCAGAGGGCGTCGCATGGCGACACGCCAGTGCTCCAGCGCAGCGAGGCGGCAACGGACAGAATGGCTTTGCGCAGACAGCCGTAGTAGGCGACCAGGGACATCAGGAAGGAGAAGAACACGGTCATGGTCATGATCTGCGCGACGCGTGGACAATCCGTGCGTATACACAAAAGGGCCCGGCCATGCGTGAGCGTTTACATCAGCGCCGCTCAAAAGGAATCCGGCCATTGACCGAGAAACAAAAGTCGCAAGATCTTTCACGTGCACATATAGTACCTCTTCCATCAAAACACACAGCTCTGTCAAGCTTGTCCCCTCAATAATTAAAGGTCACACGTTTTCTAGACATCTTTTCTCGAGTGACGACATTAACGCGCGAATATTTTAACACCTGAAGCTTCATTTAGCATCTTGGCAGGGAACATATGGAACGCAAGAAGCCGCAGGGACAGGAGCGAAATTAAATTATCCGTACATATGTAGTGTTGTGTCTCCAGATAAGAATAAAACACGGAGTCCCCTTTATTTACTCGTTCAGCGTAAACTTGTCATGGAGACTTTTGGTTGTGCGGTATGAGTATTCTTAGTGCGATCTTCTCAACTAACCAGTTGAGCACATTATTAATGCTGACAAATGCACGAAATGCACGTGCGAGGAAAAATCATTGACGCTCACAGTTCCTCGCAAGACCATAGCAACGCACGTTAGACCAAAGCGGACTAGTTTGAAACGTACGCCTGTGACCGCAGAAACGTGAAGGCCCACATACGGAGGGTAACAGACAGGTCTCGTGCGAAACGGAGCGCTTCGTTCGGCCAGTGCTCACGTGGAAGGCGAAGACGTGCGGTTGTCGCGGCATCGATTCACCGATGACGCCCGTGGCCGCGTGGCCGAACGCGAACTGGGCGCCCACCCGCGAGTAGTTGATCACCGCCTTCAACTTTGTGCCCAGGCACGTCACCACGCCGCGTCCCACCGACGAGCGGATCATGATGGCGCCCAGCGCGAACTGTATCAGAATGCCGGACAGCACCACGTGCCAAGAAATCTGGACATGACACGGTCACCGCTCTCATAGCCTCTGATTGATTCACAAGCTGAAACAACTCAGTAACACATTCGCATTAACAAATACAACAAGAAGAGACTCGTCTCTCTCGCCCGCGTGAATAAATGTTAGTGCATAGGAAAGAACACGAATGCAGCCATCGCTCTCTCAACTTGGTTCAACTATTACTATACCAATCGTTTCCGCCTCAACTGAATGTCTGCGGTTGCGGTCATGCACTCCTCTTCCTCCGACTCTTCTGAGTAAGCAGCTCACGTAAACTGCGCACTGAGTCAGCCACACAGGGAAGTCCTAAACAAAACGCACGAACCAGGATCAATGAAACAACGGAATAGTGCATTATATTCAGCGGATTTTTTTTTTTCACTTCATTTTTTCTTACTTATTTAGACATTCGGTATGTGCCACTGGGTGTGTGCCTCATTATTACTTAACTCTCTATAAAGGGTACACAAAGTGGGCACGTGCCACTGTGACGCAAAGGACGTAGAAGCCTCAAATGTATTTACACGTATATGCCAATGTGAGAAGGAATATATAAGTTGGGACCTTTGCAGTGCATAAACATAACCATTACATGGCATTACAAGTTGTATATAATGAAAGTAAACATAATTGTACGCATCGTCGTTATGTATAGCATTTACTTTACCGTTTCACTAAACTTTCGCGTAACATGTACTCCAACACGCGGGCTAGATCTGCACAATTCTTTATGCGCACACAGTCTCGCTTCTCTTTGTAAACGAGGCGAAGGTTGGTGCAATAACGCTGCTTCAAAGCTACATTATATTGGGGCGCGTGTTATTGCAATTAGACATGGTTTAAGTATAATGTAGCACTATAGATTTCGCACACAACTTCTTAGAAAGAATTCTGGCGCTATAGTTCTTCAACTGATGTGGGTACCATTATGGGTATGCGGCCTAGCCTTATCGGCTAGGTTGCAAACGCACTAGCGGTGTCAGATAAGAAGAAGATATTGTTCCATTTGTTCAATTCGAACAAGCGTCGCTAAGACCTGCGAACACGCTAGTGTAAGGTCATTTGCTTGCGTTTATCCGTGACGCCGGCCTGTTAGACACGAGATCTATTTCATTTGTATTTTATTGCGATAGCAATTATAGGGACACTACGGGCGAATTTCCGCTGTCGCCGTCGCCGTCGTTGTGATGTTCCGTATAAAACCCAACTACGATAAGGTTCCATCGCGTTTCGCGGCACCGTTTGCTGTAGGCGTGAGGAAAGAAAGGTGAGAGGGTGAGGGGAGAAGAATGGTGGATTGATGGGCGCCATCTTCCTGCTCGCCCACTGTGGTGCGCGAAAGGGGGGAGGGGGCTGAGCGCGCGCTAAAGGGGAGAAAGGGCGGCAGGTCTGCGCGCTAGCCCGGACGCTGGTGCGCGTAGTTCGGCTGAGCGCGGTCAAACGCAACCTCTTTTAGAGGTTATCTGCGACGGGTATAAAGACATCAAGAGCCCAGATGGCTTGTGGCTTCGTGTGCGCTATGTTCTCGCCGACCTAGGCTCGGAGGTAGCGTAATCCCAAGTTTCTAATACGCGCTGAAGCTAAGGCAGCAAAAAGCGTTCGCCCGGCACTGCGGCCGCTCTTCATTACGGCATCGTTCTGACAGCGAGTGTCCGCGCCCATTGGGTGAGATCTTCTCATGTTTGCCTGTGTGCGCGTGACACCACGCTTGTTAATTTATTTAGTAAGCGAATGTTTGCTGCAATTTACACAGCCGATAAAACTAGTAAGCTTAGTTCGCCCACTGTCTAATGATTTGCTATCGCAATCGATGTTTCACCTTTCGGGCGAAACTGCGACTTCTTGTTTTGCCACTGTCGCTAACGCGGCATTATGGCCGGCCCTAATTGTTCATGCCAGTACCTTCTCAACAACCTGCATTGTCGCAGTGTTGCTGCAACGATGACAATGACATTGCGTACTATATATGTAGCTAATGTCACCGACAGCGCATCGGATTGCGCAGCAGCTTCGCGATGAGAACGGCTTCCATTACGTACGCGCTCAAGCGCAAAGCTGTCACCTCTTTTCTCTCTCTCTCTCTCTCTCTCTCTCTTTATTTTCTTTGTTTTTTGTTCCAGCAGGACTTGGCATGCCAATGGCGAAAGCCACTATACAGCGAACAGCGCTATACAGCGAACAGTTAATCCACGAAACTGACACTTATGCGCCGCGCGGAACAATAATTGCGAAGACTCGAACAAGGGTGGTTATACGCGCACCTTGCGCCTCTCGCACGAAAAGATGTAGCAGATGCCCACTATGGCACCGACGCCCATGGCGGACCAGATGCGATGCATGTCCGGAAGGCTGTCCACCATGATGCAGCCAGCGAGCAGGGCGTACAGCACGCACCAGGAGACCCTGCAAGCATTCGTTGGTGGCATGCCAGTGCGGAGAAGCGGTTCACTGACCTTGCTCACTTCTACTCACGTGACCACGCCATGCGCACCCGCGCCGGCGTAGTCATCTAGTGTGCTCGCCCGAGTCAGTGCCCACACTGATGTGCGCCGCTTGCGCTGACTAAAGAAACTCGTTCGAGTGGTCTGACGTCACTCTCGCTTGTGTTGTCTGATCGCCCGCTCAGCCGCAGCGGCTTGCAGTGTCTTCTGAGCGGCGCTCTTGCACAAAACCAGAACTATCTCGCTACTGCGCTACTGCGACATGCCCGATTGACCTCCAAGTCGGATTCAGAGCGAGCGCGAAACGTGCGAGTCCAAATCGGCAGGAGCAATTGGGACGACCAGTCGAGTATATATGCACGCGTTAAGTTATGACGGATGCAACAAGCCAACACCGCAATACTCCGAAAGGCCGTTTTCCAGGGGCTATAGTACCGATACAGCTATCGTTGCAGAGGAGTCGGCATTAAATTTCGCTTCCATCTTTGCTGTATACATTACTCGTGCAGTCAAACACGGCGTGAGGCCGCTCTGAGATTTTGGTGGTTGCTTCATCAATCTGTAGTCTCAAAGCGACACAGGAGCTATGAGGGACATCCCAGTGCAGGGACCTGGGTTAAGTTCGACCAACTGGGGTTCGTTACCGTGCACCCAATGCTCGTAACACGAGCGTTTTCGTGTTCCGCCCTCATAGAAATGCGACCGACGTCGCATTCCGTCAATCAGCAATATATATTTGATGCAAAAGCGAGTGAACTTTATTAGTGCAGGTTTCAGCCGACGGACTGATAAGTGACTAACAGCACTTAGGTATACAATGAAACAACTGACCTTAATGAGCACAGTAAAGTTACTTTCTTGCGTCGTCGGCCGTTTCTTTCGCTGCTTGTTGGTCAATAACGCGCAGTTTTACTTGCCAATACACAGTGGGCCATATTTTTTCTGAACACTAAAACAAAACTACAGACCAATCTGCGATATGCGTTCTCCCAGTTTTATCTAAAGTATTTGGGAATGCAACAAACGTTCCGTCGTGCAGATTTTTTACCAAGTATATACAATGTTATCAGTGATGCGCAGCATGGTTTCTAGAAAAGTAAATCTTGTAAAAAATATTTTTTTGAACTTTGAAAACAAACTAATTAAAGACGTCCAAAATAGGCTCTGTACATTTTGGGTTTGTATATCAAGTAAGGCACTTGGTTCATTACGCCATAAAGTGCCAAGTATAAACATAGCAAAAACGATGTGCGTGGAGTGGTTCTGAAGCTGATGAAGGGCACTTTAACCAACCGCCATCAATGGGTTAGTATAAATAACAGTGCATTATCTTGTGCCGATATAACCAGAGGACTACCGTAGGGCTCAACATCTGGCTAGATTTATCATTTATACAAATGATTTATGTCATATCTTCCACGTTCTGCCAAGCTAATAATGTATGCAGATGACACTAAGGCTATTTTTCGGCAGTGCATTCATTCATTAACCTTAAAACAAGGTAATTCATTACATAAATAAGCTACTGTGCTGCCATAGTTGAAATAAATTGCAACTAAGTGCTAGCAAGACAAAGATACATAATATTTGATCCAGTCAACAGACTATGTAAAGACATAATTTTTTTTTTTTTTCGAAGACAGACACTTAGAGCAGGTAAAGTTGTCATGAGTATGGTTGAACGGATGTTTGGCGTGCAATAGGCATTCAGAAAAGCTGGCGATAGAACTTATTAGAATTATTAGTTGCTTATAGAAACTCACCAAAGTGGTTACAAAATGCATTATATTATGCTCTGTTCACTTCTATAGCAACACCCTGCATTTGGATATGGGGTACAACCGCACATAGTAATTATCGAAAACTGATATTTGTGCAAACATCAGTTCTACGTGCATTTGAACAAATATCATGGCCTTATTAGGGACTAGAAAAATCAACCAATTTTTGAAAAATCTTCAGTTTTGAAAGTAACGCAACTATACCATTTCAAACTTTTACAATGGGTTCTACAAACCAGGCCTGGGTGTTTTCAGAATACATCAGGGGGTGCATATACAATATACGTCGGCAACGCAGAAAAACACTAGCACTGACGATAAATTATGGTAAACAATATACGGAATACCAAATACCTGCATTGCTATATATTCGCTTACACTGTCTTATAGGTATAGATGTTACGCATTTAGTACCAACTTACAGACACGTAAGTTATAAATTGAGTTTGTATAGCTAATGGAGTGTTTTGTATTTGCCTTTTCATACTTTAAGACTTTATGTCATTTTGCATTGTGTGATATACATACATTTCTTCTATTTCGCGTTATGTACAAGTCTGTGTTTCTATTGAGTTGTAGATTTCTGTGTGAATGTTGCGTGTGTGAAAGTGTATCTCCTTCAAAATTATTAGAGGTGCAATATATTATTGTTATTATCATTCTACTTCATCCGTCTGCATGCCAGACTGGAATAGCAGCAAAGGTCTTTTGTCAGGCTTTGTAGCCATTAGCCTCTGCTCCCGTTCCTGTGAGCAGGCAGGACAAATACAATTCAATGCAATTCATACATATGGCTAGACTGGTAGGTGGCATTTCGGAATAGGCATATATCTGACTTTCACCGAGTGCAGATTGTGGGCATTGGCAATTTTGACGACCTTCAATCGTAGGATGATATGCATTTGTATTATATAATTATAATTTGTTTTGTTTTGTTTTTTCACACATTGTAGCTGCATTCTGCATTTTAAAACTGCACTTTTTTGCTGCGTTTAGCAGTCGCATAACTTGCTTAAGTTTCATTCCACTATGTGTTTGCCATTTTTGTAGTTAGTATTACCAGTTCAACACTGGCTCCTGTGTGTTACGTTGTGCACGATTATTCATATTATTATTATTATTATTATTATTATTATTATTATTATTATTATTATTATTATTATTATTATTATTATTATTATTATTATTGGCATCCCCTTTGACACGGGGCAGTGACAAACAGTCACCTAGCCTGCTTGAGTTACTCAGGTGTGCTAGACGCGTGCTTTGCATTCTAGCATTTTTGTATGCATCTCTATATTTTTTTCTCTTTCTTAAAACTCTAGCTACATTGCACCCATACCTATGCTTGTAACGGATCTGGTCGCATCAACCTCTTCCTTGCCTTTTCTTCACCAATACTCTAAACGTCTCTTGCTTATCTCGGCTGCTGACGGTTGACGCTTCCGTCCACTTTAAATCCAAGCGCTTCTGGAAGGTGCACGTTACCTACGGGTCTCACTGGGCTAATCCCTTCGCACTCCATTAGGATGTGCTGAGTGGTGTCCGGATTTTTCACGCGGCATACACATGCCTCATCTAGTTGCGAATAATTGCTCCGGTATATTTTTGTCCTTGGGCAAGCAGCCCGAGCCTCGAATAGCAAGATACTTCCCTTCGTGTTATCGTACAGATTCTCCCTTCTAATTTCTTTCTTCTGATTCTTGTAAATCTCCATGGTCATTTTCGCTTCCATTCTTTGCATCCAATTCACTGTCTCTGTTTCTCTCACATTCTTTCTGGTGAATCCTGCTTGTCTGTTTTCACTTTCAATTATACTAGCACTTGGTTGCCAACTTCCTGGACCTCTTCCCCCATCTGTGTCCACGCTTTTCAGATGCACATACTTGTGCGCTTTAGCCACTCATTTATTTTTATCCATGTTCCCGCGAGGTCTTTCTTCAAAACTAATTTTGCCCTGCGCTTCTCTGACTTCAAAGAAGGCCCAACCCATGTCACCCTGGACCGCCTCATTTTGTGGCTTTGCCGCGTGCTGCCAAATCGAACCGGCCTACCGATGTTTAGTTAACTTCCAGTCCCGACGAGATATCCGAATTTTAAGCACGGGATGACTTTTGCGAACATTAGCGCTGGCACAATGACTACTTTCCAGATTCCACGCGCCACCTCATACTGTGTCCCCAAAGCGTTCTGCGTTTCATCATTGCTGCATTCCGCTTGCACTTTATTTTCACATTGTCTTGACGGACGTTTGGCTAAGCCTTTTTTTGTTCGTTTATGTATACGCCGAGGTATTTGTATTGCTTGACTATGGGTATGATTTGCTGTTGAATTGACACCCCATAATTACTCGTCTCATCATTAAGGATCATAATTCCCGATTTCTCTGCGCTAAACTTAAGACCTTAAGAGCTACATTTGTCGCTTCATTTCCACACATATCCGCAAGTCTCTGTAAATCCCTTGCACTGATCTCTGTAAATCCCTTGCATCAGTCCGGGGACCTTCTGTTGCACCTTTTGTCCATTACGCATGTAGGATAAATGAAACCCTAATTCACTGTTTTCCAGTCGTTTTTATCTGTCCTTAACGTAAAGCGCGAACAATAATGTAGACAGAGGACATCCTTGCTTCAATCCTTGGCGAATTTCCACCGCTACATTACATTTTCGACCTTCCCATACAACTTGTGCTCGGTTGTCTCTATTTTATCTCCCGCAGCAGCTCCGCGCTTTGGATTAGGAGGTGCCCCTGGCGGCACTTTCTACCTTGGGACCTCCTATAGCACTTGAAATTATGCATTTATCGCAGTTGTATCTTAGAAATAATAAACTTCGCAAACTTCACTTCCCGATTAAAAAAACGCATGGCGGCCTGACTCCTTTTATGAAACCCGCACTAATTTTCCTGATTGAATCGCATGCTACGCACACATTAACACAGAGCGCTCTGTTCACGCTGTAGTGGGAGACGGCAAACGCGTGAAAGCAGAAGCTGATTTTTTTTTTGTGTGTGGCAGGAAATAAATGATAGGCCACTTCGCGCACTCACGGAGTTTTTCCATCAAGCTGAGCATTATCGACGTTGAATGCTATTGAGGCGAGGAAGCCGCGCAACGCTTCAAGTGCACCTCTTAATTGCAGTTAGGCCCGGAAGCTGAACCATGACATATATAGGAGACTTCCTGCCATAATCTGCGACGTGAATATTTGAAGTAAACAGATTACCAGTTGCATGGGCCTTTTCCTATCGCAGGAAGGTTCCTCGTGTCTTCACGCCGAGACGGGAAACGCGTGGACGCAGAAAGTTATTATTTCTTTGTGGCAGGCATTAAAGGATAGGCCACTTCGTGCACTTTGCGTGTGTTTTCATTAAACTGAGCAGCAACAGTAGCAGAAGTAGCAACCCCACGTACATTCAGTCGTAGTGGAACGTTCGAAGAAATCGAATATCAAAGGATCAAATCGACGCAGAAATATTCGAAATTTCGAACATTCGCATAATCGAGTTCTCCAGTTCAACGAATTCCAATGGGTTTCGTGCGCTGAACGACCCATCAGCCTAGCTTCGTTTGTGCACTTACGTTTCTTAGTGCCCAAAGGAGTGCGCCGTTTAGGGCGCCTGTAACGGAACACGAACGGGGAATTTCGATCAGAAATACTCCCCGAGCAGGAGAAGTCACTCACGCGGCACACCCTTGTTCGGCGGCCCGGTCCAGCGCATGGTCGATCCTGGCACCGCGCTTGCGGTAAACACGGCCTGCGAGCCGCGCCACCTGCAGCAGCGCCCAGGCCGAGCACAGGGTGAGCGCCACCAGCGCCTGGAACCGGGGCTCCGAGCACCAGTCGTCCGACGCGTGCCACGACAGGTGCACGGCGCAGCACAGGTACGCGGTGTACAGCGTCACCGGGCACAGCCACAGGCGCGGTCTCACGCGACCGCGGAACGCCAGGGACCAGCGCGGCGGGGGGCCCGCGGCGGCAGCCTTTCGGTCCGCGTCGCACTCCTCGGGGTGTAAGGGGGACGTGTGCGGCACCTCCCGCAACGTCTCCTCCGGAGCGGGACTGGTGGTCTGCCGCAGGCGAACAGAGCGGCGCGCTGGTGAAGCAGCCAGGCCGCGAGTGAACGAGACAGTCTATACGGATCGTCTACGGTCGTCGGCGTTGTTTCCGTTTTCGCCTTTCTTCCTCTTGAGCGAGGGTGTTCTCCGTGTAGGTATATACCTTGAGGCACGCAGACCCTATGGTCATTAAAGAGCCTACGAGCTTCGCCACCACACAGGATCTGCTACCGAAACAGCGGCGCACCCAAATGTGTATCAAGAGGGAGTGTGGAAACTGAAACGGTGTGCCGCCCTTTTGTAATACTTAACCGCATTTGGAAAAAACAAAAACAAAAAAACGTTCTTCCGAATCACTTTGGCGGGTGGTTCTGAAGCTTTCACGGTCAATTGTATATACTTCTGAAACGATGGACATAGTGAAACTAACAAAATAATTGTACGGTGCTTGCCTCTTTTTTGTTTGTTTTTGAACCATATTGCAACTATGTTTTAGAAACACCTTGCACACTTCCGTGCCTCATATGAGGCACTATGAACATCTATGAGGCACGGAAGTGCATCATAGATGTTCTATAGTAACGATGCTTTCCTATCTACAGCGCTGAATCTGCTTGCGGAAAATTATTGACGCAGTCTGTTCAAATATTATTAGCAGTGGTTTAGGCAAAAATTCACGTGTTCTATCACAGAACAAAAAAAAAAGCGATGGAACTGATTTAGAGAGAGGAAAAGAACGCGGATTTTTTCCTCCATTATGGGTGGAAGAAATGTGGCGTCAGCCGAAATTGTTAATGCTTTAGTGCGATTCTTTTTTCACTTCGCTGACTATGAGATTATAGGTACTGTGCCCTTCGCAATATTTGTCTTGCGTTACTCTGGTAATCCATGTATAGTTTTATAACCGAAGGAATTTTTAGTGCTTTTAACGAGCATCCTTTAAAACGCTCTTTGAATTCGCTCTAGTTTCGGAATAATAATGTAGGGCCGAATTCACAAAGCTTTTCGGTTTTCAGTGCTCTTTGTCATTGGCTAGCCTTCTTCGTTAATTCTATGTCCGACATCATGATTGGCTACAATTGGCTCCTACGAACAATTCTAGCGTAATATCTTTTTGGGAATACGAGCCTAGATTTTTTTACTTGAGAAATTAATCGTAAGTAAGCTTGAATATCTTACCTTTGTACTGAGTACGTGCTCAGCGTTTGCCGACGTCCGCTGCCACTATCATCGCCTTTTCCAAAAAATGAATATTGAAGAAATCGTCCAGTTACCTCTAATAAATATTGTTTTCATTAACTTATGGGGTTTCGATGAAATACCTGTTGCTGCCTTCAAGTAAATATGTACTCGGATATAAGTATAACTACAGCGTGAGAAGGAGTCGATATATATAGACGGAATTCCAAACTATGATTTATTTTATTTATTTATTATACCCTCAGAGCCAAAGGAATTACAGAGGGGAGTGGTTACAGCAATAAACGAAAAAAACATGAAAGGATACTGTGACTAAAAAAAATAAGTTACAAAGGCTTCTGTTTATGCAAGTCTAGCTACGGCATCACAATATACTAAATAAGTGGTCATAAGAAATACATCTTATACAGAGTGCCCCAGCTAACGTTAGCCAAGGTGTTCAAACAAGAAAAAAAGATAAAAATAATCACAATGCAACATACAAATTAAAGACCAATGGCTTTCGGTGTTCAGAGATCTGGCGACATAACACTGTAGGTCTTACAATCGTATGTTGCACCGTGATTTTTTAATCTTTCTTTTCTTTGGGTACCTCGGCTAAGGTTAGCTGGGACACACGGTATACACATATTAGCAGTTGGTTATATATTGAAAAAGAAGAAAAAAAGAATACATCTGGTTATACAACGTCAGCTAAAGCAGTTCGAAATTTTTGGTTATCATGAACAGATACTTCTTCGGGACGGCCGTTCCAGTCAACGGATGTGCGATGCAAAAAGGAATGGAAAAAAATTAAACGACGATTACGATACACGCTAATGCGAAATTTGAGCGCAGCTCTGTACGTGTTTTCGTTTCGCGATACATTGAGGCAAAGAATTTGAGAGAGACATGTAACAGAGTCGGCGATCATCGAAAATATGATCTGCGGGTCAAGCGCGTCGGCTTTTATACAGGAATTGTCGAAGGTTCCAGGGTAATCGCTGGTGCCACGTGGTTTCCAGAAAATACCACACCGTTCGTGTCGCGCATACAATCAGATTACAAAACAATCACAAACCATGGCAATCGAAACAAGCGCGAACGAGACCAAACCAAGCAAACCAAACAAGCGCGAGCGAAAGCTGACGCGAGCAGACGATAGTACGATCCGGGGGAGACCAGATACGAGTAGGCACCGAGCGGTCGGGCTGGCCCGCATGACACCAGTTTCCCGCGCGCACGTCACTGAATTGGCCGCTCTCGTTCGTCCCCGCCGTTCGCGGCACGCGCCTTTCTCTGCCGCTCCGCGTTCACTCTTTCATCTTTCGCTGTGCTCGTTCGTTCGGTGGCGCCGCCGACGTTCGCCGAAGGAACGGGCGCCTAAGAGCTCTAAAAGAGTTAGTGCGACGTGATTCACGAGCAACCTTATAACGATGATCAATTCGAGGAGAAGAGCGCTGTGGTAGAGAAATTATTTCGTCACGTGAAGTGGAACGATGGTAACGCTTGTAAAAGATAGCTAAACACGAGCTTTTACGATGATATTGACGCGTGTACTTATCTTTATCGGGCGACCACGTTTCGCCGCCTAACAAATGTAATCGCACAGCGCTGGATGCGCCTGCATGTATCCGAATTTTCTGGAAAGTTATCGATGCTTCTATCCGGCTGTCTGTTGCCGCCGAACCTTATGTTATCTGATTTCGTCACCTGACCCGAATGGTGTAGAACTTTGTGGAAGGCACGCGGGTCCGAACGATTAGTCTGGAACATTCGACGACTGTTCTTTAAAAGCCGACGCGCTTGACCCGCTGATCAGATTTACGACGATCGCCGACTGTGTTCGCCGCTTTCGTTGTGCTATAAGTGTAGCCTGTTTTGTGGGCACAGGTTCGCCCAATAAAATCTAGTTTTGCCTTTCACAGTATCGCCACTGTGTTCTTAACGTCACCACCACGTGACATCTGGTGGAGGTGCTTTTCGTTCATGTACCGGACGCCCCCGACAAGCCGTGATCCAAGCCCGGACCGCAAAGAGAACACCAACGTAGTCCCGGAGCATCGAGGAAGCCGCCGTCTTCAACAGCTGCCCCCGGAGCACGGACTTCTGCCTGAGAAGACCAAGAAGATTGTGGACAAGGCAACCCCAATGGCAGCCCCAGCGTCCCCCATCGTGCTGCAGCAGCCCAGGGAACCTCCGACGTTCCGCGGATCAACATTTGAGGACCCGGAAACCTGGCTCGAGACGTATGAGAGGGTCGCTAGGTTTAACAGTTGGGACAGCGACGACAAGCTGCGGCATGTCTATTTCGCACTGGAAGACGCCGCCAGGACCTGGTTCGAGAATCGAGAAGCCACCTTAACGACGTGGGACCTGTTCCGAAGCGGCTTCTTGCAAACGTTTACAAGCGTCGTGCGAAAAGAGCGAGCCCAAGCACTACTAGAAACCAGAGTGCAGCTGCCAAACGAGACGATCGCGATCTTCACGGAAGAGATGGCCCGTCTTTTCCGGCACGCCGACCCGGAAATGTCAGAAGAGAAAAAAGTCCGCTTCCTGATGCGGGGCGTCAAGCAAGAACTTTTCGCAGGACTTATTCGTAACCCGCCGAAGACCGTAGCTGAGTTTTCGGCAGAGGCATCGACGATCGAGAAAACCCTGGAGATGCGCACCCGGCAATATAACCGCCAGGGGCTCACGCCGCAGTACGCCATCCAAGGACTGGATTCCGGCGACCTTCAGGAGACCATCAGGGCCATTGTGCGCGATGAACTGCGCAAGGTCCTGCCTTCGTCGCAGCCCCAAGTGGCTTCGATCGCCGACATCGTCAAAGAAGAGGTGCACCGATCGCTTGGAGTTCCCGAGCTGCAACCACAATTACCGCAGCCCCATCCAGAAGCGATGACATACGCCGCCGTCGCACGCCGTCAAGGTCCCCCTCCGCGACCACGCCAGGGCCCTGCAACGACGCAATTCCGTCGTCCGCCGCCGCCGCCGCCAGCACGCCCACCCGTCGCCCAGCGTACCTACGCGAGGAAGACGGACATTTGGCGAGCCCCCGACCACCGCCCGCTCTGCTATCACTGCGGAGAAGCCGGCCATGTGTACCGCCGATGCCCATACCGCGACCTGGGATTGCGAGGGTTCGCCGTCGACGCACCACGCCCTCGGGAAGGTCAACGCCCTCGTGACATCGCCGACTACCTCGCCGCTACTCAGTGGAGCCCTCGACGACCGTCCCGTTCGCCGTCACCAGGCCGCTACCTGTCGCCACAGCGCCGACCATACACTGGCCCAGCCCGGGGTCGGTCCGTCAGCCCATATCCGGAAAACTAAAAGCAGCAACCGATGGAGGTGCGGTTGCTGTTCGTCGAACTGACGAAGATCCTCCGCCGCCGACGAAGACGCCGAAAAGACTACCTCGACGACATAACAACGACGTCACACCACCGTCCCGACGAAGTCTGGCAGGAAAGAACACGCCGACGAAAGACCACTTGACGACGCCACGTACCAACCACAGGTCAACTCGACGCAGCCGTGATCCGACGCTGAGGCCTAACTGTAACGCAAGACAAAGAACCACCGACCTCGACGTGCTTCTCGACGGCCACGCAGTTACCGCCTTAGTAGACACAGGAGCCGATTACTCCGTCATGAGTGGACCCATCGCAGCCCAATTGAAGAAAGTTAAGACTGCATGGGAAGGCCCGTTAATTCGGACCGCTGGAGGACACCTCATCACGCCGAGTGGAATCTGCACGGCAAGAATTACCATTCATGACCGGACTTACCCTGCCACCTTCGTTATCCTGCAACAGTGTTCACGAGACGTCATTCTCGGCATGGACTTCCTGAACCAACACGGCGCAATCATCGACCTGAAGTCGAAGTCAATAACGCTGTCGGAAGATCAAGCGATACCGCCGGAGAGCCCTCGTAGTCACCACGCCTTGAGTGTGCTCGAAGATCAAGTGAGCATCCCGCCTCGCTCCAGCATTGTTATTTCGGTCGGCACCGAAACACCCACTGACGTAGAAGGCGTCATCGAAGGCGACCAACGTTTGCTGCTCGACCGTGAAATTTGCGTCGCAAGAGGGATCGCTCGACTGCACGGAGGAAACACGAAAGTGTTGCTGACAAACTTCAGCCAGGAGTTCAAGCACATCAACAAGGGCACGGCGATCGCATACATCGAGGAAATTCAGGAAACCAGCGATGCCTTTGTCATCTCGGATTCTGTTGCATCTACCCCGACGACCGTGGTTCCCGAGCCAGACTTCGACATAAATCCAAGTCTCCCCGTGATTAAGCAGCAACAACTCGGAAGTCTGCTTCGACGATACAAAGACTGCTTTTCGACGTCATCGAGGATTCGACAAACACCAGTCGCAAAGCATCGCATAATAACCGAAGAGTGCGCTCGACCACTACGCCAGAGCCCTTACCGAGTTTCGACGCGAGAACGCGAAGCTATACGACAACAAGTCGATGAAATGCTGCGCGACGACATCATCCAGCCGTCGAAAAGCCCGTGGGCGTCTCCGGTTGTTTTAGTGAAGAAAAAGGACGGAACCCTACGTTTCTGCGTCGATTATCGTCGACTGAACAAAATCACGAAGAAAGACGTATACCCCCTCCCACGGATAGACGACGCATTGGATCGGCTCTGCAATGCTAAATACTTCTCATCGATGGACCTCAAGTCTGGCTACTGGCAAATAGAAGTCGACGAAAGGGATCGCGAAAAGACCGCCTTCATCACGCCAGACGGCCTCTATGAATTCAAGGTTATGCCATTTGGACTGTGCTCGGCGCCTGCAACGTTCCAGCGCGTGATGGACACGGTGTTAGCAGGATTGAAGTGGCAGACGTGTCTTGTTTACTTGGATGACGTCGTTGTCTTCGCCGGAAATTTCGACGATCACCTTAAGCGGCTTGCGACGGTATTAGAGGCCATCAAGTCATCAGGGCTCACTCTGAAGTCGGAAAAGTGCCGCTTCGCTTACGATGAGCTTCTATTCCTAGGCCACGTCATCAGCAAATCTGGAGTACGCCCTGACCCGCAGAAGACAGCTGCCATCGCAAAGTTCCCGCAGCCAATCGACAAGAAGGCAGTGCGCAGATTCCTTGGCATGTGTGCCTACTATAGGCGCTTTGTCAAGGACTTTTCACGTATCGCTGAGCCACTGACACAGCTAACTAAATGTGACGTCGAGTTCAAGTGGGAAACGCCGCAGGCCGACGCATTTCAAGAACTCAAACGACGCATGCAGTCGCCGCCCGTACTTGCGCACTTCGACGAGCACGCCGATACCGAAATCCACACTGACGCCAGTAGCCTAGGCCTCGGTGCCGTGCTAGTCCAGAGAAAAGATGGTCATGAACGCGTGATAGCTTACGCTAGCCGGTCGTTGTCAAAAGCGGAAGGCAATTATTCTACGACTGAAAAGGAATGCCTCGCTATCATTTGGGCTACAGCAAAATTCCGCCCTTACCTCTATGGCAGGCCATTCAAAGTCGTCAGCGACCATCACGCGTTGTGTTGGTTAGCTAACTTAAAGGACCCTTCAGGACGGCTGGCCCGGTGGAGCCTCAGACTACAAGAATATGACGTCACGGTAATATACAAGTCCGGAAGAAAACACTCCGACGCCGACTGCTTATCACGTGCCCCCATCGATCCCCCGCCGCAAGACGACGAGGACGACGACGCCTTCCTTGGAATAATAAGCGCGGAAGACTTCACTAAACAGCAGCGAGCAGACCCGGAGTTAAAAGGCCTCGTCAAATACTTGGAAGGGAACACCGACGTTGTCCCTAGGGCATTTAAGCGCGGGTTGTCTTCGTTCACGCTACATAACAACCTGCTGGTGAAGAAGAACTTCTCACCAGTCCGCGCCAGCTACCTTCTTGTTGTACCGTCAGCGCTGCGTCCAGAAGTACTGCACGCCCTACACGACGACCCAACCGCTGGGCACCTCGGATTCTCCCGGACGCTGTCGAGGATACAGGAAAGGTATTACTGGCCGCATCTGACCGCCGACGTCGCCCGTTACGTCAAAACATGCCGAGACTGTCAGCGGCGCAAGACACCACCGACAAGGCCAGCAGGGTTACTACAGCCGATCGAACCTCCTCGTCGACCATTCCAGCAGATTGGGATGGATTTGTTGGGGCCGTTTCCGACGTCAACATCCGGGAATAAGTGGATCGTCGTGGCAACGGACTATCTCACCCGCTTTGCTGAAACTAAAGCTCTACCGAAAGGCAGCGCAGCCGAAGTGGCGAAATTTTTCGTCGAGAACATCCTGCTGCGACATGGTGCCCCAGAAATCCTCATCACCGACAGAGGAACGGCTTTTACAGCAGAGCTCACCCAAGCCATTCTGCAGTACAGCCAGACAAGTCACAGGAGGACAACTGCCTACCATCCGCAGACGAATGGTCTCACGGAGCGCCTGAACAAGACCCTCGCCGACATGCTAGCAATGTATGTCGACGTCGAACACAAGACGTGGGACGCGGTCCTGCCGTACGTAACCTTTGCGTACAACACGGCGGTGCAAGAAACAACACAGATCACGCCGTTTAAGCTGGTTTACGGCAGGAACCCGACGACGACGCTTGACGCCATGCTGCCGCACGTAACTGACGAAGAGAATGTTGACGTCGCTAGCTATCTCCAGCGCGCCGAAGAAGCCCGACAGCTCGCCCGCCTGCGAATCAAGAGCCAGCAGAGGACCGACAGCCGACACTACAACCTCCGACGACGCTTCGTCGAGTACCAGCCTGGCGACCGTGTTTGGGTCTGGACCCCGATACGCCGACGAGGACTCAGTGAGAAACTACTCCGACGCTATTTCGGACCGTACAAGATCATCCGACGTATTGGCGCACTGGACTATGAGGTCGTGCCAGACGGCATTTCGCTATCACAGCGGCGCCGCTCACGACCTGAAATAGTCCACGTTGTGCGACTCAAGCCGTACTACCAGCGATAATGAACTTTGGGACTTCGCGTAACTGACCTTTGGACTTACTTTCTTTTCGTTGTTTTGTTACTTATGTTTAATAAGTGTCCTTTTGTGTTTTGCTCTCTTATATTTGTAGCATCGGGACGATGCTTTTTAAGAGGGGGGTATTGACGCGTGTACTTATCTTTATCGGGCGACCACGTTTCGCCGCCTAACAAATGTAATCGCACAGCGCTGGATGCGCCTGCATGTATCCGAATTTTCTGGAAAGTTATCGATGCTTCTATCCGGCTGTCTGTTGCCGCCGAACCTTATGTTATCTGATTTCGTCACCTGACCCGAATGGTGTAGAACTTTGTGGAAGGCACGCGGGTCCGAACGATTAGTCTGGAACATTCGACGACTGTTCTTTAAAAGCCGACGCGCTTGACCCGCTGATCAGATTTACGACGATCGCCGACTGTGTTCGCCGCTTTCGTTGTGCTATAAGTGTAGCCTGTTTTGTGGGCACAGGTTCGCCCAATAAAATCTAGTTTTGCCTTTCACAGTATCGCCACTGTGTTCTTAACGTCACCACCACGTGACAATATGAAAGTGGCGCGAGGGCAAGCATAGCTTTTATAGCAGATATATTTGCTGTTCATATAAGCGTGGTTTTTTAGCTGCACTGATATTTTTTTTAATTGCTTGTGGCATATAGCACAATTCTAGCCCTTCTTCCGAATTACTCGATGAAACAGCCATTACTTCTACGAAAAATAAAATGCCTAATTGAATAATTAACGTAATTACGTTAACTGTGTATTTAGTTACTTTACGGCACATATTCCAATCTACGAATTATAGCCGGCGAGTTCGCAAGGCGTATCGACTTAGCGCGAATTCTCAGGAGTGCACCAATCTGAAGATATTCATTTTCAAAGTATCCGACGAAATGCGTTGGCGTTCGACTTACTTATTTAGGAAAGCGCAGTTTGATGCATTGAAGCACAAAAGTAATTGGAACACCAATGCATTTCGTCGAACACTTCGAAAATTAATATCTCGAAACTGGTGCAGTCCAGAGAAGTCATTCCAAGTGAATAGGCCTTGCAAACTCACTAACTACTGTCCGTAGATCAATATATGCGCCGTAAAATAATCAAAAAGATCATTAGCGTAAGTATGTTAATTATTCAATTATTCATTTTGGTTTCTTGTACAAGTAATGGCCGCCTCATCGAGTGGTTTAAATAAAGGATTAGAATGGCTATCTGCCACAGGAAGTTTTAAAAATTTGGTGAAACTAAAAAAAAAAGCACCCTGTATAGAAACACAAGATGAAACGAACTGAGCTATTATGAACAATTTCTAATGCACTAATTACTTTTTCCTTAGTATACTGCCACACAGCGCTTGCATACTCCTGTTTGGGACGTGTTGGTGTCTTATAAAGAAGTAGCTTCAGAGACGAAGAGGCGGTTAAAGGGTTATGACGTAGGTAGCCTAACATGCAGTTAACATTTTTAATAGCGTAGCTTGTATGCACCGTCCATGCTGAGTCGTGATGAGCACAACTAAGTATTTATATGAGTCGACCAATTCCGGGGGAACACTGCTTACGTGATATGTATGCTTGCTATTTTTCGTTCGTGATACACGCATAACTTTTTTCACTTGTTAACGTTAAATTACATTAAGCAATCTTTGCACCAATTAGTTATAATAATAAGGTCAGACTGGAGGCGGTTAGCTTCATCGGCAGTAGCACAATCGTCGGTAAAAAGGTGAATGTTATAGAAAACAACGAGGAATGGAGGTCGTTAATTAATATGTTAACTTTCATCCGCACTAAACTCAAATATGCGTCACCAATTTGGAGCCCCCATCAGACTTGCTTGATTAACGCATTAGAATCTGTGCGGAATCAGGCTGCGCGATTTAAAACTTATAAATACGATTAGGACACAAGTATCAGTAGCATTAAATGTTCTCTTCAGCTTCCGGCCTTGTCAACTCGCCTCACGATTGCACAACTGTGTCTTTTTCACGATCTCTACCACAATTTTCCCCAGCTGCGTAATACACTTCTTTTTCCTCCTCAGCGCACTTCCCGTCGACTTTTCAACAGCTTAAGCGTACAGTATTTTCATGGAACTACCACCGCGTTTTATAAATCTTTCCTGCCCATCACAATATAGCACTGGAACGAGCTGCCACAATGAATAGTTAAAGAGCGCGATGGCCTAAAATCTAGGCACTTACTGACAGCCCATTTTCGAACCTAATCAGCTTACTCACACCTGTGCCACGTCTTTTTAATTTATTTGTTGCCTTTAGCGTCCATACCACTTTTGCTATCATGACTACTCTGTAATTCTGTTCATGCTTCCCCCCCCCCTTATGTAATACCCCGAAAGGGGACTTTAAGGGCTAATAAATGATGATGATGATATAAATAAGGAATATGAGAGACCCTAGAATTGACCCTTGTGGCACACCGGAGGTTACATCCCTTAGTAGCGAGTTGTAACCACTTTTAGCAATAAATTGCATGCGATTACTAAGGAAACATTCAATCCACATCGAGAAGTTAATGTCAATGTGCAGTTAGTTTAGTTTTAAAAGCAATAACTTATGGCAGGCTTTATCAAATGCTTTTGCGAAGACTAAAAAGATGCATTCTACTAGTAATGAACGCTCAAGGATACGATGCAATTTGTGCGTAAATAATGCAAGCTGTGTTTCCCAGGAGAACGTTTTTCTAAATCCATGGTGTGCTGTTGTGAAAAAAAAATGCGTTAGATTCTATAAAGTTAACAATATTCGTGAACATTATGTGCTCTAGTATGTTACAGCAGTTGCAAGTAAGTGAGGCTGGGTGATAATTAGCCGATAAATTCTTGTTACCTGCTTTGTGGAGAGGAACCACTTTCCCTATTTTCCATTGGCTGGGCAGATTACATTTAAACAGTGACTGCTCAGTTTTGTTCAAATACTCAAATTAAAAGCTTTAGTATTGTTTCAAAAATGTTGCGTTAACAGATTCCTAACCGGACGAGGAGTGTTGTTTTAGTGAGTCGATGAGTGTTGCACCACCAGGAGTCTCGAAAATCACTGGAGCCCTAGCCACGTGATCGTACTGCCGAGTAGGCGGTAGGCAATTATTCCAAGCGATGGATAAATTTCGCACAAATGTTTCGTTAAGGGTAACCGCGCAGTGTTCAGCAGGAATACGAAAACCGGTCGAGTCTTCCAAGGCTACATGCACGTCACACGTAGAATTAATTACGCTCGAAATTTTTTTAACGTTAGTCTTTAACACAGACGGAGGTACATTAGATAGAAAATTTGATTTATCGTTCATTAATGCAGGTACGTATGTTTCAAGTGTATCCTTATGAGCAGTTCAGCGCGAATCAGTAGGCGAGTTTCTTTTGCAGAGCAATAAAGGCGTTTTCTACGGTGACATAGGCGCTTGACGTGAATATTGTACTACGGCGCACGAAGCTTAGAAATAACGGTGCGGGATGGAATATACGTTTCAGTCAATTCATCAACTTTAGTGGCGAACATATCCCACTTCTTTTGAATTGAACGATCATCGAGATTCAATAGCAAGATGACAAGAAATGCTGTTAATTCTTTATTTAAAGCAGCGATGTTCGCCTTTGTATAATCACGTATTTTTTTCTCTAGTTTTGTTTTGTTTTGTTTTGTTTTTTGTTTGGTTTTATATAGCTGGACTGTCAATAGAAAATGCAAGTATAAGGAGTGATCACTTATATCGCAGGTGGGTAGGCAATGGCTCGGATTATGTCAGGGTGAGTTGTCGAGACCGAGTCAAGAGTGTTCGCGGCGTTAAGTGGAATGCGTGTCGGTTGTTCTACCAGTTGTGACATTGAAAAAAAAAAACGGTACATAAATCGGTACATAAATATCGACTTCGAACGAATTCTAAGCATGGCACCAATTTTGAGATATGCATCATCACACTTGCGGTAAAAAGCATTGTTGTTCCCCTCACTTCTTTGCGCAAGTGCTGTTCTATGCACTGAAGCAAAAAATTAACTGGAACGCCAATGCAGTTCCGTGGGCACCTTGAAAATTAGTATATCGAAACGGGCATAGTCCTGAGAATTCATTTTAAATTGTTATGCCTCGCATACCCACTAGCTACAATTAATATATTGCAATATGTGCCGTAAAGTAATTAATTAAAGAAGTTAACTGACGTAATTTTGTTAATTATTCAATTAAGCATTCTGATTTCTCGCAGAAATATAGGCCGCCTCACCAAATAATTTAGATCAAGGATTAGACTTGTGCTATCTGCCGCAGGCAATCTTCAAAAAACTTGGTGCAGCTAAAAAAAACACCTATAGATGTATTGGTGTTATAGATGCAAGGCCCTTAATAAATTGACGGATTAGCACTCATCGGCTTGAGTCGTGCAATGGCAATGCGCTTCCCAGAGTTATTGACGACTAAAATAGCGTCATTTTGCTATTCATTATTGTCCACATCGTGTTTTCTCGTCTAAGCAATGTCAGCCTGATAAGGTTATCTTTTAGAAAATGCGCAGTTGGCCTATCGCCACAGGTGATTTCTGAAAACATTCGTAGACTAAGGAAAGCATCCAGAGTGAACACAGGCAAAACGTCAAGCGCATCAAGCGAACGCGCACTGTATGCCACTCGGGAGAACCTGCGTGATGTTGAGCTTGAAGCACTTGCGTGGCGAAATTCAATTCACGCGACATGCTGACATTCAACGACAAACCGGCACATCAGATATTTAGAGGGGCGCCTTACCACTTCAATGCCGTAGTCGAATTCGGGAGAGAGATACTTTTTCGCATGCATGGCAGTAGTTTCCGAGTGCTCGAAGAGGAATGTTCGAAGGCTGGTTGGTGCCAAGTAAAATACCACAACCCACTGCCATGGGATCGGATCACGAATGTGTCTGCAGTGGGAGACAAATGTGAAAAGTGTTTCTGCTATTGTTTATGAAATTAATATTATCAGTAAATTATTATTTAAATCGACATAACAAAAGAACGTAATGCGTTGGTCTGTTGTGTTGTGAATTTCAACCAGCGAAGGGCATCTTATTTTTTCTCTGGCACGGTACCAAAGAAAGGAAATGCACAACGGGGCAGCTAAAGTGCGCAAATATTTGTACCTCAAAAGCGTGCACCCAGAATTGAGGAAGGCGTCAAGAAAATTGGCGACCAAGTACAGCAGGGCCGTTGGAAGTGTAAATGTTGTTGTTGTTGTTGTTGTCCTGTGTGGCCGTGGCACATACCCACAGTGGGGGATTGGCCTTGAATCTGGTGGTTAAATCAGGTGCAAAAAATAATAATAAGGGAGTCAACAATTTGAACATTGGAGTTTAAAAGTAGGCGTTTTGTGTTTGGAGAAAAAAAATATAATCACAAGAAAACCGGGTATAAAAATAATAATAATAGTAATAATAATAATAATAATAATAGATAATAACTAAAACAAAGCTATGGTGGAAAGGGAGAACGATCAGTCTAACATGGAAATAGACAACCCGGAGTCATGAAAACAGAAAATGAGGGAAACAGAGATGGTATAAATTGGATGTAAACAATGGAAACGAGAATTGGCGGCGCATCCATCCTGCAGATCGTTGGCGTCGTTAATATACCCTTATGGTGCGTGTTTAATTGGTGCCGAATGTGCCGCACCTGCAGTGGCACATACCCAGACCTAGGAAGCGCGCTATGAAGCGAGCTCTCGGCCCACGGACAACGAGAACTCGCAGGCGGTTCATAGTTCCAAGTGAGCCAAGCAGGCGTCAAAGAGAATTCATTGAGGAACACCACATACTCGGCGCGTACCGCACTTCAGCAGGGACGACATGCAAAAGACCTCCGTGTACCGTGCATTTGGTGAACGTTAAAGGGACCCCATAGGTGGTCAAAATTAATTCGGAATCCCCCACTACGGCGTGCCTCATGATCATACCGTGGTTTGGGCTCTGTTGGGGGTCTCGGTGCTGACGCCCGTTATTGCCAATGGGTCGCAAGCCCCAAGGGTAGCGTTGGCCTGGCGGCCTGGGGCACTGGAAGCATCCGAAGGTCCCGGCAAAGCAAGAGTAGACTGGTAACAGAACAACTTGTTTATTCTAACATCGCAAAAGAGCGGCCGGTCAGGTCGACCGAAGTGGAGAGACGGGAGAGCACGTAACTCAACAGAAGAAATCGGAGCCTCTCTCTCGGCGTCCGGGGGCAGCTGCTCTTATACTCTCGGCGTCGCGGGCCAGAAGTAAGGTCACGGGATGAGCCCACGCGACGGCGGAGCATGAGCCCACGCGACGGCGGAGCATGAGCCCACGCGACGGCGGAGCACGGTCGAGCCGAGAGACATGTTGAGACGAGTGTAGTGACGCATCGCCAACCCGCCGACGGACAGACCTCCTGGCTCCTCACTTGGGGAGCTCCGCTCCCCGGCTGCCGCGCTTTGACAAGCGTGGGCACACACACACACACGCACACACGAAGACACGTGGCACTGAAACACGCCTGGACACGCTTGGCGGGGAGGCGTTGCGGCGGCGTCGAACGGGCCAAAATGTCCGCCGCTTTGAACGAAGCCACGGCGTCCGTTGCATCCGCGCCGGCATTACCGCGCGTTGTAGGCGAAACGTAACAGACCGCCCCGCCGGGGGAAGGAGATCCCGATGGTCAGGGGACTGCATCCGCTGTCCGGAGGGATGTCGCTCGATGATGCTCATAACCGAAGTCGGGCGTCCTTTGGCGTTTCTTGAGCGCAGCGCACAGAGAAGGCCTCGTTCTCACGTTCAGGTGCACACAGGACACTGCAAAGTGACTTCGGGAGAGTTGACATTTTTGTTCTCGTTTCCGGCAAGCGTTAGAACTACGCCGAAAGTCAACCGCTCAGTCAGCAAGCACGGCACAACCCTCACTAAGCCCTGCCAGGCTCTTTCCCCTTTTATACTGCTGCCTAGTTCCTTACAGTAGTTTAGCAGCACTCAGAACGCGTCCACAAATCGGAAAATTCCACTAGAAAGCACATCATCACTTTGAAACACTACACGAAAGCAATAGGTTAAAAATCCTGCCTCAGGAAGAAAAACATCAGTAACAAGCAATTTTGAGGCTGATTCCCACGTTAGGGGCTTCGACTTAAACCATCGGCGTTACCGTTGAGACTCCCCTTTTTGTAACGCACCTCAAAGGAATATTGTTGCAAAGCGAGGCTCCAGCGCAGGAGGCGGCCATTTTTGGGAGAGATGGTCTGCAGCCATTGGAGAGGGCAGTGATCCGTCTCAATGATAAACCTCGAGCCAGCTAGGTAACATGACAATTTCTGAACGGCCCACACGATACACGCACACTCTTTCTCGGTGGCGCTGTACGCCTGCTCACGACTCGTCAGCTTACGACTAGCATACAGGACGGGGTGTTCTACTTCTCCATTTTCCCGTTGGCACAGTACAACGCCCATGCCTCGCTCACTAGCATCACACTGAACAACGAACCCTTTTGTGTAGTCGGGCGATCGTAGCACAGGCTGGCTTGTTAGGGCGCTCTTTAGGGCGCTAAAAGCTCTTTCCTTTGTCTCGTCCCAGACGACTGTTTGCGGCTCTGTCTTTCTTAGAGCATCCGTTAGGGGAGCCGCGATATCAGAGTACCTGGGGATGTACCTCTGATAGTAGCCGGCGACACCTAAGAACGACCGAATATCGGTCTTCGTGCGCGGTTGCGGGAAGTCTCGCACAGCGGCCACCTTTATTTCAGAGGGGCGGCGACGACCCCGACCAATCACGTGTCCGAGGTAGACAACCTCGGCCTGTGCTAACTGGCACTTGGGAGCCTTGACTGTCAAGCCCGCATCGCGCAGGCGGGTTAGCACTGCCCGCAAGTGCGCCATATGCTCAGGCCAGGATGCGGAGAATATCGCTACGTCGTCTAGATACGGTAAAGCGAATTCTTGCTGTCCCCGCAACACTTTATCCATGAGGCTTGAAAAGCAGTATGGCGCGTTCTTCAAACCAAAACTCAAAACTTTAGGACGGAATGTCCCCATTGGTGAAATGAACGCCGCATACCTACTAGCCTCTTCTGTAAGTGGAACCTGCCAATAACCCCTGACAAGATCTAGGGTGGAAATAAACTGAGCGCTACTCACTCTCTCAAGGCGCTCCTCGATGTTAGGGATCGGATAAATTTGATCCTTAGTGATGGAATTAAGCCTGCGGTAGTCGACGCAAGGACGAGGTTCCTTGCCCGGTACCTCAACTAAAATCAAAGGGGAGGTATAATCACTCTCACCCGCTTCAATAACACCGAGCTGTAGCATTTTCTTTACCTCAGCCTCCATAATATCGCTCTGGCGGGGTGACACCCGGTACGCCTTGGATCGTACTGGCTCTGGGGAGGTAAGTTCTATGTCATGAGTAAGGACCGAAGTCCTACCAGGCCTCTCAGAGAACAGACCTTGAAACTCTTGTAAGAGCTGGTGTAGTTCGGTTTTCTGCTCAGGCGACAGCGATGCTTTACTTATTAAGTCACTAATGACTTGATCGGTGTCTTTCCTGTTCGTCACTGAGCCTAGTCCCGGAAGATCGACCGGAAGCTCTTCTAACTTTCCCGCATCGGGAATTTCCTCTCCAGTATCTGGTGCCTTTAACGCTACAGGCTCAATTTTATTCAGTTCGGGCGTGCTCTGAATACCAGCTTGCTGCGCCTCTGACCCTTTTTCATCGTTCAACAACGTCGGCCCCGCAACTACCGCCTTTGCAGCGAGCTCCCGAACCTTCGATCTGGTTAAGGCCTGAACGCTAGCCTCACCAAACAAAAGCCCCTTCTCGCGCAGGAGGTGATCGGACCTGTTCGAAAATAGGTACGGGTACTGGGGGGGCAGCATAGATGACACTGCGGCCTCCGTCTCAAGTGCTCCGAAAGGTCCTTCAATAAGCACTTTTGCTACCGGCAGACACACGCTATGAGCTTCCACTGCTTGCTTGATCCATGCGCACTCGCCCGTGAACATATCGGGTTCTACGTAAGAGGGGTGAACTACATCCATTGTAGCTGCGGAATCGCGAAGCACTCGGCACTCTTTCCCGTTCACGAGGAGGTCTCGCATGTAAGGCTCGAGAAGCTTCATGTTCTCGTCAGTGCTGCATAAAGACAAAAACACGACTTTTGTTTTTGTTTCTGGACACTGCGCCGAAAAGTGACCCGGCTTCTGGCACGTATAACACACGCGCGCTTGCCTCGTCTCGAACCACTTTCTGCGTTCGGCTTCGGTTGCCGCCGTCTCCTCACTATCGGTCGGACTGCTTTCACTCGCATCCGAACTACGTGTGTCCCCCTTTGCTCTCATGGGCGTGAACTTTGGCCTCTCAAACTTGGAGCCAAATTCACCCTTTTGACCGTCCTTAGCTCCACGAGCCCGACGCGTCACAAACTCCTCGGCTAGCTCAGCGGCTCGAGCCACCGTACTAACGTCTGGCCTATCCAAGACCCAGTACCGCACGTTCTCAGGTAACCGACTATAAAACTGTTCTAGCCCGAAACACTGCAGAACTTTCTCGTGGTCACCAATCGCTTTCTCTTCTTTGAGCCACTCCTGCATGTTTGACATAAGCCTGTACGCAAACTCTGTATATGACTCACTTTTGCCTTTCTCATTTTCCCGAAACTTCCGACGGAACGCCTCCGCTGACAGCCGGTACTTTTTTAGCAGACTCGATTTCACTTTGTCGAAATCCTCTGCCTCCTCTCTATTCAAGCGAGCGACTACGTCGGCCGCCTCGCCGGGTAGCAAAGTGAGCAAGCGCTGTGGCCACGTTTCCCGAGAGAACCCCTGCTTCTCGCACGTTCGCTCAAAGTTAACCAGGAACAAACCAATGTCCTCTCCAAGCTTAAACGGCCGCATCAGGTCAGTCATTTTGAACAATACTCGTTCTCCTGCACCGTGTGCCTGACTTCCATTACGAGCGCGTTCCATCTCTAACTCGAGACGCTTCATTTCCAAAGCGTGTTGACGGTCGCGCTCTTCTTTTTCTTTCTCTTTTTGTTCTTTTAGTTCGCGCTCCTGTCTTTTTGCGGTCTCCCTCTCCTCAATGGTCTCAAGGCATTCCGACAGCTCGTCATCCTCAGCTTCTAACTCAAGAATAGCCCTTAGCAGTTCTGGTTTTCTGAGTTTGTCTGAGACATCCAGACCCAACTCTCTTGCAAGTTCCAGCAATTTCGGTTTGCGCAACGACTTCAAATCCATGGCTGCTCTGAATGCTGCTTTCTCTACTGTCTACTATTGTCTTGCCGCAAACTAACCCGGCAGCAACGACAACCACAATTACCAGCTCTGTTTCTGACACTAACAAAAGCCTGGCAAAACTCAGAAGAAGAAAGTCCCGCACTCACCAAACCTCGCAGCCAAGAATTCAGCGCAGTCGTTCCGCTGCAGGCAACCAGTCATCACACAGGGCTCGTTGCACTGCTCCCGGATGGTCGTTGTGCTGCTCAGCATACATTCAACCGCATCTCTTCGCTGCTGGCCTCCGTTGTCGCGATCCCACCGCTGCCACCAGCTGTTGGGGGTCTCGGTGCTGACGCCCGTTATTGCCAATGGGTCGCAAGCCCCAAGGGTAGCGTTGGCCTGGCGGCCTGGGGCACTGGAAGCATCCGAAGGTCCCGGCAAAGCAAGAGTAGACTGGTAACAGAACAACTTGTTTATTCTAACATCGCAAAAGAGCGGCCGGTCAGGTCGACCGAAGTGGAGAGACGGGAGAGCACGTAACTCAACAGAAGAAATCGGAGCCTCTCTCTCGGCGTCCGGGGGCAGCTGCTCTTATACTCTCGGCGTCGCGGGCCAGAAGTAAGGTCACGGGATGAGCCCACGCGACGGCGGAGCATGAGCCCACGCGACGGCGGAGCATGAGCCCACGCGACGGCGGAGCACGGTCGAGCCGAGAGACATGTTGAGACGAGTGTAGTGACGCATCGCCAACCCGCCGACGGACAGACCTCCTGGCTCCTCACTTGGGGAGCTCCGCTCCCCGGCTGCCGCGCTTTGACAAGCGTGGGCACACACACACACACGCACACACGAAGACACGTGGCACTGAAACACGCCTGGACACGCTTGGCGGGGAGGCGTTGCGGCGGCGTCGAACGGGCCAAAATGTCCGCCGCTTTGAACGAAGCCACGGCGTCCGTTGCATCCGCGCCGGCATTACCGCGCGTTGTAGGCGAAACGTAACAGCTCGTAAAAACCCGAGAATTCAATTCAAGAACGTCCACATTCTAGAAGCGCTGGGATCAAAAGCGGGGGGAAGTATTAATTGATCTGAAAGGGAAAAAAAATGGCATCCACCCGAATTACGGCACGAAGCTACAAAGGAAAGATATACGGGTTTCTCAGAAAGAAAGCTCCGCATTGAAGAAAAATTCGTCCTAGTCCGGGACTCGAACCTGGGACCAACGCCTTGGTGCTAACATTAATGTCCACTACTAATAGATCTGTGGCCGAGATAAGCAAGAGAGCCATAGAAGCGGGGTTGTTACAGGCAGAGGTAACTGTACAATGTAGAGATAGAGGCTTTAATGAAGAGAGAAAAGATCGAGGAGGCATAGGCAAAATGCTAGACTGAAATAGGTGCGTGTAATCAAACCTGATCAGCTCAAGCTGGCTATGTGACTATTTGTCGCCGCCACGTTTGGAAGGAAATGCCAATAGAGATCATCATCTTCGTTAATGCCCGCGGGCTACCTGCACTCTGGTAGCGTGATGGAAGCGGTGGGCTTCTGCTACGCGCTGTAAATTCTCACTTGCACGTGTATATGCCAGCCTCGCATAGGTTTTTCTCTCAATGCGAATTACATTCTTTGCCTACTTCAGTCGTTTTGAGCCTATCTATCTAGATATCTATCCATCTAGCATCTTGCGGCAACCGAGTCCCTCAAGTTGGCTACTTGCTTGCGCCACTAGGTATGTGCTCCTGGCCGTGATACCATCGTGGTCATTCCAGCTTGATGATCTTACTCCTGTCATGCCGTCGTCACACCTTCTACCCTGTTCACAGCGACCCAAATTTTCTAATAGCTTGTGCCACTAGGCATGAGCTTGTGGTCGTGAAGCCATCGTACGTCGTTGCATCATGGTCATTCCAGTTTTGTCATCAGACTCGCCTCACGCCATCGTCGTCCCGCCGTCGTCATGCATTCCTTGTCCCACCGCCATCGTGATGTCGTCGTTGTCCTTCAATCATTATCATTAAAGATTCGTGATCTGATTTTCGTCATGCTGTCGTCGTCATAAAGTCTACTCCGACCCAGTTGTTCAAGTCGTGTTATTTTTTGGGCCACTAGGGTTCGCGGTCGTGTTCGCGTCTGGGTAAATGCACCGTCATTATTACAGTCTTAATTCGAAAGCATTATATACCCCACTGCGCGAAAATCCGGCGTAGTATGTCGGCGGCGTGACCGAATGATGGTACCAAAAATGGCTGACGGCAAAGAGTAAAGCCACATAAAAAAACGCTCGAATTGACGTCAAACTTCTCCGTGAGCTTCCCAGTAAACAAAGTTAACTAATGACTTTGAAAATAATATTAGGTAAATTCCGCTCTGGGTGGGAATCGAACCCGGACCTCCTAGGGTGCGAAACGAGCACGCTTCCCCGACGTCATAGTGGCTCCACGGTTATGGCTGGCTAAATGCGTGCCTACCGCGTGCGTCATTGCGCACGTCACGTCGCAGCCAATGGTTAGGAGGTGACGCCAGGTCATGAATGTATGAGCGTATAAAATACAAAGAAAAATTGGCTGACGATTACGCTTCTTGGTTATGCGATCCCTGAGCGCAGATAGTGCCTTATTTCAACAAAATGAAACCGCATACAGAACACGCAGTGCCGAACGGAGGCGGTTCTTGGTTTCGGATTGGGCAGCGCACACCGCGATCCGCCGCTATCGAGCCGGCGCTCCGGCGACGTGCCATCGCGCCATCTTAAAATGGGTCAATGCCACGGAGGGGGGGGATTAGCAATTATTATTTAATGTTTCTTCTGAGGTGGGATGAGGAAACAGGGGGAGAACAGGGGTATTGAGTAGAGGTAACGCACTCATTCACTCACAGATAGGCCCCAATGTGGCCGCACAAAGTTAGGGTGGGAAGTAGAAGTAAGGGGACGAAACGCTATAACTGTCTGTCGAGTCACCGCAACGGCACTGTGCCAGGTAAGGGGAGGCATAGGGCAAGAGTGGAGGCGGGAGAAGGGCAGCCAGGCGCAAGCACTGCCAGAGGCGACAAATGCCACTGAGGAACTCGCCCCGCAAACGGGGAAGTGAGAGACACGGCTGAGAGGCGTACAGTCACGCGACGCGGAGACGGAGAAGCGGAGAGACGTGGATCACGCGCGAGGCGGCAAGGAGCGCCCGCCGCCGGCACCGCGGCAGTGCCACGATAACGGGAGAAGTCACGGAGAGGACAGAGTGGACGGTAGCGGCGGGAGTCACCGCAACGGCGCCGCGCGGAGGAAGGGGGCGAGAGGATAGACGAGAACACGTGATCCGGCTTTGGAGGACAAGGGGAAAGCAAGACTCGCACCGCGTGCGAGAGATGGCAGCAGGAGCGCGCGGATGATGACCTTGGTTACGGCGAGGCCGACGGCGACGCGAAACGCGGGAACAGGCGCCAAAGCGCTGCGCTCTAAAAGCATTAAAGGGACAGTAAAGGCAAATACTAAGTCGACCTGGCCTGTTTAACTACCTTTCCAGAAACCTCGCAACGCTTATTTCGTGCCACGAAAAGACTTAGTTTACGAGAAAATTGTATCCGAAGGGTCTGAATACCTTTTTAGAAATTCAAATCTCCCGCCATCCAGCCGGGGGAGTGGTGACGTTGCATACGCCATCACCACCCTTTGCTGCCGTCGGCGAGTAAAACGGCGCCCGACAGACGGCAGCACCGAGCCACGACAGAGCGGCGGATTCGCCGCTGCAACTGCTTTTTGGTCAAGTGGCATAGACCTTTCGGGCATTCCGCGACATCACATGGAAGTTGAATTCTCTGCCACTTGCAGTTTGTGCGACTTTCGCGAGCCAGCAAAACCAGCGCAGCACCGCACGATCAGGAAAGTATCGAAATGCGAAAGCGTAGGCGGCGCAGAGTCGAGCGAAAACGAAACCTTTCAACCACCCGCGTTGTTGTAAACGGTAATTTCAATGAGTTCCTTTTCCGAAACATGAAATGGAACTGGACAAGCAGCATTTTATTTAATCTTATAATACAATACGAGGATGTTTCTTGCAATGAGTAGTTCATTACTAGTGAGAGAATTTAACTGAGGAGTGCTTTCGTCATCGGGTAAGTGCTTGAATGTCCCGCGGGAGTCTCTAATCATGTCCTGCGTTTATCTCGATTTCTTCATTATTAAGGCTCTGTTCGCGATAATATTGACGCCTTAGAGATTCTCGAGTACTAATCTATCACTTTAGCTTGACTTAGTATTTGCCTTTAGTGTCCCTTTAAAGCACAATTGAACGCCGCTGAGATCGAGTTACGAGCTCCTCGCGGACAAGCGAGCGCGTTGAGACGCTTGACGCATTTTCATTTGATCTTATCGAGGCACAGTTAAAGCGCAGACGAGGGCTCGCGCGGACAGGGAACGTGCAGAAAAAAACATTTCACCAAAGCGACTATAATGATTTCACATTCCCACATGTAAGCGGTCTTAAGTGTCTCTGCGGAATGTTTCTCATGCGACTGTCGTCATACCATGTTCATCGCATCATCCTCGCCACACAGTCGTCGTCATACCGTCGTCGTCATGCTGTCGTTTTATCATTGTCGTCACTTGAATAACGTCGTCCCATTGTCGTCACGCCACTGTCGCCATACGCCTTCGTCGTTCCATCAACGTCAATCTTCGTGATTCTGTCGTAATCATACTGTCGTCATTCGATCGTGATTATTACGCCCTTGTCATGCCTTCATCGTTAGTCAGTCGCTATCATGCATCCGTCGTCGGACCGTCGTCATCGTGCCGTCGTGGTCTTTCCAATGTGATCACACCAGCCTTGTCATTCGACTCTCGTCATGCCGTCGTGAGTCATGCCAACGTCTTCGTACAGTTTTCATGACACATTGATCGTTATGACATTGTGACCATACCCACGTAGTCATCGCATTGCCCTCATACCGTTGTCACGCCATCGTCCTCATTGCATCGTCGCCATACTTCGTCGTGATGCCGTCGCGGTCATCACATCGTCGCCATTGTAACTTCGACATCCGACTCTCGTCATGTCATCGCCGTGAGCCATAGTCGTCACACAGTCGTTGCTATATCGTTGTCATCATTCCATCGTCGCCATCAAGTGGTTTCACGATCATCGCTTCAGCGACATCAAAAGCGCCTTAAGTGTCGTCATACCATCTTCGTTCATGTATCGACGTCATTCCCTGTTCGTCGATTCTATCCTAATCAGAATCTCGTCATTCAATCATAATTAGGCCACCGTTTTCCTACCATCGTCGTCATTGACGACGTCGCGCATCTGTCGTCATAGCGTCTTCGTCGTGCCGCCGTGGTTGTTCCATCGTCGTCACGCCATTGTTGTCATACAGTCGTCGTCATCTCAATGTCGTCATGCTGTTGTCGTCATCATGCCGCCCTTTTACGTCCCATCACAGCGCTCATTCTTCGTCATTCCATCGTCACTGCGTCGGCGTCATACAGTCGTCCTCATGCGGTCATGCTCATAGGGGACCTTGGCAAGCGAGTGCCATTCATTGCAAAGTCGGATGATATCGCACTATTTGGATTGTAGCCGAAGCAGCAAAAGACTCGCAATTACCACTATACGTTTTAAATAAACGTAACTTCAAGAACACGGTGTGTCTCGCTACACTGCTCGGACGCTATTCGCATTACCGTTGACAGTCATCATGAGATGAATTCCGCCGTAATTTTTCTTTAATGAGGTAGCATGTCATTTTACTTACACTGTATTACACCTTGTGTTCGAGCTAGGGTAATAGCGCAAGAAACCAGGTCCCAAAGGGTGGCTTTCCGATTTCGGTGGGCCCTCTTTTAACGCCGTGGTCCCGCTGCCCCATGGCTTACGTTTGGGACGGTGTTTTATCCCGCTTTGGCCTCTCCGGACCCTGAGCTGCCCCGAAATGGTGTTGCCGAATTGGTGTCCACATTTTCGGGTGCTGTGGCGCCATCTTCAAAAATACTCGAGAGGCAGGCAGAAATGCGAAGCAATGCCAACAATGCCAGCAGCGCCGTCTGCGTTTTTACAATGGTTCGGAAAGCGAACCGTTCCCTTGCCCTCACCAGTTGATCAGAATGGCGCTTTTGCTAAGGAAAGCACAATTGTGCTCATAAAACGAAGGTGAGCGAAAGTTCGCATTCCAAACATTTATAAGCTCAAACCCCTCCTAGAGAGCACGACCACTTTGGCTCGTAAATTTTCTCGATCCAGCTATACAGTGGACTTATCAATGTGTTGGATAACGAGCTGAGTCAAGCCAAAGCGCACTGAACACGCCGTCTTCAAGCCGTCTTGCTTGTAAGCACATGGAACAATTCGGCAGATACACTTAAAACCGCTTGCGTGTGGGAATGCGTAAGCATTGTAGTCCTTTTGGTAGATGGATGGATGCAAAACTTTAATGAAGGTCCTGGGGTACGTGACTCAGCGCGCTGCGGGCCGCTCCCACGTTGGGACAGTCAGGCCATGCCCGACCGCCGCATCGTGGGCCCTCTGGACAGCCCACATTCATAGATACAAGTTTTTTTAGAGATCCAAATAAAGCTATAAATATAATTAGACTCAAAAATATACAAGGCCGAATATTCGTTATGTAAGAAATCGTAGTATCGAGCACGTGTTTCTAAATTCATTAGACACATTCCTTACATAATAGGAAAATCTCGAAACCGCAAGTGAAAGCGGTCTGCAAACAGAAGAGCCAGCCTATGCATTAGAGATGTAGATGCACTCTACTATACGACACATCTTTATTTTTATAAATACGTTATTTATTGCTACATTTTAACTACGTTTCAATCCTCTCCTTGAGCTATAAACTCAGCGCACGAATTATAAACATGATGCGAAATTACAGGATTCATCAAGGTGCCGTGTGTATTGCGGGACAAAACCCAGCGAAGCCCAGCCAGCGTTGCCAGATTGGAAAGTCGGCACGACACCAGAAACTCGCTAAAATTTCCCCAGATTTCACCAGAAAATAAGATTGCTTTTAAATGCACAAAAATGACCAAGAATTAACATTCGTCAAGCACTCATCTTATTATTTATATAAAATCACGATGAGAAGCCTTTAATTATCCCTTGGAGCATCGTAGACGCCTGAACGAAACCTGCGTAGCATATCGTCTGTGATAGTGAACTTCACGCAACACCCCTCTCTGGAGGCCAACGTTGTGCGAATTCGTGCAATGGAATCCAAAGTTTTCAGCGACATCTTGTTCCTGTACTTCGTCTTAACACACGTGACCTGACTGAAGACTCGCTCCACCACTGCATTCGACACTGGGCAAGAAAGACATGCCAGTGCATACAATGCAAAATCCTGGTAGGGTTTTTTTCCCCATGGCAATTTTAAACTTGAAAATTCTAGCCCAGAATGTTGCAGAATCCTCAGGAAGTTTCCCGTCGAAGACGGCCTGCGCAACAGGTTTTTGTGACAGCGAAACGAGCGGAGCGTCAGCACGTGTGTCGGCTGGCCACTTGACGCATTGCCGGTGGCCCGGCGTTGCTCTTCCCGTGCTTCCCACGGTAAATTCATTCCTCCACTAGAATAGCCGGTGCCGTCTATTGAAACGACTTATAACTATACGTGCGTTGAAACCTAGCGCTAGCCCCATCACACGCTAGCATAAACCTTAGCTACAGTAAGCTTTATATAGTTCACTGTACCCTAGCAGTAGCACAGCAACACAGGGATTTCATGAGGAATAAACAAATACAAATATAGGCCTTAGAATCGTGGCGGCCGCAGGCGCTACCTAGTGTTAAATGTTTGGATGAGCAGCGCGGGTAGACGGTAATTTCGGTAGAGTGGTTTTCCCCAGATATCCCCAGATTTTGTCTGGTGTAGTAGTTTGTTGGCCTGGCCACCAGGAGCTCTACATTTTCACCAGATTTCAGAAATCTGGTGGCCAATTTCACCAGATGGCGACGCTGAGCCCAGCTTCTCCCGCGGGAAATAAAGCCCGTGCTTTCGTCAGCACGAGAGTATCGGAAGTTCCGACACTTTCATTTTTCCTTCTAAAACTCCGTTTCCGGTGACTCTGCACGCGTTCTATAACTGTCTAAAAATGACGATAAAAATTTTTACAATATATTTACATATATGTTAGATAGATAGATAGATAGATAGATAGATAGATAGATAGATAGATAGATAGATAGATAGATAGATAGATAGATAGATAGATAGATAGATAGATAGATAGATAGATAGATAGATAGATAGATAGATAGATAGATAGATAGATAGATAGATAGATAGATAGATAAACTTTATTTAAAGAGCAGACGACGATGGTCGTCCCGACTGTGGGCGGCGTCCTCAGTCCAGGACGCCGTGGTCCCTCGCTGCCCGTCTCGCTCTGTCCACCCGACGAAGCTGGTCCTCAGGGCACGAGCTGGTCAGCGGGTCCTCCCGCTGCTCCGCGGAGTAGGAGGCTGGGGGATTGTGTGCAGTGTACACACGTTGTGAGCGCACTCTAGCATGTGATGTATACATCACATGCTATAATAATCGACGAAAACAACGTTATAGCGAAATAAACCAGGTTTATTAAGTGCGTGGCGCCAAGAAGAGAAGCGGATGACTAAACTTCTCGCTAAATCAAATGGTACATAGACATATTCACGACATATATAAATATATAGCACAGTCTAAACGGAGCCGACCCAAAGTGTACCACTGGGGTTTCCGAGAGAAGGAATCATGCGAATGATTGGGCGCTATTATGAACAACAGTGTCAAGAGAAAGGATATTACCTACATATACTGAGACCCAATCGGGGCGACTGGGAAGACCAATGTAATATCCATGGCCGGTATGGCAATCTCCTTTAATGTTCCAGCATGTGAAATGATGCACGAACATAAAGATTGGACGGATAAGGACTTTATATGCGAGTAACTTGGTATCTGAAGTCGCAAAGCGCAAGGTGCGCTTAAGGAAGTATAAACTGTTCATTGCTTTTTTGGTAATGTTTTGTACTTGGGTTTTAGAGCTTCATTAAAAATTCGCCGGCCAAGTTCTGGAGGTACTTAAACAGAAAGAATGTTACTGCTAGTTCGCCTACACGTGGAAAGCAGCAAGCTGACTCATTTAACAATTACTTCCAGTCGATACTCACCGCCGATAATGGTGTTTTCGGAACATTAGCGTGCTACAGTAATGAGTCTACACAACTTTCTGGCGCTCCGGTCATAAGTGTACCTGGGATTCTTTCTCTGTTGTTGAACCTTGATGAAAGAAAGAGTTGTGGTCCTGACGGAATTCCAAACTGCTTTCTTAGGCGCTATGCCGAACCAATCAGTGAATATCTCTACCTCATATTTTCTAAGTCACTTCAGGACAGCTGTCTGCCCGCTGAATGGAAGGTAGCAAAAATTGTGCCCATTCACAAATCAGGCGACGTAACGTCCCCGTCCAATTACCGGCCTATATCCCTCACATGTACCTGTTGTAAAATTCTTGAGCACACCTTATTAAAATTTCTTAAAGAACATACTGAGACAAAAAACATCATTCGCCAAAACCAGCATGGCTTCAGAGAAGGGTTGTCCACTGTTACCCAACTGGCAGAAATCTTTCATGACCTCGCAGAGGGAATCAATCATCAAAGTCAAACTGATATAATTTTCCTTGATTACTCAAAGGCTTTTGATCGCGTGGCACATGCTAAACTGAATTTCAAACTAAACAAAATACTTGGCGATGGTCCCGTTACGAGGTGGATAGCCAGCTACTTATCGGAACGCCGACAATATGTGCAATACAATGACCATGCTTCTGATATCGTTCCGGTCATTTCTGGCGTGCCGCAGGGCTCTGTGCTAGCGCCATTTTTGTTCATTTTATACATAAACGACATAACATACCACGTTGATGTGAAGGTGCGTCTCTTTGCGGATGACTGCGTGCTATACCAAAAAATAAACACTCATGCAGACCAAATAAGGTTAAACACAGCTTTGGGCAACGTCATAAAGTGGTGCAATACATGGCAAATGGCAATCAATATGGAAAAAACTGTAGTGATGTCTGTCATAAATAAGAAAACAAAACTTAATTTCCCTTACGGTACTGGCAACGGCGCTCTCAGAACAGTAACTGAAAAGAAATACCTTGGTGTGATTATCTCTGATAATCTCAGCTCTAAAACCTAAGTACAAAACATTACCAAAAAAGCAATGAACAGTTTATACTTCCTTAAGCGCACCTTGCGCTTTGCGACTTCAGATACCAAGTTACTCGCATATAAAGTCCTTATCCGTCCAATCTTAGAATATGCAAACGTCGTCTGGTTTCCATATATGCAAAAAGATGTACACATGCTCGAATCAGTTCAACGAAAAGCTGTTCGTTTTATCTACCATAGATACCGGCGCACTGATTCTCCCACAGAGCTGCTTTCCTACGCAAGCCTAGCCACCTTATCAAGCCGCGTCACGCTCCATAGACTCAAGTTTCTTTATCAATTAATTCATAACGCATTTAACATGGATCCTGCTACTTACATTAGTTTTAATCGTTCTAGAGAAACACGTCACAAGCATGACTACGATTAATGAATACTCTTGTGCTAACAACACATATTACTTTTCCTTCTTCCCTCGAGCCATAAGAGAATGGAACGGCCTAGATAAATCTATAACTGCGCAGGATTCCTTGAAAAAGTTCGCTGAGCTCGCAGCCTCGTCAGTCTTGTCAACAATCCAGACCTGATGATCATGTTCAGACTGTATTGATTTTCTGTTGTTGCCCACTCGGTGTGCAACTGGCGTATTACTGTACTGTGCTGTATACTGTTTGTATTGTTGCCCGCTTGATGTGTAACTGGCGTATTACTGTACTGTACTGTATACTGTATTCCTGTATCTCGCTGATAAATCCACTCCTGTAACAGTCCCAGTGGGACTAACAGTATGTTAAATAAAAAAAAAAGTCTCATCGAATGCTATTTTTTGTTCAGATCGTCTGCGATTTCCGAAGTCACTATTAGATCTGATAATAGTCGTTTCCGTTCGAATGTGACGAATAACAGTGGTTCGAATTCTCGAGGGCGTGTCCGAAGCAAGTGAGGACTGTTAAGAACAATTCTGCTGCTGGCGAGTCGCGGCTGTTGCGCAGAGATCCGCCACTTCCTGAGCGAATCAACGCACGGGGTTTGATAACTTCTGCTCATAACACGTCCCTAGCTGTCAGTCAATACAAACGCCCCGTTTCGGGTATAGCCTGTAAATCTGCTAACTCGATTCAGGCAAGAAAGGTTTCTTTTATTTTCGACAGTCTCACATGCATGTTTTCATCCCATTAAAACTCAGTGGTGCATGTTGTAGCACGCTTGATTATCTCCTTCAACGAACAAAGCAAATCTGCATGTATCTCTAACTGTATGTGAGGTATGCCGTTCCTTTAACTGCTTCATAGTTGTCGTTATGACAGTGCACCGGATACCTGAAAGCAGCTGTTTATATGCAAACGAGCTGCTAGCTCAGTTGAGTTGACAAAACAGTTCGGAATGGCATTACATGCAGGTTTGAAATATAAGATAAGCAAAACCTGTTTTTCTGGGAAATCAGACTGGAAAATAATGTCATCTTGTTTAAAGACCTAGAAAAGTGCCGAAGGACACAGCTACCTTGTTTCTTTAAATAAACAAGTTCTGGGACTTTACGTGGCAAAACAACCATATACGGTTATGACGCAACTGAAGTGTTTGAGTGTTCACCGTCTAGGGTTCTTTAACGTGCACCTAAATATAAGTACACCAGTGTTTTTTTTCCATTTCGTTCCCATCAAATTTCGCGACCTGGATTGAACCCGTGAGCTCCAATTTAGAAGCCCAGTGCCACAGCAACTATTCTCACTAATTAAGCCATTCCGCCGGCTTTTTCTTTCTTTTTTTTAAGCATGGACTGGCAAAAAATTGACCGCTGCTTACGGGCCAAAATTAGTATATAGAATATAGTTAAATAAAACAGTTTTCGGCGCCCGAGGTCCGACCCAATAAAAGACGTCGCACCAATTACTCCGCATCCTGTTACGCGAGAAAAACGCAAACATGAACGGACTGCTGCACTGGATTTTTTTTTTTCTCAGTATACTTCCCGTAAATCTGAGAACAGGGTAACGGGGCGCTGGATGGGGCAGATATGTTTTATTTGTTAAAGCATCAAACAGCAATCTTACAGTCACTTCTTTTTTTCTCGTCAGCGTTTCTCAAACACTACTGATGGAAAACTATATGCGCAAGAACACAACAGGAGAGACACATGCTGCTTGTAGAACAAGCAAAATAATTGTCCTCCAAGGCAACTACAATAACATAGGAGAATGAAAGCCGACAATGCGGCCGCAATGCACGCGCAGTCACCGCGCGACACAATACCACAGAAATGAATTTATTCTTAAGACATAAATACACGTCACACGTAATTAGGAACACAATCTTAGTGGTCTGATCGCAAGCAGCAGCGCACGAAAGAGTACGAACGACCTCGACGAGCAGGATCGCCAGCAGTTTCCAACGGCGCAACCTTGATGCGGCCGAATTTATTTGGACAGGACATGGACAGGAAAGGAAAGACGAGCGTCTTTCCTGTCCAGGTCGCCTTTTTTGCAACGCTTCTGCGATCCCCTTTGCAAAAATTCAGGATCGCCAGCCAGCCTCTCTGCACAGGACCCTGATCATGATAAGGAAATTTACAGAAGAATAAAAATGGGTTAGATTGCATACGACAGGCATTACCAAATCCTGACTGTGAGCTTACCACTGTCGTTGAAAAGAAAAGTGTACATTCGCTGCATTCTACTTGTGCTAACATATGGGGCAGAAGCTTGGAGGTTAAGAAAGAAACACTAGAACGAGCTAAGGACAGCACAAAGAGCGATGGAACGAAAAAAAATGTTAGACGTAACGTTAAGAGATAGGAAGAGGGCGGTGTGGATCACAGAGCCAAGAGAAAAATGAGCTGGGCGGGCTGTATGTAAAGCGTAGTGTAGACAACCGGTGGACCATTAAAGTTAGAGAATGGGTGCCAAGGGAAGGGAAGCGCTGTCGAGGACGGCAGAAAACTATAGACACTTCTTATGCTTACAAATAGGCTTTCCACAAGACTTTCGGTTAAGCCCTCTGGAACAACGCAAGTTACAATAGCCTATAAATTTACACAACCCTCCTGCTGGCATCAGTATTGCTGTAAAGTTGGAATGTTCGACAAGTGAATTTTAATTTTCAGTGCAACAAAAAAAAAAGCCCATACATGAGACCGACGCATTGCGCACTTTCTTTTTATCTGAACACATGAATAATATGTGCCTACAGTGAACTATGCGACAAAATATTTCCGCTTTCTTGGATAACTTGACTGAAGAAATGTATGACCGGAAGTTTTCTGGAGTCATGAATGCACTGAATGCACTGCGTATGGCGCGGCCGCGCAAGCCCTATCTAGGAAGCTATCTGCAATGGGGACAGAGTATGCCGAGTGCTGTTCGCTTATTTCACGTTGAAGCGCTCGAGAGGCAGCGCGAAGGTCAATGCGCTCGCTGCTGCTGCCGCGCTTTCTCATTCCAGCGTTTCGACAGCGAGTGTACGCCAATCGCCTCTTACTAATTTCTATTGCGGACCTGTTTAATTTCTCGCTGCTATCACTGAAGCCAAGGGCTTCAAGGAGGCCAAAGGAGCCTAAACCGACCGCTAGGTAGATATCTTCACGTTCTAAACAAACAATTCCATCGTTTCCCTAACTTTACCGTGGCAAGCATATGCTATATACTTCTTCCTTGGAGAACCTTGCTTTATAACTAAGCGTTCTAAGGCATCCTGATCTCCCTTCGAAAATTAAAGGGCAACCCTTTCAGTTATGATAAAATGTTTATTTCCTGATTTTGTTTTTTCCTCTTAGGTGCTTACTCATAGCAAGTTCTTTTTTCCATTGCCGCCACCGCATGAAATTGTCTCAGCTTCTCTGATTTTGCGTTTGACGTTCTTTGCTGCCCAACTCGGATGGATGGATGGATGGATGGATGGATGGATGGATGGATGGATGGATGGATGGATGGATGGATGGATGGATGGATGGATGGATGGATGGATGGATGCTATGAGCGTCTCCTCGGACACTTCGCGCCATTTGGCGGAGGGTGCGGCAGTATATAGGTGGCACTTGGCGGTGGCATGGCAGAGGCCGACAGGGACACAGGCACTCACATCCCACCCCGTTTACGGCTAATATTATACCTATTTTATTGCTATAGCAATTACATGGACACTCCAGGCGCATTTCTGCCGTCGCTGTGGGCGTCGCTGTGAGGTTTCGCATGAAATCCAAGGGCGATAAAATCGTCGCCGGGCGCCGTATGCTGTATGTGCGAGTGAAAACATGCGAGGGTGAGCCGGCTATCGCGGCTCATACTCGGGCAAGGAAGCGAGGAAAGTGGGGAGGAAGAGCGCCGTCTTCCGTCGCTCGCAAGGCTCCGGGGGGAGGGTAGGGAGGGGGGCGCGCTCTACCCCGGGTCGCTGTATCTCATCTGTAAGTCATCTGCGACGGGAACAGAGTCCGCCTTGCGCTGTGTTTTCGCGGCTTCGCGTTGATGCGATATGCAGCACGAAGGTCAGTTGCCGCGCTTTCTCACTTCAGCGTTTTTACAGCGAGTTTCCGCGGTCGAGCGAGATGTGTTCGTTTGCTTGTGCGCGCGTGACACCATGCTCGTTAATTTATTTGGTAAGTCTATGTTTACAAGCTTATACGGCCGATAAAAATAATTTCCTATCGCAATCGATGCTCCGCCTTTCGGGCGAAACTGCGCCTTTTTTATAATACCCGTAAATGCTGACTATTGCTTCGTGCTCTCGGCATGAAGAGGAATCATTTAATGTCATTTTCCTGTTAATACAACAACTACACGTTACCTAACCAACCGTTTTTTTTTTTCTTCTGGAAGTGGTTACAAGATACCCAGACACGCCAAACCCACCTGAAGTCAGCTAGGAAGACCGTGTCTTCAAAACACAGGCCACCGTAGAAAAAGGAAGCGCATTTATCATTTTAAAAAATATTTCGTGCTTACCACTGATCTATTCTTGCTGAAATTTCGCAGCCAGATCGCATTTAATGGCTGGGGTTGTTCGACAAAGACACATGCGTTTTACTCTTAAAGGGCCCCTCAACCTACTTAGACATTTTGAACTCTTTTTAAATACAAACGCACACAGTCTTCAGAACGCTGCAACAATCATTGTTCCGAACATGGCAGCGCTGCGCGCTGCGGGGAAGCCACAAATTCAAATAAAAAAACAATCCAATGCTCCTCTCCAAGCTTTCGCGATCCCTTTTTTGCACGTCGTGACGCCAACGCGGTCCTGCGCGTGATGTTACCAGGGTTAAAGCTGTCGATCGGTCACTAGGCGAGAGACGATAGCGCCAACATGACGACAGATTAATTACTTAAGGTTGCTTTTGCGTTTCAATCCATAAAAGAGGGTTTTGTTTAAAAAAAAGTGGAACAACAACTCATTTTTACGGCTGGTTTGATGGCGCATATCTCCAAACTGTTGTCATTCTAGAAATTCATTTCAAGTGGGTACATTTCAAACTCATCATCTACGATTAATAAATTGTCATATATGCCATATGGTAATTAATTAAGAAGTCACTTAGTGAGCTTTTGTTAATTAGTTGTATACGTGGATTGATTTCTCGTTCAAGTAACGTCCGCTTCTCTGAATAATCCAGCACAGACAGACAGACAGACAACGAACTTTATTTAAAATAATCCTGAGGAGCTACTGTCAGGACCTCCTAACGGGAGGCCATTGTAGCCGCTGGCCGCGCCCACGTAAAGGACAGAACGCCGTGACGCTCCGCTCTTTCCTGGGCCCTCTGGATAGCCTGGGCTTGCTTTCGGAGTACCGTGCTTCTGATGGCCTCCTCCCATTCGGCTTCGCTGGAGAGGAAGTCGTTAGGCAACGCGGGACATCGCCAGAGCATGTGAGCCATTGAGCAAAAGGTTTCAGTGCAGTCGGGACAACTAGGGTCCACATCCAAGTACATCCTACTGAGGAATCCCCGCGACGGGAAAGATCCCGTCTGCAGCATTCTAAGTGTAGCTGACTGACCTCTACTGAGCTTCGGGTGAGGCAGAGGATAAATTCTCCGACCAAGTTGGTAATGTTTGGTAATTTCATTAAATGTGAGGAGTGGATCGTTCTGCTGAGTCCCTTCCTGCCCCTCCGGAGCCTCCAGACCGTCGCGGCGCGTGAGTTCTCGCGCACGGTCGTGGGCAAGCTCGTTGAGGTTTGGGAAGCCCTCGAGAACGTTCGTCCCCATGTGTGCGGGGAACCACGTGATATAATGAAAACCGGGGCAAGTCCTTTTCTCTAAAATAGAGGCCGCTTCTCGTGCGAGGTTACCCGACTCAAAAGCTCTGATTGCGTCTCTCGAGTCAGTGTAAATGTAGGAACGCTCTGGGTCACACAAGGCCAGCGCAACCGCAATTTGCTCTGCTATACTCGCGGTGGCCGCTCTGACCGAGGCCGAGGAGCGAAGCCCCCCCCGCCCGTCTATAACCGACAACGCGAACACTCTCCTGTTCCCGTACTGCGCCACATCGACAAAGACCGCGGAGTCTCTGTCATCTCTAACTTTCTTCAATATGGCTCGAGCACGGGCTTTACGTCTACCCTCGTTATGCTGCGGATGTACGTTCCGCGGGAAGGGCCTCACTAGATAGGTCGCCCTCGTTTCTCGTGTCAATGTTATATGCCGGTCCTCCATTATCCTAGGAGCCATGCCAACCTCGTCGAGAATTAGCCTGCCAGCTTGGGTCGACGATAGCCTAACCACCTGGCAGTGACCTGTGCCTCTATAATCTCGTCTATGCTATTGTGCATACCGAGTTGATCTAGCCTGTCGGAGCTCGTGGCAATAGGCAAGCCTAGCACTTTCTTGATGCTCTTGCGCATGAGTGTATTTAATTTGGTCTTTTCCGTTTTTGTCCACACTAGAGCTGACGCCACATAGTTAATATGGCTCATGAGGAACGCGTTGTACATCCGAAGGAGGTTGTCTTCACCTAACCCCTTCTTTCGGTTGGACACCCTAGCAATTAGCCGCAACATATTCTCCGTTTTGGCTGTAACGTGGGTAATTGTTCTGGCATTACAGCCCCTCGCGTCTATGAGCAGGCCTAGTATCTTAACTGAGTCGACTCTAGGAATTTTCTGCCCATTATTCGCGTATAATGCCACGGGTAGCTGGTTGAGGGGTGTCAGACCCCGAACCCCTTGCCTTGCGGGTCTGTAAAGCAACAGCTCCGATTTACTAGTAGACAGCTTGAGACCCGTGTCCGCGAGGTAAGCCTCCGTCTCGTCCAAGGCCGCTTGTAGAGCTTGCTCCATTTCAGCTAGGGAGCCCCCTGGGCACCAGATCGTGATGTCATCTGCGTAAAGTGCGTGACCTATGCCCTGGAGGCCGCCCAGCCTATCTGATAGACCCTTCATGACAATATTGAAGAGCAGTGGCGAGATGACTGATCCCTGAGGCGTACCCCGAGCTCCCAATCCGTATACGCTCGACCGAATCGGCCCCACCTGAATAGTAGCAGTTCTATTCATGAGAAAGGACCTTACAAAGGCCTGGAATTTGACTCCTAGGCCTATCCCGGCCGTGGCTTGCAGAATGTATCTATGAAACACTGTGTCGAACGCCTTAGTGAGATCCAGGGCGAGAATCCCTCTCACGTCCCGGGTGCCGCTATCAAAGATTTGCTTCCTTAGCATTAGCATAACCTCCTGCGTCGAGAGGCCGGGCCGGAAACCAACCATATTATGAGGGAAGAGGTTTCTGCGCTCTATGTACCCGGAAACCCTGTTCAAGATCGCGTGCTCCGCTACCTTGCCTATGCACGAGGTTAGTGATATTGGCCTCATGTTGTCCAAATGAAGGGGTTTTCCCGGTTTAGGGATGAGTGTCACTATAGCCGACCGCCATCCGTCAGGCACCTGTCCTGTCTCCCATACCCTGTTTACCTCCTTAGTTAGTAGTTCCACTGCATTATCGTCCAGGTTTCGTAATAGCCTGTTAGAAATTTTGTCCGGACCCGGAGCCGATCTGCTGTTTAAATTGTAGATCACCGCCCTGATCTCCGATTCTGTGAAAGGCGCGTCCAGTTCCTCTACCGTCGCGCACTCGATCTGTGGATAATCCTCTTCCTGCGTCGGCCCTATAGGAAGGTATCTATCCGCGATCGCATTCACAAGTGACTCTTCAGTACCTCCCTCCTGTTTGTGCCCGTGTATGACTTTACTAAGTGTTTGCCTTTGATTATGCTTTGTCTGTGCGTCGCCCAGGAGGTGCTTGAGGAGGTTCCACTTCCCTCCTGAGCGCATGGACCCGTCTACTGCCGCGCAGACTAGAATTATGCCATCTGCAACAGGCGATTTCTTAAAAATTCCGTAAGACTTAGATATAGCAACCGTGCACGTATAGCAACAGGGGTTGGTTCTTCATAAATACTTTGCAGTATCATTTCGAAAAATTATTGCGGCTGTATGTTCACTGTGGATTGGTAATCCGATGCCCCTATATATAACAAATTTTCGAGCTCTCAGTGTTTTAGGGGCCCTAAAGAAAGATTTCGCATTTACTATTGTTGCCCTGTCCTTACTCAAATTGTTGCAGCAAGGTCATATTGTACTGTCGACATAATTAAATATAACCCAACATCATGACTCTGATGGGCGCAGATGAAGGGAAATTCGCTTTTTCTTATTTTGCAAACCATAGAAGTAACCGTGCCAAGCGTAATATATTGAACTATCCGGACCAGAGCAGTGGTAACCGCAAAATCATTTTGCTTTTTTTACACAGACAACGTCCGTTGGCACTGTTACTTGCCTGATTTTGCAAACAAAAGTTATATGCGGATACCACGCACTGTGGGAATCGATGTAAGCGAAGCTTTCTGTGCTGTTTGCGTTAATTGTCGATTCTTTGCGGTGATGCTGACGGCGAAAGTTCTTCAGCGTTTAATGCAATACGATCGAGAGTGGCGAGTTGATGCTAAACGTTGCCTTGCGTGCACCCCTTGTGCTTGTTTGCGCAGTACACAGAACACACAGCGAGGCATGTTAGCTTGAAGCACGGAGGAAGGAAACTAAGGAGAGGCCCTACCACCTCCGCGCGCCAGGAGAAAAGTGTGGCGGAAATGACGTAGTAGATTCTCATTTTTTTGCTGCTTTTTTATTATTTTTTTTTTGTATGGCCACGCCTTTTGGGCCACAATGGCGGCGTTGTTATGGTTTTGGGCGCTCACACGTGTTGCTCTGGTAGGTACCGGACCGTGGCAAAGGCGCTGAGTGGGCGGGTTTGCGTTAGTCACCGTGTCTTGTTGCGCTGTGTTACCTGCACCGTGGTCTGCCAGATGTTGCGCGAGCGCGCGACACCACGCGCAGCGCGGCGTGGTTTCGCGAAAGATGTAAACAAGAGAGGAGGGTGGCCCAAAAGGCGGAGCATCGCCATGAGCAACGCCAAATTCCGGCTTCACTTTTGCTTCACAAAGAGTGACGTCAGGGCCTCTCCTTAGTTTCCTTCCTCCGTGGCTTGAAGCGTTGTTATATACGCCATTGTTCATAGCCTGCGCAAAGGCTTGCACTGTCATTGCCTCACACGGCGCATCGCATCGTGGCAGCAGTGTTGAATCCGAAACCTTGAGCAACGCCATAGCCCCAAAACTACCACGACGGGTATAGAAGTGTAGATATGGTGGGCGGCCGGTTGCGCAGTGCAGTCTAGACATTGCGGTGTTTTAATGTGGCTTTGCGTCTGCACGCCCTGCGTAAGTTGTCCGCTTGACCAATTTGCACTGTGTTTATTTTTAAGAAATATCAGAAACGTACCGTACCCTGAATTTAAATTTATCCCGTTTGTTCGAAATTCCTGCCGTGGTTAGTAGTAACCTTTCTTTGCTTCTAATGTCGCGTTTTCCCTCTCCCACGCTCCCCCCATATATGCGAGCTGCCACGAGCTGGCAAGGCTGTTAGTGCTGTTTTGCGACTGCGTCGGTTCTACTCGCGTCCTCTCTACCATTCTATCTACCTCCACTTTGTGCGTTAGTACACAGGACAACGTTGCAGTTTCTGCAATGCTTTTGCGGAGGGCTCACGGATAATTACAGCAGTCGCGAGATCGTATTGTGGGGACGCCCAGGGAGCTCCAGAGGGCATTGTAGCGACGCGATGGAAAGGTCGAAACGGGTTTCTCACGTCGCCTTTCCTCACTGCCTCGCTCCTGCTGTAAACCACCCCCCGACGCGGCGCGCCGGACAGCAGCAGCAGCAGTGGAAAAGTCGAAATAGGAAGCAAAGAAAGCTTCGCTTTAAAAATGCGAATTCGCATCGTCTGTGCCCCTCATGGTTAGAGTTAGCCTTATTTAGAAACTGCACTCGTGACGTGCACATCCCCCTGTGAGTAGTGGAAACAAATCTCCAAGGTCATGCTTTGCTGTACAGCAAACGATGGAAGCGACGAGGGGACGTCATATTCGTGCTGTTTTGGACACCACTTGCGGTGAGAGGACTAAATGTAGGCAAACGGGCATTTGTTTTACATAATGACGGTAAGCGAAGGCCAATTGTTTCGTCGCCTGGTCAACTGCTAAGCAACTGAATGTTTGAAAACCAGACAAATACAATGTGGACTACGAAATGCAATTTTATTGCTTCTGTTCATTTTAACCTTGCGCCACACGTCATTCTTAAACGGAGCAACGGTAAGCGCGAAATATTTTTCTGTTTCTGAAACGCATAACGAAAATGAATGTTCATGAGGTGCCAAATAACGTCTAGCCGCCATGCTTCGAACCAGCCAACTCTAGTCAAGCCAGAACACCACGCGCCCGCGCTTTTTCGCCAGGCAAGAAGGCAGAAAAGTTTCGTCGCACATGGGAGACTTCTGTACAGCTGTTCTGTATTTTCGGCAGCTGAAGACCGTGTTGGACATCAGATGCCCTCCATCAGCATGAAATCTGAACCTAGAGGAACTGGTGAGTGCTGTTTGTTTATTTGTCACTTTGGTTTCTTTTTACGTAACGAAGGTGGGTAAAGTTCTGACTGGTGTTGTAGAAGTCGCGGAGTGCTTTTTTCGTTGCTGGGTGCACGTCTGACAGGCTTTCTCGCGCCTTACGGCGCACTACCTTCAATAACATCACTTATGTTCCTGGGGGAGTAGTAGTGGCCGTATCTTCGCTCGTGCCAGGCATTTTGTATGCTGCTCTCCGTGACTTTTCAAAAGCCCTTGAGTTAAATAAACGCCCTTCTGCAAAAACATGTGCAACGATCTGTAGGCAGGAGCCGCGAAGCTAGCGAAACGGAACCAAAGCAGGTGCATACATCCGACGTACATTTAGACAGCGTTATAAGGTGCTCACCTGGGGCCTCCGTTTGCCGGTTACAACTACACTCCTGGAGCAGTGCTTGTAAAAAATACAATCTATCGCCGCGACGAACAAAGCACCCAGCAACGAAAAAAAAAATTTCCAATTGAATGCCGCTGAGCGGTCCTTCGAGGTACGAACTCCTGGCGTTGAGACGCTTGGGGCGTTTCATTTGGTCTTACCGAGGCGCACTTAAAATGCAGGCGAGAGCTTGCGCAAACAAGGGACACGCAGAAAAAGAAGTTTCTCATTCCCACATGTAAACAGTCTTAAGTGTCTCTGCCTAATTTTTGTCATGTGACTCGTTATGCCGTGGTCATCGCACCATCGTCTTCACACAGTCGTCGCCATGCTGTCGTCGTCACGCTGTCGTTTTGTCATTGTCATCCCATGAATAAGGTCATCCCATTGTCGTCATGCCGCCGTTGTCGTAACGCCTTCGTCGTTCCATCAACCTCAGTCTTCGTCATTCTATCGTAACTATATTGTCATTCGATCGTGATTATTCTGTCCTTGCCGTGTCGTCACCATTAGACAGTCGCTATCATACATCCGTTGTCGGATCGTCATTGGTCAGAATGGCACTTTTGCTGACGAAAGCACAATTCTGACCAATCAAATGAGAACAAGCGACATTTCTCTTTCTGAACCTTTATAAGATCGCACCCCTTCTAGAAGGCACGAGCACTGCGGTTCATAATGTACTTATCGATGTGTTGGCTAACGAGCTGAGTCAAGCCAAACAAAGCGCACTGGACACGCCGTCTTCATGCCGTCTTGCTTGTATGCACATGGAAAAATTTGGCAGATCCACTTAAGACTGCTTGCGTGTGGGAATGCAAAAGCATTATAGTTCTTTTGGTAAAATGTTTATTTTTTTTTTTTTTCTGCACGTTCCTCGTCTGCGCAAGCTCTCACCTGTGTTTTAACTGTGCCTTGGTAAGGCCTAATAAAATCGCACCAAGCGTCTCAATGCGCTCGCTTGCCCCCGAGGAGTTCATAATTCGAAAGACCGCTCAGTGGCGTTCAGTTGGACATTAATGCTTCATTTTATACACTCAATTTATGCACTCATGACGTGGTGCTACCCATTGGCTGCGCCGTGACGTGACATGTGCAATGGCGCACGTACCAGGCACACATTTAGTCATTCAGAACTGTGGAGCCAGTGTGGCATCAGGGAGACATGCTCATCTCGCACCGCAGAGGCCCGGGCTCGATTGAATTGAATGGGTTGATTGAATGGGATTTACGTTTACAGGAACCTTCCTGAAAATTTGACATGAATCCCAGTATTTTTTTGTATTTTTACTCTTTGCTGTTGGCCATTTTCGGTACCATCATGCGGTCACGCCGCCGAATACAACACTGGATTGTTGCGGAACGGGGCATATTTAATTATTATGCTTTCGCATTAAAAGCACCCCGTGACTTCTACAACCTTGCCGCGCTCATCTGTCATCTGTCTGTGCTTTCTTTCATACTCAAACTGAGTTGCGCTAAAGCAAGACAATAATATGTTGTACCACCCTCTGTCAAAGAGGTGAGGTGGAGCGTTTATGTGAGTGGACGTGGGTGTGAACAGGAGCGAGTGCCATCGAGTATGAACTGGAGTGAGTACCAGTTAACTTGAGTCAGCGATGGTGAGGTTGAGTGGACGTGAGTATGGATTGACCGACTGTCTGCTAGTGTGAGTGGACGCGCGTACATTGATGAGTGAGTGCCGGTGAGTGGGACTGGATGTGAGTGTGAGCACGAGTGGTTGCTGGTAAGTGTGAATGAAAGCGACTGTAAACATGGGTGAGTGTTCACGAGCATATATAGGAATGTGAGTATCGACGAGTGTGAGTGAGTACATAGCATGTAAAAGTATTAGTGAATGAGTATTAATGAGCATCCAATTATTTTTCCAAATTATGCATGACAGGTTGCAAGCAGGGGCAAATCAATCTGTTCGCACACTTCGCTGACTGTACTTCTGTACCTCTTGCGTGTCCACCACACTTTTTCCTTGCTTTTGTGGTCGGCAAGACTATTGCTCAAAATGTCTGGGAACCTTTTGCATAACTGGAAGAAAGTTCTGCCTCTTTGATAACATCCGTGCGACTTTTAGATCTGCGACAGAACATACATGTTCCACTCATGGTACTTGAATATGTAGCGCCATGCCCCCGCAATGCCCCGTCACGCAATGAAAAGCCACTGCTGAAATTGCCTGCTAGCTGCTAAACACCTACAGCGGAATGTCAAGAAGCAAATCCGCATTGCCCACCAACACTTCATCGCCGATTTTACTAACACAGCAGTTAAGCAGCTGAAGCTATTTTGGGCACACATAAACTCCCAGTGGTAGGAGACTCAGTGTCCTTGCTTATTTATCAATTATGACACAACGTCTTCGCGAGCTTTCATCGCTGAAGCATTCAGCGACCATTTCTCCTCAATATGGGCAACAAGCACAGCACCGCCTTCCTTTACCTCCCAATTTACCAACAACCCTCCCATACCTGCTGAATCTGTGTCTCCCTAAGATTCCAATCCTACAAATAACAGTTGAAGATGTCTTAGAACCAGTGTCACACATTCAACCTTTTCAAAGCTGCATTTCCAATGGCATCCACCTGCTTATCTTCAATTCCGCAGCTCCGTCAATGGCCCATTTCCTGTGCTTCCTGTTCTAAAAAATTCTGGACTCGGGTATGTTTCCTGTTGCATGGAGGCTTGCTTACATCACGCCTGTGCATAATGACCACGGTGCACATTGCAAACCTCCTATCGTTATACCGTCGCATCGACAACACTTTGGCCTTGATGCACCTAATCTTCTCACCCCGGCTCAACACAGCTTTCATGGCAATCACAGTTGCGAAGCTGCTCTTGGCACCCTTGCGCATGTAGCAAGTACCCATCTCAATCAAGGCACTCCGTGCGAGCTTATTCAGCTGGACCTGTCTCGAGCCTGTGACTTCCTTCTGCACCTTGCCCTGTTAAGCAGCATTGAATCGAAGGGTATCTCTGGAATCGTACTCTCCTGGAAATTATCATTGCTCAGCAACCGCACACAATGTATTGTCTACCGGGGCACAACATTACCTTGTGTAGCCGTCCTCACAGGTGTACCCCAAGGTAGTGTCTTCAGCCCAATGCTTTTCATCCATGTACATTGACAGCATCACACAAAACCTTGACTCCATGCCGTTTCTCTATGCTGATGACATTATGCTCCTTCAGCCCATCCATAGCTCCTCTGACTAGCCTCTCTTCAGGCTTACCTTAACACATGTCATCGGTGGACTGAGCAACGTCAACTGCCCATAAACACCGAAAAATCTTGTGAAATGACGATTACTGGGCTGTGCCATCTTTGCAAAGCCCTTGTGCTAACTTGTGTAGGCTGTGAACATAGGCATGGGACAACTATGCTTGGTGTAGAATTGGATTTGTAGTTGCCCTTTACTGCCCAGGTGCCCCCCACTGTCACCAGGTCCCGCTGAATGCTTGCATTTGCTATGCACAGCACCTTAAAGGGACACTAAAGGGAAACAATAAATCAGTTTAGACTAATGGAGCATTCTTTGAGGACCCTGCAGGCAGTCATTTCAAGAAAATAGTTTGATTATTCGATGACAAAATGAAGGTCCAAGTATCAGTATTTGAATTTCGCGCGGAAACCACAGCGCCGGTACGTCAGCGTGACGTCAGGGATTCCAAAGTGTGTTTTCGCATTTGGGCCGCGTTGGCTGAATGAAGGTTCCCGAAACTTGCCATGTTTAATATTTGGCTCCTTTAGAACACAATGTAGTCAATCTGTACCGCTATTTACAATTAGTAGGCCCGAGAAGATGCCATCAAAATCCATGACGTCACAGCCCCCAGGTGCGGGAACACAAGTAGGCGTCGCCACCCGTATTTCGTTCTTGCGCTTTTTCTGGCTTACCAAACGTCTTATTGTTGTAAGAGTGGTGTTTTTGGTGTTGTAGAACAGTAATTTACTGATGCAGAAGAAGTCATTTTTTCCCTTTAGTGTCCCTTTAAGTATGCCACGCACTTTCCGGCTGCTTAAGAATTTTCTGATCTAACGCCAATTAAACAAATTTAATGCTGTACAACAATTATAGAAGTTCGTGTGTTTGTCAGTTTAAAATTTTTGCATGTTTTCGGTCGGTTGGCAACACGCCGAAACCGGTCGTGTTACTCAGTCGACAGGTGCTGCAAGCTCCTGAGCTTTCTTGTGTTCTATTCGCACAACATCCTGCACCTTAGTTGAGTGTTGTAGACCATTACCCCATAGTGAGGTGCAAACAGCGGTGCACATGGCTTACAGTAAAGTGTATAGGCTTACAGTGTAAGTAAAGGCTTACAGTGTCAAGTGTGGCTTACAGGCTACACTTGATATTTGTGCATGCGCATTCAAGTAGCTTGCTGCTTTGCATCTTAATGTAATATGTTGGGCATTGGTCTCAGTTGGAATAAACACCAACCTCCCCCATGAAGTAGGCAAGTGCCACTGTTATATCTTTATTTATAGCATTTCTTTATTACTGGCTAATAAATGCCAAGGCTTGGTTACTGCAACACTGTTCTTTTTTTCTCCATGCCTACCTGTTGCATAAAGAAACTACCCAGTAGCCAGGTGCAGTTATGGCTAGCATCTTCATATCTGGGGAAGTACTATTTTCGATACATAGTGTGTGGGGGGGGGGGGGGATTTTTTTTGCCCATATTTTTTAGTGGCTGATGCCCATTTCTAAAAGACTTAAAACTGCTTAAACGAAAAGTGGCTGCCATCAACTGAAACTTGGCTGCACCGTTGCAATGGTATTAAACAGGTCATGTTTTCTTCTTTGTTCTTCACCCACTTGATGGCTACAGTATTGGCTTCGGATTGTGAAGCATGTTCTCAGCAATCATTCAGCTTATCCAAGTTTTCAGAGCACGCTGGCAGAGCACTGCAGGCCTTTGATTTCATGCAGTGCTCATTATTTGATCACAAGTGGAAATTGCTTTTTTGTTTTTCTGTATGCATCTGCTTGCATAAGGGCAGACACCAGCTATAATGAAACAGTGGTCGCAAAAATAATTTCAGCTCTCCCTTCAATTTTGTTACGGTCAGATTTTACTGTTGCTTATTTTTAAATAATTTCTCAAATAGTAAACACTGAAGGCTATTCAAGAGCCCTGGCAGACAAGCACAAGTTAAAAAAAAACAAAAAAAATTGCAAAATGCACACATAAAAACCATGCAATGATAAAAAAAACAAATACAACCAAACAACAACTTCCAAACTCAGAATCTTTATTAAGCATCAGCATGTTTAATTGTTTAGATCTAGTGGGTGCGATAAACGTAAAAAGCAGGCTGAGGCATTCCATTGGTGTGTGGCTATCGAGATATTGCACCGTTTCTGATGTAGGTTTTGCAGGTTTTGTGACATGTGGATTTTTGTTCATTACTCTAAGCTTTCCCATACTGGTCATTTGCGAACCAAATACACCAACTCCACTCAGACTGTCCGGTTACGCATCTTTCGTCTCGTCCACATGCGGTGCGAGCACGAAAGTAATCATCTACATCCGCACGGACTTTACATATGTCGCTAATGTGGTAAAGCCTCACGACAACAACCAATATGTCTGCCTGAATATCCAAAAGAAGGATGTGTCATTTACACTAATTGGAGCCTACATATCCCCTGCGGGTCATTTTGACGGCGAACGACTCAAGAAAATATTACTGATGAACAATGGCCCCTGGGTTATCACAGGTGACTTCAACGCGCATCACCAGCTATGGGGAAGCACTGAGATTGATTCCAAAAGCAGGAGTCTCGCCTCCTTTGCTGCCAACCATGATTTGTGCTGTGTGAATGACGGCAGCCCTACGTTTTTGCGAGGCACGACCTATAGCAGCTGCTTGGACTTGACTTTGGTGTCACGGCGCTTTGCCTCGAGCATCCACTGGTTTACGTACATTGAAACGCATGGAAGCGACCATATTCCAACATACATAAAGATTAGAGGAGTTGAGAAATGTTCCTCTACTGTCTTGCGTACAGTTGATTGGACAAAGTTTAAGAAGGATATGGATGACGCATGTCAGGAAGGCCTTCCACACACTATCGAAGATGCAATCGCAGAGGCCTTGAAAACATCCATCTGCTCGCTCACAAGGTCAGCAAGGCGAACAGACTTGGATATGGAACTGGAGAGGCTGCGTGCGGCACGCCGACAGGCGGAGAGGAGGTATCGGCGTACGAAGTGCGTCTTGGATCTGAGGACTTCACGGCGCATACAGAAGAAAGTCCAGCATCGTATGGATAAATTGGAAGACAAGCGATGGAAAACTTTCTGTCAGTCGCTTGATCCCCGAAAATCGCTCTCGTACATATGGCGAACGGTTAGGGGCCTTCGCTCATCTCCGCATCAAAGGAAGCCCTTTGCTGCTCTGGCCCTCTACCAACTCCGCTCGGAACTTCAAGTGGCTGAAGAGTTCTGTGCACGGGTTGCTGGGTCCGTGGCCATCATTACTGACGCAGCATTGCATGACATCCCTGAGGCACGTGTACCAGAAATGAACGTGCTCTTTTCACTCAAAGAGCTCGATGCTGCGTTGGCGGCCTGCAGCCGTTCATCGTCACCAGGACCTGATGGCATCACGTATGCTGCCCTATGCCACCTTGGACATGACGCACGTGATGAGCTGCTCAGCTACTACAATGAGTCTTGGCAGAACGGCGCCATTCCTAGACAATGGAAAACGAGCCACTTGATCCCCATTCTGAAACCTGGAAAGTCTCCGCTTGAGCTCTCATCATATCGTCCAATTGCGCTTTCGAGCTGCATCAGTAATGTGATGGAAAGAATGATTCTTGCTCGCTTGGAATGGTACTTAGAGCGATTCAACATCTATCCGAACGCCAACAGGCTTTCGTCGAGGTCGCTCATCCATTGACAACGTCATTGACATCGTAACCTGGGTCCAAAATCAATAAAGCCTCAAGCGCCTATCAGTGGCACTTTTTCTAGATATAAAAGGAGCATACGACAACGTCGCCCATGAGGCCATACTGAACTCACTTGAGGCTGTTGGAGTTGGTGGCCGGATGTATCAATGGATTCGGGACTATTTGACTGAGAGGTGCTTTTTCTTACAGACTGAAGACGGCCCAACTTTGGAACATTACACCTGCCGTGGTGTGCCGCAGGGTGGAGTGTTGAGCCCTATTTTGTTCAACCTCGTCTTGGTAGGACTAGCGGAGTACCTACCGCAGTCAGTTCACGTCTCAATATACGCCGACGACATTTGCATCTGGGCTTCTGCGGTGACTCGCCCTCAGGCACGAGCCAGGCTTCAGCGGGCGGCAACCATGACGGCATCTTATCTCCGAGAACAAGGCCTCAGCGTGTCTACTGAAAAGTGCGCATTGGTTGGCTTTACGCGCTAACAAATGACATCGTATCCTGTTTCAATCAATGGTCAAGCTGTATCCTATGCTAAGACACATCGCTTTCTGGGTGTAATCATTGACCGCAACCTCTCGTGGAGCCCCCACTGCATCTATCTAAAGAAGAAATTAGTTGCCATTGCTCAGGTCTTTAAATTTCTCTGCGGGATAAACTGGGGTACACCAGTCCGTTCTATGATGCAGCTCTACAGGGTACTGTTTCTTGGACTTCTACGTTACAGTCTACCAGTGTTGTCAAATGCATGCAAGACGAACTTTCGCGCTTTGGAGAGCATACAAGGTCAAGCCCTACGCACGTGTTTAGGGCTGCCTCGGTGCACGTCAACAGCCGCAACAATTGCCATCGCTGGGGACCATATGATCCAGACACACGTAGCTGTCGACTCTCTCTCAGAGCGCACATTCGCCATCTTTCAAGGTTCCCCGACCATCATTTGGCCTCCCTACCAGCAGAGAGACCTCAAGCGACCTTTTCAAGAGTGATTAACGCTCATGAAGAGTGCATACCATCATATTTTACACCGGCGACGAAGCCTTCATCTCCCCTGTGGTGCCTACGGCAGCCTCAAGTGAATTTTGCTATTCCTGGAATTACAAAAATGTCAGATCATCCATCACCGGCTCTGAAGCAACTTACGCTCCTATTACTGCACCAGACGGATCAGGACCACATACATATATATACCGATGGTTCGACCTCCCGTACCAGCTCAACTGCCGCATTCGTCGTCCCAGCCAAGAAGGTTACAGTTAAATTCAAATTGTCGCATACGACTACATCGACATCGGCAGAGCTTACAGCTCTCCATGCCGCTATGATGTACGTCAGCAAAGAGCCAACAGAGAAAGGGGTCGTATTTTGTGACTCTAAGGCAGCCCTTCACAGCATCAAGTCTGCATTACGTCACAGAACTTACGAGCAGATGACATCTGACATCAGGGAAGCGCACCACCATGCTCTGGAAAGAGGGCACACCATCATATTTCAATGGATTCCTGCTCACTGTGGCATCGTCGGCAACAACCTAGCTGACAAGGCTGCCCGGTCTGTTCACGAAGATACCCAGACGCGTTCAATACCTTTGGCAAGGTCGGACACTGCCAGGGAACTTCGCCTACATGCACGCAAAAAATCGCGAGATCTCTGGAGTTAAAGTGCCTACAATTGCCGATTATATAAACTGGACCCCACGCTACGGCTACAACTGCCATCTAGCCTTTCCTGCGGTGAAGCAACCTTGCTGTACCGCTTGTGGCTGGGAGTAGCGTTCACGAACTCCTACTCTTATCGTTTGGGAATGGCCGAGAGCCCGATGTGCGATTCCTGTGGGTGCGAGGAGACCATCGAGCACTCATTGTGTACCTGCCCCCGCTACGATGTACAACGCCTCTCTCTGCGGGAAACTTTACTCCGACTGGACTTAAGACCGTTCAACGAGTCAAAGATACTTGGACCGTGGCCACACCCGTCATTGGCACGAAAAGCGAATTGTGCATTAGTGCAATACTTGAAGTGCACCGGCTTACGAGACCGTTTGTAGTGTCCCTGTGCATAGTGTCCTGCCCACACGCACTCAGTGCTCACTTTCTACCCTTTTCCTCTTTCTATTCTCCTTTCCCCCACCCCCATTGTAGGGTAGCAAACCGGATGTTCTTCTGGTTGACCTCCCTGCCTTTCCTATCCTTGCTTTTTCTCTCTCTCTCTAAGTGCAGCATGACAATCTGCAGTATTTGCTGTTTACACTGGAGTATACTATGCAGCCCATACTCATCTGTACCATTGTCTACACTTTTGCTATACCATAGCACTTGCATCTATGCAGACACTTGTACAGAAAGCTATGCCTCGGGTACTTTTAGAGAATGCCATCATGCAACAAGCACTTCTTTAGTGTTTTCATGCTTAAAGGTAATATTTTCACATTGACTTCTTCAGTCATCTTTACTGAGCTGTTATAACTAGTAATTTGTATTGATTGAGTTATATTTTGTGGTGTTTATGATGTATTAATCGCCTATAATAATGCATATTCTTACATACCTCTTGTATGACAAATATTGAATTTCTTGCACGTTACAGAAAGATTAAGCATTATGTACTTTGGTGACTTTACAATAAATTTTATATGTAGTCTTTTGTCAGTCCCTTAGAAGAATGTGTGTGTCATGACATTTCAACATGTACCTGATACTGTTTAGACAATAGGGCAGTCGTGACAACTTCAATTTGAATAGTTGCGTGGTCATGTGCTGATATGTAACTAAGGTCATTGCTCATTTAAATGAAGATGAAGGGCAGGCACACCCTGAACACATACTATAATGGCTCTGAAAAGATCCTGGATCCTAGTCCTAAGAATGTTGTGTGTAATTTGAATAGAAAATTGGATTTGGGTAGGATCAGTTGATGCTTTAGGACTATCCAAGTGGTATGAAACATTCTAATTTCACATCCTATGGACTAGTTCAGTATGTCTTTGCAATGTCTGGGGTGTATGCTTTTAGACTAGAAGTGACAATTATGGCTATACTTTGGATAGGCCCACCCCAGAGACTGCAATGATCTCCAGTGGATATCCTATGGACGCCCACTACTAGAACATGGATATCCTAGAGATGTGTTATACATCCTGCAGACATCCTTCACACTATAGTCTGGCAGCACATTTGCAGCATTCTGTGCTCACCAAGCTCTGAAAGTTGTGTGAATCAAACGGTGTGCAGCCAAACATGTCTGAATTAAGGAGTTTGATTTGATGCCTGCTGTTACCAGAGGATGAGTTCGATTTTGCAAATTAACAAGGGCACAATTAATGAGGCTTTCCTGTACTATTGTTTTGGCGTTCTTATTACCAACAAACTAACCTGCTCACAAAACATATCTCGGGCCACTTGGCTTCATCAAAAGAAATTAGTCATTGTCCCTTCCCTTGGCTTATGAAAGATTTGTTCGGAGAAAACTTGCATATACAGCAGCAATTTGGAATCCTTGCCGTAGTTACCTCTGGAATCAATGCAAAATTGAGGAGCCAGATTTATCTCTTCCAACTACGATAACAAGCATAGTGTTTTCAAATCCTCCCTCAGTCTCCCTTCTTTAACATCCAGATGCAGAAACACTCAAATCTGCCTATTGCACATGATATATGTGTGATAATTTTATAAATTTCCATGGTACCCTTCTTTCCGTCAGTGCACATTTCTTGGCACCTTTTCAATTCCCTGAGCATCTAGCATCTTCATGGCATAGTTAAACCTCGATATAACGAAATTCTCGGTTTAAAAAAGTATTTAATTTTGTATAACTTATTGTCCTTAGAACATGTATTTTTGAACCTCAGTATAACAAAGTGTGCTTATACATGATTTCAATATAACGAAATTTCACTGCTGCTGCGAAAAAATACTGAGACAATAAATGGAAACTTCCACGGATGCAGATAACCAAATTATTGAATTACATGCGGTGACTCACAAAAGCACGTCACAAATTGTGCGACTGAGAGTGACCACCAAAGCAGAGCAGCATCATGTGCGAGCGCAATAACTTCAGCAATAACATCATATCGTGCCCCACGTGCTGTAGGTTTTAGGTGCAAGTGAAAACGTGCAAGGGTGAGCCGAGAAGGATAGTGGCTTAATGAGCGCTGTCTTTCCACATGAGCAAAGGAGAAAGGGGGGCAGGGGAAGGAGCTTGCGGTAATGCAATCAAGTGTGAAGGTGGAGGGGGAGGGAGGGAGTAAGTTGGCGCGTGTCTCCTTTTCTAGCATGGCCGTGGCTGTACATGGCTATCAGCGTGGCTCAGCACACGTGCTGCTTTCGCACCCTGTTTTAGAGGTAATCTGCCACATGTACAAACACTCGGCAAGCTGACATGGTGTGGGATTGTGTGCTGTCTTCCCACACATTTAGTGCTGGCGGTTGTGCAATCTTGAGTTTTGCAGATGCACTGAAGCAAGAGGCACACAAACCATTTGCTCCCTGCTGCCCGTGCTTTTCATGGTAGTGTTGTCCCACTGCGGGCAACACTATCAGCTGCAACACTATTGGCAATGTTAATTATGTAATTATTATGACATTCCAAGTGAGGTTAGTTGTTATGTGAATGCCAAGATATTTGCAAGAGTTATCAGATCCAAAAGTACTGTTATTTAGGTAATATGTAGGCGAAGTACGTGTTGTACAAGGTACCCCTTAGCACCATTATTAAGCTCCATTAGCCAATTGTTATGCCAATTATCTACAGTGTTAAAATCAGCCTGTAACAATTTGATGTCATTATTGTCATTTATTTTATGAAAAATTACGCAATCATCACCAAAGAGGTTAACATTGGATGAAATTGCGGGAGGAAGGTTGTTAATGTATATGATGAATAAAAGGGGACGCAGCACTGAACCCTGTGGTACACTTAAGGTCACATTAGAGAAAGGAGAATTATAATGATTAGTGCTGACAAATTGGGACAGATCACTTAGAAAGCATTCGGTCGAATTAGCAAGCTTATAATCATGGTTAAGAAGAGTTAGTTTATACAGTAAAAAGCTTGTGACACACCTTATCAAACGCTTTAGAAAAATAGCAGAAAATGCTATTGGCAAAGGATGACTTTTCTAATATATTATGTAACATGTGTAAACAAGATCAGCTGTGGGAGACGTGTCGAGGAAAAAAAAATAATCAAGGAAGAGTTTGAGAAAAAAGAAGTGTCTAGTAAGGCATGCAGCAAAAGAGGGAAACAGTTATGGTGCAGAAGCACATGAAGAAGAGAATGGGGTGAGGTGGCAATGCAATGCGTTACCTGTCTTTCAGCTAGAGTGGATGTGTTTGCAGCTGGTGGTCTGGAGGCACCAGCGGGTGGCGTACAGGACCTGGCCCAGAGAGTAGATCTGCCATCAGCACATTACCATGTCATCCTCACGGAGCACTGCAATGGTGCGTTGTGATACCTAGCCTGGTACCCACTGCCAGTCCCGGCCCCATCCTGTAACAGAGGCCAGTAAGGGTTTCAACCTGTCACCACTCGCCGGGCACCGTCCTGTGCTATAGCGACCACTCACACACCTGCCCCTGCCCTGTTTTATGGCTGCCAACCACTCATCTGGCTTTGTCCTGCACAACGAGAGCCACCTGACAACCAGAACAGCCTTGTGCCATGGCAGTTCTGCTATAGCAACACATCAGCGCCAACATCTCATCGGTGAGGATTTTCAGGATGAATAGAACTGCATATATTCTATAGTTAACTCTTAAGTGTTCGTAATGCATGTGCATTACGAACGCTTAACTCTGGATGTTTTGTGTTGTTTGTCTAGAGTTATCTTGTTTTGGTGTTATTAAGCTTTAGTTCTTGAATTATGAATGTGTGTCATGCATGCAATTTGTCACTGTCTGTCTCATGTCGGGATATTCCCAACTTCCCATCAGAAAGGGCCAGGTGAAACTGCCTTTATTACATTTGATGGTGTCTACTAGGTTAAGGTAATGGTGTTCACATTGTGTAATTCTCTTAGAACACCTGAATGAAAGATACACACCATGTGTTTCATTTTTGCCTGTCATCTCAGCATCATCATTCTCCAACCAACATTCGCCAGTCAATTGTGGCACCTCTCTGCTATTCTTTTCCAAGTAATAGCTAGTAAAATCACCTTCCAGCTTAGCTTTTCCAGATTTCATTTCAGCTGCTGCAAGATCAGTGGCATTATGAACATTGTTGATGTGACTGGTATGTGACCATCTGACCAAGCAGCACCAAATTTCATGCAAGTTACCAATGCCTAAGCCTGTCCATGTCATTTACTTTTTCAATGGTACTTGTAGATGGGTGGGTTTTTGTTGAGATGGAATATGTGAGCGGCTGTTCGCCAGACATTAAACCAGACCAACCGAGGGACTAGTCACAAAAAGTGCTGTTCGTTATTCTTGCAACCTATTTGACAAGCTTGAGGGGTCCACCTTTCAGGCGTGAAAGCAAGAATGTATAGTGACCTCCACAGCCTTGCAAAATTTTCTCTACAGAAAACACAAGAACTGAACTGATGGTACCCTAGTAAATGCTAGCATTTCACAACTGGTCTTTCGCTCACGTAAAATGTAAGGTCCGCTTGCTACACATTATCAGCCCCCAAAATTCACACCACGACTTCTCTTGAGAAGCCGCTGTTGCGATGGTAGCGTTTGGTGCAGTGCACGCCTCCAGGCCCTTACTCTCGAAGGGCTCTGATGAGGCAGTGGTGCTTCTGATAATCACATATTTTAGAACTTCACTTCTTTAAACGAGAAGAAAGGAGGTTACCGAGGGGCCCGATGTTTTATTGGTCATATAATTAGAAGCCAACAAACACTGACACCAAGGACAACATAGGGGAAATTACTTCTGCTTAATAAATAAAATAAAGAAACGATAAATTAATGGAAATGAAAGTGGAGGAAGAAACAATCTGCCGCAGGTGGGGAACGATCCCACAACCTTCGCATTTCGCGTGCGATGCTCTACCAATTGAGCTACCACGGCGCCATTTCCCCATCCACTTTCTTGGGTATTTATGTTTCCTAGTAGAACCCTGGGAGTGTTAGCCAACGGATTGTTTAGCTTCGCGAAATGTGAAGGTTGTGGTATCGTTCCCCACCTGCGGCAAGTTGTTTTTTCATCCACTTTCATTTCCATTAATTTATTGTTTCTTTATTTCATTTATTAAGCACAAGTAATTTCCCTTATGTTGTCCTTGGTTTCAGTGTTTGTTGGCTTCTTATGATTTGACTAATAAAAATCAGCCTCTTGGTTAACCCCCGTTTCTTCTCGTTTAAAACATAACGTGGGTCTCGAATCTGGTAACATTCATGCCTTCAGGTAGCATGTGGAGGTTTATCGACCCGTTGCCTTCACCCAAAAAAGATCACGTTCTCGCGACGCCTGCGGCAGAAAGGATGTTCCACATCCGCCACCAAGATTTGTGAGTGGTGTACCTTGAGGTTTTTAATGACCCCTTGGTTTATCGGTTTGAGCACACTCGTTGTATTCGGCGGCAAGAATTAAAGCCGAATTGCTTGCAGGTTGTTTACGGCGCCGTGTGCCCTGCAGTTGTCTACAACTATTACCAATTGCCTCTTCTGGTGCCCAAACATCTGATCCAGACAGCGGACATAATCTTCGAATAAGCTTTGTGTAATCCAGGCCTTTGTATTGCTGCTGTACCACATAGGCAGGTTCTTCGCATCCTTAAAGCAACACGGGTTTTTCGCCTTCCCTATCACTAGAAGGGGCAGCTTCTCTACCAACTGCATTCGCCCCGACCATGACAGTTACCCTCTCCTTACTATGCATCCCACCAGCGCAGGCCTCATGAGTAATGGAAAGTGAGTGGTCCGGCAGCATTTTGAAGGATCTCGTCACAATTAAAAATGTTTGCAGGAGCATACTCTTGTAGCAGAGCCTTCAACTTACTCGTCCGGTAATCCGTGGCAGTAGATTGATCCACGGCACCGCTCTCCCCACAAACTTTCTTGAAAGAGACTCCGTGCCTTTTCTTAAACCCACGGATCCACCCATCGGTGAACTATCCTGAATGCCTATTTTTAAAGCAAGCATCTCTGCTTTCTGTTTGAGCATGTTGCCCAAAATGGGGAGGTTCCTTGCTAGGATTCCTTTCAACCACAGCTGCAAGGCCTCTTCAAGCTTTGGATGTTGTCCTTTCCGGTCATTTCTTGTAGTTTTTCAGTGCGACTGGTCGACTGCAGACAAGATCTTTTCTTTTGTTTTTCACGTAATCAGACAAGGTCTGTTTGAAGATATTAAACTCCTTTGTGATGCCGACTTGGGTCTATCCTTGCTTGATAAGCCTGATGATAGCGGCCTTCTTGTCCAGTGTCATGGTCGAATATTTCCCATGCTTCTTCGACACATTCGGTGGAGGAGGGTGTAGAGCAGGGGCCATGGCGTCGAAAACACGTCGTCGTTGCGATGATATGGTGTACGGCGGCTAGTGACGGCAGGCAATGATTTCAATTGCACTGTACTGGAAATCCACAGAATAAAAATGGGTTGGATCGCATATGGCAGACATTGCCAGCTCCTGACTGGAAGCTTACGTTATCATTGAAAAGGAAGGTGTACAGTCAGTGCATTTTACCTGAGCTGACATATGGGGCAGAGACTTGAAGACTGACGCTTGAGAACTTGGAGAAGAAGCTTGAGAACAAGTTAAGGACCGTGCAAGGAGTGATGGAACGAAGAATGCTAGGCATAACTTTAAGAGACAGAAAGAGAGCGGTTTGGATCAGAGAGCAAACGGGTATAGACAATATTCTAATTGACATTAAGAGGAAGAAATGGCGCTGTGCAGGTCATGTAATGTGCAGCTTAGATAACCATTGGACCATTAGGGGGACAGAATGGTTACCAAGAGAAGGGAAGCGCAGTAGAGGACGGCAGAAGACTAGGTGGTGCGACGAAATTAGGAAATTTGCGGGTGTTAGTTGAAATCGGTTGGCGCAGGTCAGGGGTAATTGGAGATCGCAGGGAGAGGCCTTTGTCCTGCAGTGGTCATAAAATAGGCATGATGGTGGTGGTGATGATGATGATGATGACGTACTGGATAAAAGCCAGCGGACAACTGCTGAACTTAAACGTGCGCGACACCACCTACGACACCTAGGCAAAACTGATGATGATGGTGGTTAACGTGAGCATCACCTGGCGTTCATAAGTGGTGTCCAAAACTGGCCGCACATGACCGGTTTCCGGCTCTCAAGATGGCTTCCACTGCAGGCTATAGGCAAAAGCATGGCCTTTAAGATCAGCGTTTCTTACAGCAGGTACCACCGTTTCCACATAGATTTGGATGCCACTTATACTTGTCATTAAAATTACTAGTATACCGATCCAAGCCACTTCACGTCCGATCCGAAGCTAGTCAGGTGGCTCAGGTTTCAATATGGTGTCTTCTCTGACTCATAGCGCTGGTCCATCGCTTCAAATTTTGTCCGGAAAATCGAACTTCTGGTTTTATGTTTGAAAAATCGGTCACGTAAATGCATTAGCTCTATGGGAACCCTGATGGTGCATTTATGAAGTCCGGGATATCCATCGTCCGAATTTTTGGAGTCCTAAAAATTGGTCGGCTACTGTATGCCACTTGACATTGACCTCTACATCGAATACATTATACAATTGTCTTGTGCTCTTTGGCCTTCCATGGCCCTTGCGCCATAAAACCCCACTAATTATGATGCATTATTTTAAATACATTAGTAAAGTTAGTCCACTACACCCTATTTGTAAATTCACACTTTTTTCCTCGCCTGCTTTTGGTAGTCATGTTACGCCTTGTTAGCCTATATTATAGCATTCCAAAAACACTGACAATATATGACTCACTCAACAGTTTTGGCGACAATTTTAGCCACTTCTTTCTCAGTTTAGCAACACCCTAAAAAAAGTTTGCATCACTAAAAGACTTTGGCTTGGAATTTCTATTAGTGTCCCAAGTTTTGCTGCTACATTACACATCACTAGTTGCTGACCTGTAAAATGAGTTCAACTAGATTAGCAAACTTTGTGGGGGAGGGTACCTATCAATAACCATTTATCTCAAACCCACTTTGTGATTTCATATTTTCTATGTACTTGACTCTCTATATTGAACTGATACTTAGCGGGAGAGGTATGCAGAGCCAGTAGAATGTCTTGCTCATAAGGCACTAGTGCAAAGATGGCATTGCTGCCTATCTCAGTGTGTTTTTACTTTTAATACCATGAACGATAAAGTTCAATCAAGCAGCATTTCTTTGCATAAAAGCAAAACATCATGCTGTGAGACATGTAAAAAAGTGGATTACATTGTTGCACAGATGCACAATTGCAGTTGCATGGTTGTAACCTACATATAAGCTGCTGAATATTTTTGCAACATTTTAAAACAGTGCATGAAAAAGTGGCTGAGGTTCAACGTAGCTTGAACCTAGTTATACGAGTGAAAGCTCTGTTAAGGCCCCCGCAGGGGCGTCTGCGTAAGTAGGCGTTTGTTGTGCTGCGACACCACTTACCCGAGCACACGAAGGTTGGACTCTCCTGCATGTAACCGTGCATGGCTTAGCCGTGTCTGGGGAAGGGGGGATCCTGGGGGTTGAGCCAATGCCAGGTGTTCAGGCCCTCAAGGCCTCCCGGCAGAGGCGACACACCTCTTTGACCTCTGCTTCACGTAGACAGCACCTCCAGACTGACCCACCTGGAGGAAATCTGCAGTCGCCGTTTCCTGTCCTCCTCTCCAACCTTTGCCTTTTTCTCTCACTGTCAATCTTTCCTGTCTTCTCTTCATTTATTATCACTTCCAAACTTCCGGGCAGCAAGGGTTAACTGTGTATAATATATCCAGTCTTGGGTAGATGTACTATATTAGGTTGTAGCAGCGATGCATGGCTGGTGTCTGCGGGTATTGATCCCAACCTAGTAGCGTCCCCTTGTTGGGCTTGGTGGTAGGTGGCTACCATCGCCACCAAGTTTTCCAGGGTTTACATGGCAAATGCATTCCCCCCCCCCCCACCTCCAAGATTTCTCTCAAGAACAAGTGCGCACCGAATCAACATTCCGGTTCCTTTTGAAAGTGAACCAAGACACTTTCCCAAAGTACCAAGTCCTCCACAGTGAAGGCAACACAGCCATCATAAAACTATCACATTTCCTAGTATCAAAATGCCTATCAAACACGATTAGACCAGGCTACAAAGCATCAAAGATGGCAAGTGGAGACCTCTTCGAACTGACAACGAAAGACCAAGTCGAAAAGATGGCTGAACTCACAAGTATCGGTGACATTAATGTCACAATCTCTCCACATGGCTCGCTCAACACAAGCAGAGGAGTAATATCAGAAGAAGATTTCTTGAACCTCAGTGATGAAGAGCTCCTTGAGGGATTCAAGGAGCACAACTTATTTAAGGTACAAACAATAACACTTCGACAAAACAACCAACAGATCCCTACAAAACATGTAATACTCACATTTGGTTCTAGTACTTTGCCCAGTTCACTTGATGCAGGATACTTGAAAATCAACATCTGACCATACGTACCAAATGCGAGGCAGTGCTTCAAGTGCCAGAGGTTCGGGCATGCATCACAATCTTGCAGAGGAAAAAAAAAACATGCGCGAAGTGTAGTGCCAACGACCATCCATCTGACAACTGCAATGCTCCTGCACAATGTGTCATTTGCAAGGGTGATCGTCCAGCTTACTCACGGAACTGCCCTTGCTGGAAAAGAGAAAAAGAAATCGTTGCAATCACTGCAAAGGAAAAAATCTCATTCTATGAAGCAAGGAAAAGGCTATGGCACTTAAGTAAGCTATGCCAGTGTGACGCGGCAGGGGGCTGCGCCACACTGGTTTCGGGAGTCTACAAGGTACACGTCTGGTATTTCTGTACAAACTGCATCCGCTCCCTTGGTGGCTGCAGCCAGTGCTGCTCCATCATCATTGAAAACTGACAGACCGCAGTGCCAGAGGGCCCAAAGTTGAACCGAACTCCACGGCCCAAGATGCACGTCTCGGCGCCTGGCTCTTGATCATCCAGCACCTTGGAGAAGGCAATGGAGGTCGACCCGAAAACCCCGGCGTCATTGACGCCAAAAGATCCGTACTCCTTGGAGTGCACCAAGAAGGACAAACTTCTTGTAACTGCACCAAAAAAAGGACAGGTAGCCTGAACGATTACCGCCCTTAATGAGAGTAATCAGCTTTTTAATACATGTCATCTACAACTTGTAAGCTCACACACATAAGTAAATTTTTCAATTCCATTAAAATGGCTTTCATCATTCAGTGGAATTGCGGAGGCCTAATTCACAATCTGGGTGACATGAAAAACATTATAAATAAGTTATTGCCAGTAGCATTCTGCCATCAAGAAATGAACTTAGGCCCCAAAAATACAGATTTTCTTAAAGGTTTTACTGTCATTTGAAAGGACCATGAGCACTCCAGCCATCTATCAGGAGGTGTCACTATTGTTGTCCAAGGTGGCATCCCCATACGGATCATTCTATTAAATACTCCATACGAGGCTGTAACTGTCACCATTTTATCATTTAAGACTGTCACCTGTGGGGATGCGTGACTCTCACGCGTCCCCTGATATGTTGTTTTCCCACAAAGCTCCCATCTCCTGCAATCCAGCTTCGCCGCGTGATGCCCGCGGCAGTCGGTCTGGTTAAGGTGCAGTACGAGAGATGGCGTGAGTGTTGCGCTGCTAACGCCGCCTGCTGGCGGGGTTAGTTGGGGGCGGAAAGGACAAGGCGCTTCCTCTTTGGTTCGAGGTCGGCAAGCAGCGTGGATGTTCCGCGCGTGCGCCGATCCATGCTTCTGTGAGACCGTCTCACGAGGTGTCCTTCGAACGCGCCACCGTTCGCGTGACCGTATGCGCGAACGACCAGGCGTTGGGATCCAGCATGGGGCGAACATATTCGCTCGCTATCCGGTTGCGGTGAGTCGGACTTCCTAGATTTGTCGCACGCCCATCGGCATGTTTTGGGGATAGCAACTCGGCTAGCAGGCATTGATCTATGAAAGGTGCAATAAATGCCCTTCTGATTGTTTGCACTACTGTGGTGTTGTTCCTTTGTCCCAAAAGCACGGGAGGAGAACCCCACACACCATCTGTTCATTGTACATGCCTCCCCATACCCATTTCACTACTCGAGACCTGGAAAACTTAATTGACCAGTTGCCGGAGTGGGCATGGCGGACCTGGCCCTGCAACGATGCTGACCAGGCATTTGCTCTTCGTTGTGCAGGTTTTGCTGGGGGCCGCCGCCCTATCTACGACAAGCCACGCGCACTGCATAGATCACCGTATCAGCGTCGAGAGGAGCGAGTGCATGCAAACCAACGAGCATATTGCGCCGTCAGCTTCTGATGGCCCTGAGCTCCCAGCGACACCTTTTTGTCAGCGCAGCGTGACGTCATCGACAGCCGCTTCTACAAAAGAACCGCTCTGCTGCTTGAACTTCAGGGGACACGGCGGACCCGGCCCTGCAACAATGCTGACCAGGCACCTGCTCTTCGTTGTGCAGGTTGGTTCCTCTGTGACATTTAGCAGAATTAGCAGTGACCATCATTGCATTGTGGTCCTACCGTGCCCCCAACAGTGTATTAGGCTTGCTTATGAGTGTTTACAAGTGTGCAAGTTACTTGTTTGTGGTGATATAGAAACAAATCCTGGTCTGACACAAAAGGAACTGTATGACCAACTGCTTGAAGGCCAAAAAGCTATCCTTACAGATGTAACTGAAATGAAAGTGCAGTTATGCAACATAAACAGTGTACTTGCCAGCTTACAACGTACTCTGGAGGACGTGCAAACTAAACTCCCTGATTCTTTTGCAACCCTGGTACAGGCCGGTCAAGTAGAGACCACGCTGAAATCTTTAGAGAAAGTTATGACTTTTCAGCCAAAAAAATTGACTAGTTTGGAGGACCATAGCAGGTGTTCCAATGTGATTATTTATGGGATAAAGGAGTTAGCTGACGAAACTGAATCTATGATAAAGGAAAAGATTATCAAGGAAGTATTCCAAGGCAAGCTGGGCGTGAAATGTGAGTCTATTGGTCGACTACATAGGCTAGGAAAAAACAAAGGAAACCGACCAGTCATAATTTATCTTCAGGATTACAATGAAAAGAAGGTCATTTTTGCAAACTGCAAGAAGCTCAAAGGGTCTGCCATTTACATTCAGAACGATTATACCCCTTATACACTGAAAAAAAGAAAACTCCTCTGAGACAGCTGTAGAGAAGACAGGCTGCTTAAAAAAAGAGCTTCGTTGATCCATGATAAGCTTAAGATTGGCAGGGATACTTTTTATTGGGATGAATGCCTAAAGAGACACGTACAAATTCCCCAAAGCTCCCTTCGGACTCGCACAACGAACGAACTAAACAATTCCTCAAACTCACAGGATTGACGTGCTCCCCAAGAGCCATATAAGCAGCTCAGACTGATGAAAGTTAATGCCTGCAGTATTAAAAATAAAACTGACGCGCTGGAAATTTTATTACTGAAGCCTGATCCTCATATTACTGTCTTAACTGAGACTTAGCTGCGTGATGAAGTAAGTGACGATATATTTCCTCCTTCCAATACAGTGTTCCGAAAAGACAGGTGCACCATCGGGGGTGGTGTTGCCATTGTGATCAGAAATGGCATTTCTGCCCATCTCTTCGAAGATATCCCTAAGATTGAATGTTTGTGCATCAAGATAAGCTCTTGGGGTCACAGCTTTATTGTTTACGCCATATACAGACCACCGGATACTACTCCCGAATACTTACAAAACAAATGATCAGGTACAAAAAGAATAAGATTACTGTATTTACTCGAATCTAGGCCGACCCCGTTTCTAAGCCGACCCCCTAAAGTCCGAAGCCAACAGAAAAAAATATATTACCTCGAATGTAGGCCGAACAAAAAAAGCAAGGGCAGCCTTCACAAAATGCAAACAGCATTTATTAAATCTGAATGTGCAGAGCTCATTCAACATCGTCGTCGCTGCTAGACTTGTCGCTGTGTTCCTTGTCACTGTCACCTTCGAACAGTGCACTATCTTTGGTACCGTCAAGTGAATTAGATATGTTGCACTTTTTAAAGGCGCGCACAATCAAAGTAACTGGGATGTCGTCCCATGCTGCAGCTACCCAGCCCGCCAGCTGCGATAGCGATGCACGTTTGATGCGGCCCGTTGCCGTTAGCATGTGGTCTTCGTCAGTCAACCAGTCCGTGTAATATTTCGGCAGACGATCCTTGAAAGGTTTGTTGATGCAGACAACAAGTGGCTGCAACTAGCCCATCATGCTGCCTGATATTACAGTGAGGTCCGTGTTCGCTTGGGCGAGTGCAGCCTTCACGTTGTCGGTCAATGCCCACGGTAAGAGTCGACGACAAGGAGCGAGTTCTTTGTCAAAAGGGCTCCTGGACACCATCACCACACAATCTTAACCTACTCTTCCACCATCGCACCCGTCATCCAGCCGTTCTCATTTGCCCGCACCATGACATTTCTTGGGAAAGTTTCTCGAGCAGGCAGTGTCTTCCTTTGAAATATCATATAAGGAGGAAGTTTATGTCCAGCTGTGCAGCACAGCATCACAGTTGCGCGCTGCTTCTTGTAGCATGCAGAGCGCACCTTCACCTCCTTGGCACCCTTTTCATTCACAGTGTACGCCACTGGCATATCAAAATACACAGCCATCTGGTCAGCGTTGCCAATTTGCCCAAGGTTGTAGCCTGCCACTTCTCTCTTTCGCAGCACGTAGCGCTGAAAAGCTATCAGCTTTTCTTTGAAATTGCTTGGCAGCTTCTGGGTGATTGAAGTGCGATGTCGAAGGCTGAAGCCGAAGCACTTCATGAATTTCTGAAGCCAGCCCCGGCTGGCTTTGAAATCCTTTGGCGTTAGGCCTCGCTCCCTCAAAAGTTCCCTAGCTTTCGCTTGGAGCACTTCTGTTGTCACTGGAAGGGCAGCTGCTCTCTGTGTCCGAACAAAGTCGGCCAAAACTGTCTCCACTTTGTGGTGACAGCCTTTCTTTGGTCCGCTAAATGCCATCCTCATTGCGGAGCACGCAAAAAGCTGCTGTCATTGTCCCCTCCAACGACGGACGTTTTTCTCGTCGACGCCGAAGTCCCACCCGGCTTGAAGATTCGACGATGCCTTTGCGGCTATCGCAACTTTTTGCTTGAAAGCGGCACTGTAGTGGCATCTCCTGCTTGGTGCCATCGCGATAACACCACACTGCACACCGATACGGCCAACACGACACAGGTCAAAATGGCGACCTCGCTAGTGTACGGTTGGTTGCTAGTAGTGGCTGCGATACTGACTTTTCTAGATGGCGCTAGCTATGCACCATATTTAGCAGTTTCAATGAAAAACTGGCACGTTTTTTAAAATCCTCGAATCTAAGCCGACCCTAGAGTTTGGAATATGATTATTTGAAAAAAACTATCGGCCTAGATTCGAATAAATACGGTATATTGACAAGTGACTTTAATTTAACGAGCATCGATTGGGAGTGCCTTGATACTGGAAATGCGTTCAGCAAGCACACCAGCATTGTCTTCAATATTATGCTACGTTATAACCTGAAGCAGGTGGTACGCGAGCTGACACGCGTACAGGGCACTTGCAGTTCAATTCTCGACTTGTTATTTCTTAGCCAGGATTTTTTGGAATATTTTGTTTGTGTTGAAGAAGGACTTTCCGACCACTACCTGGTGAGCATTAGCTTACCAGTTGTACAGATGGTGCAAAACTATTCCTCAGTGCTTAGCTACAAAGATTATTCTCATGCCGATGATGTGTCCATCATAGAGCACATGAAAAACTGTCTTGTTGATTTTACCATCAATTATGCCTGCTTTCTTTGGAATCGCTTCAAAATTATGTGCCACTACTGCATTAACAAATTCATCCCTAGTAAAAATAAGAAAGTTCGCAAACATACACCTTGGATGACACACGATGTTACCACATTTAACTAACTAGCTCTGTTAAGCATGGTTAGACACGATTCTTCAGTGCTTCTTCCCGGTGAGCTATATCGGCAAGGTGCTCAGACTCAACCTGGCACCTGTGGCGGAGAGTTGATGTGCTCGCACTGGTGCGTGCTTCATCCATGTTGAGACCAAGCGCTGCCGAAGCAGCTGTTAATGCGCAATTATAGTCCAACATTATCGGCGCGCGAGTGAGTGTTGCTCGACGCTGGGCACGTTAGTGTGTTGGCGGCATTCGGTTACGTTGGCTGCGCCAGTGTGTCGAACCGTCGATCAAAGTATAGATGCTGTTGTTATCGCCAGCGTGACGTATTGTGTGCATGTGCTCACGCTTCGTGGGACTATATTTAGCCCTTTATACCTTCGTCTAGTCACATGGTACACAGTGGCGAGGCTGGAGCAAGTGCAGCTGCAACACCTCTTCGTAGCAGATCACGCGATGCGACGTCACACCTTCATACTTGCGCCCGCGGCTGAAGGTCAAATGCGCGCCGAGATTGACCTTGGATGTTGTACCTTGAGGTGTAGAGCTTTTGCTCTAAAAGCTCGGGCACTAAAATAATTTGTGATTTCGTTCAGACGTGCTAAGACTAAAATAAAAAATTTATTTAGAGAATATGTGTCTTACCCGTTTTCAGCTTCTAAATATTAGACCACGACAAAGAAAGTAATAGTGGATTTTGGTGAGGTTGTTGTTAGCCAATGCAATACAGTACTCGTTGCAACAGCGCAGTTGCTCTGTAAATGTGAGGATTGCATACATCTATTGACCTGAAAGCGTTTCGACTTCTAGTACAACCTCCATTCTTTTCTTTCTGCATTTTTGGTAACATTCCAAGCAGTAATACTCAGGGTGCGGAAAGTTCTCTATGTCACCCATACTTGATTGAACATGCTCTGTTGGCCACCCTCAAAGCAGGTTGTAAAAGTGCCTGAGCTCCTTGGTGTTGTCTGGGTTGCCTCTTTTTCAAGAACACGGCTACTTCTAAAGGCTGTGTTTAAGCATCAACAGTTAACACTGTTCTTCTTTGGTCAAGATGAGGTTGACTATGCACCTTTGTCCAAGGGAAAACTACGCACCACGAAAAGTGTTTCTGCATTATCCATATGAGCAAACAGACAACTAAATCAAGAAAAGAACAGGGGATATTAACTGTGGTTATAATTAAAATGTAGAAATAATGTTTATTGCTGTCACTGGGAACCACTGTACACATTTTGCATTGTTCATTTTGGGATAATGCCTGTTGAGGTCTTTTTCTTGAGGCTATTGGCATGCCAGAGATTGACAAAGATGACCAAAAATGAAAGTACCACATTCAAATTATACAGTGCACGGAGTTGCTTGTAGTCGAATTTTATTGTTATTTGATAGCATGGCAAAATTTAGACGGTACTTAAGCTTTGCCTTTAAGAGGGGAACGCGATAGCATTCAAAGATCCCTGACTGCTTCTCATGCTTCCCGGCAACTGCAGCGTATGTAATCGTAATGTTTATCAGGAAATGCTAACGGCGAATGCTATGCACGAAGGCGGGCTTTCTGGTAGAAATGCGGCCTCTTGCGTGGGCCGCGATGCGGCGGAAGCGAGAGCCATCTGGAGGTATTGCAAGGAATCGGGCGTGCCACTCTGTGGCCCCTGAGATACTCGTGCATCGGTGCGCACAAATAGCGGCCACCGTGGCCGGTCTATGAATGGTAGAAATGCTGGAAAAGCATATGTACCTTTGTCCAAGGGAAAACTACGCACCACGAAAAGTGTTTCTGCATTATCCATATGAGCAAACAGACGACTAAATCAAGAAAAGAACAGGGGATATTAACTGTGGTTATAATTAAAATGTAGAAATAATGTTTATTGCTGTCACTGGGAACCACTGTACACATTTTGCATTGTTCATTTTGGGATAATGCCTGTTGAGGTCTTTTTCTTGAGGCTATTGGCATGCCAGAAATTGACAAAGATGACCAAAAATGAAAGTACCACATTCAAACTAAACAGTGCACGGAGTTGCTTGTAGTCGAATTTCATTGTTATTTGATAGCATGGCAAAATTTAGACAGTACTTAAGCTTTGCCTTTAAGAGGGGAATGCGATAGCATTCAAAGATTCCTGACTGCTTCTCATGCTTCCCGGCAACTGCAGCGTATGTAATCGTAATGTTTATCAGGAAATGCTCACGGCAAATGCTATGCACGAAGGCGGGCTTTCTGGTAGAAATGCGGCCTCTTGCGTGGGCCGCGATGCGGCGGAAGCGAGAGCCATCTGGAGGTATTGCAAGGAATCGGGTGTGCCACTCTGTGGCCCCTGAGATACTCGTGCATCGGTGCGCACAAATAGCGGCCACCGTGGCCGGTCTATGAATGGTAGAAATGCTGGAAAAGGGGTTTGAGTTTTCGCGTAACAGAATTATGTTTTCTGATATATTCAAATTACAATCCGATGCTAACGTGTCTGTAGGTTGTGTGTAAGCCTTACTTTACGATTTTTCAGCGTATTTTAGATTGAGAAATTCAATTAGTTCAGTAACTTCCTTGTGCCACGTGGAGGGCCTAGGTATGGGTGGTTCGAAAATCTTTTTGCTGAAACGTCCAACATGGTACGCTGGATGCCGGCACTGGATTTTCTGCAAGACTGGGCCCTTAACGCTATCATGGTAAAAGCTATTATAATCAAGTATATCAATTTCCAATGCCTGAGTAAGTAAATAGGTAATAATTATTTGTAGCTCATTTTTGATGGTGAAGGAAATAGCCACTTAGATTAGTGCTCTACTCAGCTGCTTAATATTAGCCTGTTTTGAAATCTCTGAATGCAATTTCTGTTTTTGCTGCAAAAAAACTTTATTAAAAGAAAAGTTGATCCCTTGTGAATTTCTGGTAGACTGCATATATTAATTCTAACGTCTGTGTTATTTTGAAGCACGTCTGTTGTCCAATTTCAATTGGCTCTCTTGGATAGCCTTATAGCCCATCAATCCATGCTTTCGAAATATTTTCTTACCTTCTCGAAAGCTTCATTTTCTTGTTGATCCACATGGGCTTGCTCAAATCTCATTGCGTAAGCACCACTAATGCTCCTATTCAACTTTTTTGTTTATAGTGTGTGTAGGCAAGTGTGTGGGTAACTTAGTCTACCTTTGGAAAAGCCCTGAAGTCATACTCTCAGCCTGTAGATGTGCTATTTGAATATCAGGTAGTACTCAAAGCTTTAAAACATCACTTTTCTTACTGCCACCATTGTCTTCATCTATTATCTGCAGCAAAGTTAGGCAGCATTTCCCATGTAGCCTGTGGTTGGCATTCAATTGCTCAGCATCAGAGCTTAGTATTACTGCCACCAAGTCCACTCTGATTATCAATGTCAGAGGGGAGTTATTAACACTGCCCAAGGCATCTTCCTAATTGCTGTGCTTCTTTTGCAGAGTTGTTGCACTTACTGGCTGCACTCTGCTATGGATCCTGCACAGCCCTGATGGATCATGTGGCTGCAGTGACATGTGCAATAGATCACTTGGTGCCTACCTTTCCTGCCGTTGTGCTCACACAGATCCGTGCATCCTTTACATATGTGGACACAGTGTCTCCGGTACCAGGTCTTCACCCTACCATTGGCTTGCTGCCAACCCTGGGACATTTTTTGCTTTCGCATAAGAAGCATCCACCCAAAGTCGCAGTTCAGTAAACTTGGTGACACCACCCACAGCATCATTCTTATTTCTTTTTTACTTAGGTTAGTGAAAGGAAGGCATTTGCTAAGCCTACCAAGCAATGTTTTCGCTCTTGCAATTATACTAAGCGCTGTATGCCCTTTGTTGCTATGAATGTGTTCAAATAATTATGTCGCTGCTGCAGTTAAGTGGAGATGTTGAGAAAAACCATGGCCCCGACAAATATGACAAGATTTTCAACATCACCACTGAGATGAAAACCTTGCTGTTCACCTTGAAATCAGGACTAGAAAGTGTAAAGCAGATATTATCCAATATATAAACTGCACTTGCACCAATTAATCAACAGCGAGAAAAAGTCAAAAAGAAAAGTGTGAAGAAACAGTCTCAAAGCCAAATGGAAAAAAGTCGTGCAGATGAACAAGAACATTGATGCATTAGAAATATGTGGTTACGTTGAATCTCAAAGGAAATGAATGCTAAACTGCAGCTGCAGCAGAACAAGGTGTATTTTAATTATTTTATTTATTTAGAAATAATGTTGACCCTCTCTTGAGGGTCATTACAGGGAGGGAATGTTCTGCATACAGAAGTTTACACATACGCACACACTTATGTACATATATGTATAAAATAAGTAATACAACCAAACAACAAGAGACATAACAGTAACCATAGCTGAAGCTCAAACTAATAATCAGAATTAATTACATAGATGCACGTCAAGTAAACATGAATTCAGAAACATCATTTATATTGACCACATCTTTCGGAAGCCTGTTCCATGCCTCAATTGCATCAGGAAAAAAATAATACTGAAACACATTCATTCGAGTGAAAGCTGGACCACTCACGTATGATTCGCCCTCTTACTTCGTTTCCCAGGCAATAATAAGTAGTCGATTTTGTTAATACTAAAATCGCTTTTCATCATTTGGAAAAGAAACTTAATCTTATTTTTAAGCCTGCATTTCTTTAGCAATTCTAGATCACACAATCTTAACATCGCTGTAACTGAGTCATCCTTTGTGTAATTTGAACATATAAAACGGATTGCAAGACGTATTCTTTCTAACTTATTTTTCAATATTTTCTGATGAGGACTCCAGACAACACTGGCATATTCAAGTATCGGTCGTATAAACATCTTAAAAGCAGTAAGTTTTACGTCGCTACTAGTGCCCAGCAGTTTTTTCCTTAGAAAGTATAGCATCCGTGATGCTTTGGAGCACACATTATCAATATGTGTATGCCACTTTAAGTTATGCTTAATTGTAACACCAAGGTACTTGAGAAAGTATCTACTGTCAACAAGGCGCGACTCCCGATGTGATATTCAAATGGGATTATCTTTTTCTTTTTCAAAATGTGGGTGATTGTTGACTTTGAGTCCTTTATTTTCGTTCCTCAAGTTTGACACCACAAGTATAACGCCTGTAGACATTGGTTAATTTTCAGATTATCATCCCTGTTAGCTATTTCTACGTAAATTAAACAATCATCTGCAAACAGTTTGAGGTTTACAGAAGGCTTTGCTATCTCTGCAATATCATTAATATGTATAAAAAATAATAATGGCCAGAGAACTGAGCCCTGCAGGACTCCTGAAAATACTTCTAGTTAACCAGACACGACATCGTCTATTTTCACCTATTGTTTCGTATCTTTCAGGTAAGCTTGGATCCAACACAGCACAGATTGACTAAGTCCGGCAAGACGGAGTTTAATCGTCAATCTATCGTGAGGCACCTTATTGAAAGCTTTAGCAAAATGTACACATATGACATGAAGTTGTCTTTAGTACATATCTGAAGCAGTCGCAAAAAATCATGAATCGTTTCAATAAGATGCATTGTAGTTGAAACACCGCTCCTGAAAGCATGCTGAGAAGACTAAAAATAATTTTTGCTTTCCAAAAATGTGATAATGTGCTTGGCTATTACGTGTTCTAATGTTTTGCAGCAAAATGATGCAAGTTAAACCGGTTGGTAATTGTTTGCAGAGAATCAATCACCACTTTTAAACACAGGAATAATGAACACTTTGCTCCAGTCGCATGGTACAGAGTCAGTACAAAGGGACTTTTGGAAAATAATTTTCAAGTAAGGTGATAACTACTCTACATAACCCTTCAAAAGAGGGGTGGGTGTTTCATCGAGCCCACTCGCCTTTTTTGAATCGAGAGGCAAGTTGTTCAAATTATCCTCCTTTCTCTGATAATAATATCTACAATTGTTTCAGATAAGTAGCATGTCATACTCACGTCTCCCTGATTGCTTTTACGTCGATTGAAAACTGAAAGAAACTGTTCAAGCTGTCTGCAATGTCAGCCTTTTGAGTCGGAATTTCATTACCACATTTTAGTTCCCTAATTTTGTCCCGCCTATCAGCCATATAAAGCCAAAACTTTCTAGGCAAATATTTTTAAAATGTACTAAGCTTGTAATTAAAAAAATACTGCTTAGATTCCAACAGTGCATCCTTCAGTTCCCTTTGTGCACACGCCATTTCTGTTGATTGATACTTTCTTTTATGCAGGCTATTTAATTTCCGCTTTTTATGAACAATATCTTGCGTTATCCAGGGATTATGCTTCTTTATTTTCTTCACTCTGCTAGGAATTAATTCATGAAGCCAATGTTTGATTATACCTTTGAAGTGCTGCTATAATTCCTCTAGTTTCCAGCTCGGATATATGCTAAAATTGGCTAAATGAATACCCTAGCGTGTCAAGAATGAAAGTGTCATCTGCGTTCGTGTAATCCTTCATTTGTACAGTCTTATAAGATCTAGTTTGTGACACACTTAATGGAATTGTAACGGAAACCATTTTGTGATCCAGCAACGCCATCAATATCTCGTAATCATCTATTTTATTTCCTAGGACCGACCTAAGCGAAGACGTTACTCTTGTACATTCACCGACTATTTGCTTTATGTTCTGAGCAAACATTATTTCCAACAACTTTTCACCACAGTCAGTCTCAACGTGACCCGACAAGAAAGTATCCCAATTGATATGTGGTAGGTTAAAGTATCCGGTCAGTATAAGCTTGGTGCTCCCATTCACATGGCCACAAAGAAAACTATTCAATTTGTCCAGAAACTCGGGTACTGTAGCAGGTGGGCTTACACGACCCCAACAAGGAATACAGTGTTTGAATCGTTTACTTTACACCACACTGTTTCTGGGACATTGTTTTCAACTGCTGAGGCCACAATAGAATTTTTGACAATTATAGCAACTCCGCCCCCTCGTGAGTCTCTGTCCAATCTAAACATCTTGTAGCCTTCCAGCAGAACGCAGTCACATCGTTGTGCAGCCACGTTTCGGTTATGGCCACCACATGTGGGCTTCTCGAAAGCAAAATATATTCAAGTTCGGTTCCTTTATTTACAATGCTTCCTGCATTCAATAAAAGAAGCCGGAGCTATGCCCGCGGTGATGACTCCGATGTTCCCAGTGTGTCAAACGAGGTACGATTTTCCTGCGTACTGCACAAGACGGTGGCAACAGCCCCGGTGGCGTCCACCTGTTGTCTGTTATCATTGTGGCTTTGGTAGAAATATTGTTTATCTTGGTATCTTGGTTGATATAAGCGGCCATTTATTCTAATTCTATCATGCGCCAGCTTAACCTTTGCACCGTTAGCCCTTTCTGAAGTTGAACTTTTCCATAGCTTGTGCCTTATTTCTACTATTTCTCTAGCATAGTCATGACTAATGGTTATGGATGTCCCTTTCAGTTTCTTGCAGTCTTGTAGGACACTTTCTTTCTCGCAATAATCATAAAACTTCCTAATTATGGGCCTAGTCCCTTCTGGTTTTACTTTGACAAGCCGGTGAATTTTTTCAGTCGTTTCAATTTCCACCCCAAGTGTTTCTTTAAATAGTTTGTCTACTATGGCTTTCTTTCACTCAATCACCGAAGCCCCTTTACTTTCAAGAACGCCAAAAAACCAAGAGATTACTGCGCCGACTTCGGTTTTCATAGTCTGCAAGCTTTCCAGCTTGTTGCTGCTCAATATGTTCCCGATTTTCTATTCATTTGTTCATTTCCTGGATTACTGTAAGATATCCGCTTAATCGTTCTGTACGGGTGTTCAATTCAGCAATTTCCTCCCTAATAGTATCTATTTTACGATCTGAGGCAGCTTGATTGTCTAGAATTGCTTGCAGCATTAGAGCATTCGTTAGCCCAGGGTTTTCCTCAATGTCCCCAGACAAGAGACGCGAAATCACAGAACAACACTGGCAAAGAATAAAACATCTGCCAGGGCACGGCACTACTAACAAAAATTGGTCATCACTTTTAAGACGCGAAATTTGGGCAGCGACCAACCTACCTGCATAGGCATAAGCAGAGCCTTAGCCATGTTGTTCGACAGATGTGTGCTGCACCATCTGGAAAAATTGTTGTAGCGCTGCTCCTTTAGTAGATCCGTCGCCGATGACGTCACATGCTGCGATTGACGATCCACTAATAAATAGCTCGCTGTCATGGCAATCTGTGCACATTCCAGAAAGAAAGCTGGTTCAAAGCAGCACGCTGATACAAAGGTAGCGTTCCACAGCAAAACCTGCATAGGCGTAAGCAGAGCCTTAGCCATGTTGTTCGACAGATGCGTACCGTGCCAGAGGGCATGGCATGCACATATTAAGAGGAGACTGGTTTCGAGGGGTGAAAATTGACCAAACAGTCTTATTTTTTCGTGAACTATATGGTCTCAAGAATACAATATATTTCCGAAATTTTACCGCCAGAAATTTCAAATTTCTTGATTTATCAGATTCGAAAGTTAGTTTCCCGATTGTTTTTGCTCACCAATCTGCCTCAGAAACAGTTGTATTCATCACTGCACTGAGTGAAGACCATGCTAATGTAGCACGGCCATTTTGGTCACGTTCAAAAGATATGCGCTTCTACAAGCCCTTTTTGATGGAAAAACATTTCTATGTCCCCCATCAGTGATAACATGACGCCTCAAAAATACTAAATACACGGGTTCCATTGGTGGAATTGCGTCATGTGGGGCAAGTTTGCCTTCATATTGAACGCCAGGGAATTCATTTGCTATACAAAGGTGCATGCATCGTTCACCATCTTGCTCGGAGCAGAATTGCCAGAGTTAGTTTGGTGCAATGTCGGCGGTCATCAGAAGTTCAGGACGGCGCATCTCTTCTGAAAAAAACGTAGGTGTTGACCAAATCGTCGTATGCTGCCGATGTAAGGGTCTTCAGGACTCAGTCAAGCTGCCTAGAAAGACCATCCAGAATTTTCTGGTGAAATTAACTTTGATTAATTGATTGATTGATTGAAATGCACACGACCTGCCACCAGAGACATCTGCAGCAACTGAGGACACTGAAGCTGTGGCCGGTGCAAGCACCATTACTGACTTGCTGCAGTTGACCACCATACACTCGACCACTGATGTGATAAGAACAATGTGCGTCAACATTCTGCTGCTTTCGTATGCCAAAGAAGCAGCAATTGAGTGTCATGCAAATGAAGTGCAGCAAAATATTTCATAGATGTCTGCCCCATATCAGAAGCAGTCCCTTTTGGGACGTGCAAAAGCAGTTGCAGTAACCGGAATGGCGGTTCACCGTCCTAAGCCTAATGGTGGTAACATCTGAACAGTGCACAGTGTGCAGCAGTTGTGTCAGCATCGCCAAACGAAATCGGGAATATGGCATTGCAGGGAAACTTTTCCTGAATTGTGATGACCATGGAGAAGTGAAGGCAGGAATGTGGTGCACGAACCGTTTAAGGTTAACATGCTCGCTACTCGTGCTGTAATCACAGGCAATGCACAAGTGGCCTTTAATTACATTTTTTTTACTTCAATTATCTCATTGTGAGGCATGCATTCGAATTTTTTCTTTGATTGTTTAAAGTCGTACAAAATCAGCGATGTGTTATTTTTCTTTTTTTCGGTGTTTTGCAAGAAACCACTCTTACACGTGTTTGTATTGCCCCCCCTTGTGTAATGCCTTCGGGCCTTCAAGGTGATAATAAATGAAATGAAATGAAATGAAATGACATTTCAAGGTTTTGTTTTTGTTTTTTCCTTTTTAACTCTTTGAATGGCTTGTCAGTCAAGAAGTAAGGCTGGCCCTGGTGAGAGGGATCCAATATCTGGCCACAGGACACCTTCCGACGACAGATACCACTCAAAGAAGTGGGCACTGAAAGGCAGTGCTACCGAAATGCTGTATGAATAGAGTTAAGGATGGCGAGCAAGCGGGCCTTGAGTGCTAACTTCGCCCATCAGATGATGGCGGTCATACAGTTGTGTGCCCTGAAGCACTGGAGGCAACACTGCAAACACCGTATTGTAATTATTTTATCATCGTTTCTATTAAGCCCTAAGTCAAAACTTTTCTTGGACCAGACCCCCCTGAAATTTATTGAAGTTACTAAAGGAGGCTTTTCAGTCACTGCAGAAATTTGTCTGAGTAAAGAGGGTTCACTGTATTTGGAGCATTTGGCCGCATGTGCATCAGAAAGGGGAACCGTGTACCAACAACCTGTGCATCTAGGATCACTGACTAGTTCTCCCTTGTAAGACCAAGATCTGGGATTCTAGTGCCCATGTCCGTTTTGTAGTGAGGCTCTACCTTCACCTTCCATCCAGCCTCCCCCAATTTTTCACCTGCAAATGCAACCATATTGCAACCATAAGCAGATGAATCCAGCCTCTCTCAAAGCTACCGCAAGTGTTACAGGCAAGTGCACGCACACTATGATTCACTCTACTCTGATTTAAACTTAAGTAATAGAGGAACCATCACGATTCGGAATGTGGTTAACCAGGGGTCACTTGTCATACATTCGTGTAGGAACTGTCACTGAAGACTTCACAGGCTACGTGCTTGACTTCATTGTTTTGTCAAATTTCAGTTTGGGATGCCAGCTTGGCCCCAAGGAAGGTGACCTAAGGCACATGTGCTGGCGAGCCAGCCACAGATGCCAGAAAGGCAGTTCAAGTAAGCCTGACCAAATGGAAGTTGAGGCAGCACAAGTGTTCTTCGGCCGCTCATTGCAAATGCATGGACTTCGCTACACGACCATTCTGTGCGATGGCGATGGTGACGAATTTAATAGGTTGCAGGAAGCAGAAGTTCATGGATTTTGCAGGAAGCAGAAGTTTATATAGAATTAAATTAATCATGTGCATGAGCTCATGGGCATTGCCCTTCGGTACCTCCTGCAGAGACAAATAAAAGTAGAAGACTAGCTAGTCTTGGCAGAAAGGGAAAACTTACAGGCCAGCTCCTCACAAAGCTCACACTGTACTATGGCTGGGCTCTGAAAGCGCACTAAAGCGACATTGGAGGAATGCAGAAAGCTATCTGGGCCACTTTCTACCACACAGTTCCCGCACACACAAACCCAAGACATGAAAATTGTCCAAGTAGTGACGAGTCTTGGTGCAAGTATAACAAGGCTATTGAGAAGCAAGGAAGCCCACCAAAACATCGCCATAACCTACCAGAGTATGTAGCCAATACCTTGCTGCCTGTATTCACGCACCTCTCCGACAGAAAGTTGCTCAAACATTGTCAGCTAGGCGAAGCCCAAATAAAAGCCTCCACTCCACCGTTTGGTCCCTGGTTTCCAAAAATAAAAAAAAATATTTCAATAAATAAATAAACCAGATAAAGAATCAAGATTTCCCTTCACTGTCGAAGCTGCCATGGCCAAAGCCATCGCAAGCTTCAATGCAGGCAAGGCGAGCAACTGCAGCAATCCTGAAAGAACTTATCCGAAGCTGCATTACCCTTGAAATATCCATAGAAAAGAACCGGCTCTGGCTAGTGACATTTGAGAGGAAGCAAATGCATGCTGAAACATTCCAATATGCCATGAAAAGAAAGCACAAAACAGAAACCGATGAAGGTTATACACCTGATAGATCCTAGGATCAGTCACGCAAAGTTATGCCTTTTTATTATGGAATGTAAATTTTTCACGTTTTCAAACTTGCTTCATCGTTCTCCCAAAACAAGTTTTTTCATCACGTCATAGACTATTGACCACAATATGTTTGGATCTAGTTGTCAGATTTGAATGATTCTTGCTTCATTTAAAAGCTTATACTCTGTTTAGTGCACAAAAGCCAAAAAATCTTATATTTAAGCACACCTGTGAGTGCGTGGGCAGTAAAAATTTGTCAACAAGCCAAGTTTCAAAAAGTACTGGTAAAGCTAAAATTACGATAATGGTTTTCTTGCACTCTATAATGCAACTTTTTGATAGGAAAATTATAAAAAATATTTGTAGAAAATTCAGAATCCCGATATCTGTTTGTAGTAGGGAAAACCCGATTGCACATTTGTTTTTAGTGTGAAAAAATACATTGTGGATGAGTTTCACCCAGAAATACTGAAAATGAAAAAAAAGAATTCCAAACCAGTGTTTTCCCGGGATACTTTTATAGCCCTAAAAGGTTTCAGCTAACCACTGTTGAAGAAAAGTGTTGTGAAGAAAAATATGATTAGGGCTTCTTCATAATTCTGCAGTTTTGTGAATTCAGTTATAAGAAAAATTTATTTTTCACTGTTGTTATAAGCTTAATATGTTTGCATCTGAAGGTTTTTTGCATGCAGTCTACGAAGCAAGTTATAAGCTGTGGCGGTCATGGAAACTGACCATTTGTGCAATAAGAAGGATTCACCTATGATAAACTCAAAATACAATGACGTGTTATTGGAATGGCTGTGATAATAGAGTGCTTAAAACAGGTGATCATTTTTTAGTGTTACAGAATTTTTAAATATAGCCTGTGGCAGATGCTGATTCTAGTCCATGTGCTGCATTATTCAGAGACGGACATTACTTGAACGAGAAATTGAAACATATTCAACGAAATAAAAAAATACAAGTCTTACTTTACGGCACATATTTCAATTTACGAATTGTAGCCGGTAGGTTCGCAGGGCATGTTCACTTAGAGTAAACTTTCAGAATGACACCAGATTTGAGATATTGAATGCTAAGGGGTGCGGTGAAATACATGGGCATTCCAGTTACTTTTCTGCTTCAATGCATAAAATAGAGCTTTGTTAGAAAAGTAGAATGGCGCATTTTTGCCGCTAGTTTGAAGGCGCATATCTTGAAGCCCATGGAATCCTCGAGGTTCGTTACAAGTGGATATGCCTTGCAAGCTCACCGGCTACAATTCATAAATTTCATTGTCTCATAAATTAATTAGTTATTTAGTGAAAATTTTCAATTATTTGATTGTTTTGATTTATTGTGCAAGTAATGTCTGCCTCTTTGAATAATCCAGCTTCAGGACTAGAATTATGCTATCTGCCACAGGTAATTTTTGAAAATTTTGTAAAACTTGCAAATGATTACCCTGTAGGTGACCCATACTCCACGATAATTCAAGGTCACTGTTTACACAATTGGATGAGGCTGTATGATCAAGTCTGGGATCGTGTGTTTGTTCCGTTTGGCATCGTGAGTATCTGACAGAGGCACTGGTGTTCCCACTACATGAATATCTAGTATCATTGGCTCGTTTTCTCTTTTGATTACTAGGCCATTGATATGTGTATTGTGGGATGTTTTCAGATGTGGCATTCGTATCACTTGCCACCCCACTTCCGAGATCCTTTTCTCCAGATGTCTCAAGATGTCATGTCTTGTTATCCGAGTATGGTGTGTCTGGTGATGTATCTGAAGGATGTGACCCAGGGACTCATCTGAATCATAGCTAGCTCTGCAATGTTTTGAGACATCTTTTCCCCTCTTGAGGCGGGTGAGGTTTGGCATGGCTCCGATGTGAAATTTTACCAAGTTTGTGAACTCCTTTCCTTTAAGAAACGTCATTCCCTCCCGTTGCCAGGTTGTTGACACCTTTGCATTCTTGCGTTCTACCAATGTTCTCTCATCAAATGATATATGTAGCATAGATCCCAAAAATTCCAGGGAATTTTCTGATGCTATAGCTTTTTATTTTTGTAGTAGCATAGTTTGTCAGCCTGATCCCTCGCATCTGTGATATACTTTTTGTAGTTGCATAAACACAGGCTGAGCTAGCAGAGTCAGCTAGTTTGGCATATCTCTTGAGCCTCAGAGCTGGGATTGTTGTCCAGAAACATTGTATGCCCAAACCTCCGTTATCTATAGATGCTTAGGAGAAACCCATTGGCACGTCCTGGGGAAGGGTAAACCATCTTTTTACCACTGATTTAACTACTCTTTCGAATGTTAAAAGTGTTTTTGAGGATATAGGGCCCAATGTCAAACGACCCATCAAATGCTGCAACAGGTGGAAGTGCCAAATGACCAGTCTCTGCTGTGGCTTGAACAAAGCTTTGGAGAGCCGCTCTAGGAGAGTCATTAGGTCTTCACTTATTGAACCTTGCATTCTCCCAGTTGCTGAAAATGCCACTCCAAGGTATTTGCAAGTGGTTGACAGCATGGTAGGCTTGATTTCTTCTCCAAGCAATTTGAATATTATATCATCACAGGTCTTTAATTTATTATCTCTGCCCAATGGCAGGATCACCAGTGTAGAAGATTTGGTAGCATTTGCCTTCATTCCCCTTCCAAACAAGGAGTTTTCAAGTCACTTCAGGTGATCTTTAATTTAATTTAACCGATTCTGCAGTCAGAACAAGATTGTCAGTGAGAGCCATCGCAGAAACTTTTAGAACACCGCTGCAAAATGCACATTCGAGATAAGGCCTTTCAAGAAGTTCATCGATTAATAGATTGAAGGGAAGAGGACTGAGAGGGTCACCCTGTTGAACTCCAACAGCTGGATTCACCAGTAGTGTTTTATCCTCAAACATAAGAATGGTCGAAGAGGTCTCATAGAAGTTCTTCACATAGGAGATGAAGTCCTCTGCCACACCTTTTCGCCGCAGCCCCAGAACTATAGCACAATGTACAATTGTATCGAAAGCTTTGACTATCAACCGTGGCCATTGAGAGCAGTTTCAATGAGCGACGAGTCTCGTTTATTATTGTTGCCAACAAGATGTTTTCAGCACATCCGTCGGAGGGAATAAAAGTCCATTGTCTCTCATCTAACTCTATGCCTGCCAACAACTGCCTGAAGTAGATTCTGTGCCGAAGCCTCACCAATACATGTGATATAGTTATTAGGCCTGTGCTCAGGAGCCATCGAGGCCCCCAGTTAACTGAATATTGTTCTAGCCTGGCACAAAAAGAGAGGCGACCTCTTCAAAAGCATCAATAAATTCAGTAGGACTGTCAAAATCATCATTGGTCTTTTCCTCAGTCGCTTTGCAGAGAAAGCTTCTGGTCGTGAAGCTTGCAAGCATTGAAGTTTTGATATCCAAAGCTGTGATCAATTTCTGTGGGCTGATCACAGCAGGCTTCAGAACATTGGCATTTACCAATGCAGGGGCAGCTGTCTCTATCAAATGCTGCCACTCCACCAAGAAAGATTGAGGATCCTCAACTGCTGACGTAGCTTGACCATCGAGGACCATCCTGGCACACTGAGATTATTTCTTGCAGTAGAGTTCTTGCATTTCTGCATACTCTTTCTTCTTTCGTTTTTGATTACTCTCTCCAAGTGGCCATTTAGGTGCTCTCGATGTCAGTGCTCTATCATCAGCAAACATTTCTCTCAGATAAGCGTCAAGCATAGATGAGATATCCTGGTCCTCCAAGAAGCACTTGGCAATTTCCCGCAGGTGGACAGCTTGGTATGAATGAGGAGGTGGTTTACTTGTAAGGTTGCAGAGTTCATCCTTTACTTTCTGCTTTAGGTCCCCCTGTTCTTGATTTCCATCATGGATAACCTCTCCAGGCTCACTCCCATCATGCTGCTGACTTCCAGGGGGTGCAGCTGTTCCCAATCTTGTTTGGCTTTCACATACCAGGTTTCTGTATGCCAGCGATCTTTGGTGAGCAGAACTTTTTGTTGGACTAGTTGGTGCATATTTACTGAAGTACTATAGCGCCAAACAGACAACACAAGAAGAAGAGACACGGACGAGCGCTTGATTGTGTCAAATGTTCGATTCTGGAATCTTTTTGTGAGACACGGACGAGACTTGATTGTGTCAAATGTTCGATTCTGGAATCTTTTTGTGAGAAGTTGGTTCTCGTTATAGATCTGTGCGAGCAGCTCAGCTTTATATGTGGCCATCAGGTAGTTTTCTTTTTTCTCTATCTTGTCTTGGTTCATGTAGTATCGATGTTGGCATTGTAGGCCTCTAAGTGATGGTGCCTTCGATGCTGGCTCAACCCGATTTTAGTCATAAAGGCTTGTCCACACACCAAACAAACTTCACGACTTCTTGGCTCTGTGGTGCCCTCTTTTTCTGCCACTACCGTGTCTACAGGGCCGGAATTTTCAAGGCAGCTTCCCACTGCCTCAGCCCCTTCCATTACACCTTGATGGCTGCCAGAGATTTCTGCATCATTGAGGGATCCCGCGCAGCATGCAGGGGAATCAATCTCACTGTCCAAGGAAGACAATAGGCTAGACGGGAAGTGAACGAGACATTGACCTCTTGGCATGGCCCCCATACTAGTCCAGGATGATCCATAGTGGTTACGAACAGATAATCTACGTGCAGTCACTGGTATGGTCTCATCTGGTGCTGGCGAGTCGGGAAGTGGCTGAAGGTTGAGCACTGCTATCTTGCCTGCTCAGGACGTCTATGTCAGTGCTAGAGTTGAAGCCACACTCCACCATTGAAGCCACACAATTGGGTGTTTGGTTCGACTATTCCATTATATGAGAATGCTCACCCGAATGTATGCTCTCATTAGGTTGCTGTTCCTCTTAAGTACTATCAGCGCTTCTCGTGCAGTCACTAGGACAGTTCAATTCAGACACCTCTATAGAGATTGCTACTGGTTGTTTATGTTTCATCCGAGTCTTATGAAGACTCAAGCCACGTTTCGTGTCAAATTCTCTTAGGCATGTGTCGCACATGAACCTTGTGCCTACCAAAGGGTTCGCAGCCTCGCCAGTCTCGCCACTGTGCACCTGGAAGTGCACATCACATCCAATGCTTGGTGCTGCTGCCACTCGGTGGTGTCTTTCTTTTGGATTTCTTTCCAACATTTTGCCATGCGACAAAGCTCAGAAAAACTCCTCGCCTGTTCGCCTTTCTTGTTGCACTGAACCTGTTGAGTTAGGTAAATAATCTTGGCCAAGGAAGTGGTGGTTGGAGGAACCATAAGCAAGTGAGAGGGGGACTTTTGTACTTATGTCGTCACACATTTCCATGCTGCACATGAAAGTACAGTGACAACTGCTTATTTTAGCCCATGACATGAATAGACTACATTACCACTAGCCATCACTGTGTCTTATTGAACAAAGTGTACAAATTTGAAGAAGTGGAAAAAGAATACTGCTTTTGTGTACTCCTTATGTGATTGTAAATATAGAAACTTGGCTTCACTCTTCTATTTATTACTCTGAAATCATCCCTGCCTACATTTTGTAAACAAATTGCAACAACCACAGTGCTAGTGTAACACTAGCAAAAAAAGCCTGCAGTCTCAAAAAGACATTGGCATTCCCAAGCATGACAGTGTATGGTGCACACTTCAGTTTTATGGGTCTTACTTTAAGACATGTTTGGAGATGGTAGACATGTTAATTCCTCTATAAAATGTTATAATTTTTACACAGCCGTCGGTGAAGAAACTAGTGATTTTAGTCGGTCAGGTATAAACTTGGTCAATTAAACTGCCAGTAATAAGATAAATAACTGTGAACAGCTCTTGACTACGATTTTTAAGTTTTCTTTATAACTTGTTACACAGTGAACACAGCCGCAGGAGGACTTAGTTTCTGTGGTCGACTTAGCTTTTGTATCCAGCTTACTAATTTGTGAATTTAGCATTGTAGAAGGTATCCCTTAATACAAGATGCTCTAGCTGTCTCTAACCTATGCCTAGGCATCACCAAAAGTAGTGGACTAGTGTAGTCTCTAGTCACATAGATGTCACAGTATACAAGCCAGTCAATAAGACAAAGCAAGGAAAAACTGCAGAGTTTATTGGGTGAACTTGTGCTCTCTAAAGTAAAGTACGAACAGCTCAGTGGCTGTGATAGCAAATGCAGTCGTTGGTCATCGAATGAAATGACAGCACTTGCATTTGGCTGCTTTTATACATGCGTTAGTGAATCTTCCACATGCACTTGCGGTGACCAGGCAGATTACAAAACATGCCAGTCATTTCTGAGCACACGTAAAGACCATGACAGGCCCATCTTTCTGTAAAGAATGACATCAAGAGGCACGTGTTATCTGATACTGTGAGTGTATTCTCGCCTGACTGCAGAAAAGTACTAATAATAACAAAAGTGCACAATCAAGACAAGTAATTTAAATTGAATGAAATGTGTGTGGCAGTACTCTTCCTCCCCTTTCCTGCTTCAAACAGCATCCCGATGCTGTGGACAGAATGTGACAGCAGTACTGCATTCATGTAAGCGCACAAGAAAAAGTCCAATAGAAAAAAATTTTCTTTAGGAGTCCTTAACAGATTCACTATAAGAAGCTATAACAAAGATAAGAATGACAGCATGATCAACTTCTTGGAATTAGTGCTGGATAATTTCCTCAGTTGTGGATCAAGTGATGTCATCGCCTTATTATGACGTTAAGGAAGCAAGTGCACATTGTAGAGCGCCTTCTATTTTATCTAAAAGAAAATGCACCAAAAATTAAGTTCTTTGTGTAAATGCCAGTGTTACAGTCACCGAATAATAAATTCTGACATGATCAGTTATTTAGACAGCTTCGTGGTACCACCACTGGGCCCGTAGAGGTAACTCAATTTTTGGACGCCATAAAAGCACAACTTTATAAATGTTCGACTCCACCTGCATGACTGCTTGCTAGTTCAGTCATCGAGTGAGGCAGAAAGACTTATTTTTGCTTTGATAGATTGGTAACATGGCCACTGGGAGTCACCAACACTTTGAAGCCTAGTCAATTTAGTAGTCACATGGCCACTGGGGGTTGCCAACAATTTGAAGCCTAGTCAGTCTAGTAGTCGTGAAACCCATCGCAGTAGCTCAGTGGCTATGGTGCTGCACTGCTGAGCTCAAGGTCACAGGTTCAATCCTGCCTGCAATGGCCGCGTTTAGATGGGGGCTGCTCGCGTGCTTAGATATAGGTGCACACCACCTCTTTTTTACCATGCCTATAGAAGTTGATAAATTTGACCAGCAGTTTTTCTATGCATTGTTAAACATTTCCGTCGGAATTCTTCTACTTGCAACGTCATGCACCATCTGAAATTACGACTGAATTTAACTATTTGTAAGATTTGACAATTTTTGGCAGAGTGGGGAGACTGAAAAAATAGAACTTTGACTGGAGGTAACGTCGAGACTAGCCGCCAGTGCTCTTAGAACGTCTTCAGTGATGATACAAATGTTTTTATTAAAGGATGGCTCGAAGGCCGATAATGTGGAAGTGGACTGGAAGATGGCTGTTGCGCTAGCCTAATTGATAAAGCACTGCATGTGTAATGTCCAAGATGTGGGTTCGGCTCCCAGCTTCTACAAATTACCTTTTGTCTGCTCTCATTTTCACTTACTTCATTAATAAAGCAATTTGCCTCTTCCCCAGCGTTTGAAGTTCGTCATTTCACTGCTTATTTCATCTCCCAGGGAAGCTTATGTGTGCTGCTAATGGAACAGGCTTACATGAACCCTGTATGCAAACCACCAGAATAGTGCAAGTAGGCGCACCTCTGTTCTGTGTAATTAAAAAATTAATTCCTACATCACACCTGAACACATAGTATCGACTCATACGCATCTCTAAAGCACACCGACCTCTTAATGGAATAGCACATTGTATTAATCAGTTTCCTTGATTTACTTAATTTCCTATGGTTTGGATATGCAGTGCGTGCTGCGGTATGTATAACTGTGACACAAGGGATATAAAAGCCTTAAATATATTTACGTGCATGTGCCAATGTGATATGGGATATAGAATTTGTGACGTTTGCAGTGCATAAACGTAACCATTGCATTGGATTACACGTTGCATAGGATAAAAGTGCACGAAATTGTATGCATTGTCATTAGTTGTATAGCATTATTTCTATAGCATTCATGTAACCACTCCACTTCACTTGGACCCCAACATGTGCATTCGATCTTCATCATTATTTACACATTTTAATTAGTGATAACACATAATTTATTTCCCCTTTGCCATCTCTGGCTTCATTCTGTTTATTCGTGTGGTTGTGACCAACAAGAAAAATCTAGCCCCTCAGATCACTCATTGGTAGTGTATGACCTGCAGCATTTAAACAACCAGTATTCTTTCTTTTTTTTCATTTAAAAGGTGCTACACCTATTCATGTAAACTGTGTGTAAAATGCTAGCACAGCCCTTGTTACACTATAGAAACATTCAGAACCATCACCAGCAGTACCTGACAACTTTTAAAAAAGTACACAGCTAAGCACCTAAGTTTATTCTAAGTACTCTTACCAGGCCAATGTAACAGCCCACCAAATTAAAACAGACATACCAATTGTGTTTCCAAAGACCTATTGCTTCACTGAAGTTTGTTTATTCGCTTTTTGATAGAGTGACCAACTATGAAAGAAAAAGTTATCTCCAGCTACCAGCTTGGCAATCCAGCTGAACCTATAATGACAAGTATGTGTGACCATTTTTCACACACTGCAAACATTTCAAATTTTCAAATATTCTACTTTCTTGTATATGTGGAAAGCTGGAATGACCTATCAAGTAGATTGCTCACTCTGTATTGTTTCTAATTTTGTTGACAGAACGCAGACTTTTTTTTCTAAGCAGATATATTTTTGTCATATACTATTCCTTATCACTTACTCGGATTGCTTTTTTTCTTTCGAGTGTTTGTGCCATGGAGCATTGCCAGTCTGTGTGTGCCTATTTTGGGGATAGTGCAAATCCTTTGTATTGCCTCATATCCCCACTTCTTTCTGCACCTAGAAAAAGGTTTGCAGTATTTACACGTCAGTAAATAAATGATATCAGAAAGATATGTTCACACTGGTATCTGCTGCTGTAGTACCTTAAACATGCTGTTCGTATTGTATTTTTGCCTAACCTTGGCAGAAACATTTTTGTGCTGTAGGCAGCAAAGGCTGAGCAATGGTGTGACCCACATTTAGCTTACCTCACAACTACTGCAGCTTGAAGCCTTTATTCTTTTATATGTACACTCGCATTAAAGGTGCAACTTCAAAAATGAAATTCGAAAGTTTTTTAGAAGTTTCATGTCTTCATAAGCTCCTTTTTCTTTTTTCTTTCTTTCCTTTTTTTTTCCCCATCTTACATGGCATTGCTATTTGTTCCCAGTATTTTCTTCTGTCTTCCCCTGTTCAGTCATGTTTCAGCTATAAGAATGCATTAATGGCTTCAACTAGAAGAAAAAAAAATTGTCTTGACATGCCTTTATAATTTTGGAAACCTTATACTGAAACGTTAAACACAAAAATGGTGCTTGTGGACGTGTTCATCTTCCAAATCACATGGTCAAAATGTATGGGCATAGAGATACTACAGAAATATTTTTTAGTGTAAACTGATACAAAGTTATTTTCTTGCTGCCTTGACTGCCTGAAATAAAACCACACAATACTTTTTTCTGTTTTGTTTTAAATAGCGACCATAGACCAATTGGGTTATGTTGTCTGCACGAAAATTGTTAACATTTCGTATGTTGTATGTTGCAATACTTCTGAAAAATTTTTTTTTCTCGTTTTGAATAAACCTCTTTATTATCCTGAGCCAAATTGCACAAAGATCATCGCTTTCTGCATCAAAATGTTGCAGTCGAATATTTATGGCTAGTGCATTTTAACACAAAAAGTTCATTACCTCTTCAGTTTATAAGTGCTTGTGTATCGTAAACTAGAAGCTAACCCCTGGGAGATTTTTAAGAATTTTTTTTATTAATGAGTATATTCACCTCTTAAGTTGTGTGCATTTTGTTAACCATACTTTGTTGTGGCAACAGAATGAAAGACGCCTCTGTGACTGCCAAATTCTCAAGATTGGCATAAAATTGTTAAAGGGACCCTGAGACACTTTCTGAACATAGTAAGAAAATGTTGCCAATCTGTTATCAAGGCTCCTGTGAACATGTAAAGCCAATATTATTACACTGCATGCAGCAAGAAATTTACAATCTAGTGTTAAAAGCAGTGAAAAATTGCTTGCTCTCGCTTAAGCAATGTCGTCATGCAGCGTCATATCAAGTAGCTGGACCCACAGCAGCTATTGGCTGAATTCGGGATCGCGAGAACATTCTCAGTAATACAATTATTACTAATTTGAACTAAATGAATGAAAGTTAGTTACGTCTGCGATCTTAAAAAGACAGAAAAAAAAACATTTTATCTTTTCACTGATGATCTACACGCAATAATTGCACATTGCTGCAGCTGCTGCATGTGGCCTCCAAGGTGAAAAGCGTAGCATAGGTACCGTGGCCGTCGTGAGGTGCTGCGATGAGCTGTCTTACCACTGAGACGTTCAACCTTTGTGCTGGATCACTGGGTCATTGCTCCCTTGCGCCCCGTTGCCATCTCCCATTTGTGGCTTCCAGCACACTAATGGACATGAAATGAGAGAGAAAGCCGCTCATCGCTCTGATAACTTCGCTTGTGTTTGAAGGATCTGAAAAATGATGCGGCTGGAGATTTGCGAGGTGACATAATTTAATAGTGACGTCATTCCATGATTATTTAGAAAAGTGTTTCAGGGCCCCTTTAAAGGGTAACATAGAATGTAGAAACTGCAGGACGGTGTTGAATTTGGAGAAGCATCATCCTCTGCTCCTCTTTCTTTAAGGAAAAAGCACACTTCTGGAGCATACAGCTCTTATAAGCAAATGGGGCATTACAGCGGCTTGTGTGTGTAAGGATGGCCAGTTTGGATATGCATTCCATGTACGTTGTCAGGAGAGAATCCTACGTATGGGAGTTTGTGCATATATTAGCCTGTGTTGTGAAGGAAATGTAGCATCATAAATGATATGAAGTCACACTTATACATGAGCAGTTCATACGAACTGTATGCCTTGTGCTCAATGAGCTATATTAGTACATACTTATAAATGTGAAGCAGCGACATCATTAATTTGTGAAAAGAAAATACTTTTATGGATTGTGCATTCATGTATAGATGGGATAAGTGGTCTCTTGAAGGGCTCCTTGCCACATCACAATGGAAATTTTGGTTATACACCAGAAGTCGTTGAAGGCCGCCCTGGAAGCAGTCTACCGTAAGAATTAAAAAAAAAAACGGTTAAGCAGAGGCCAAGATAGAAATAAGGTGTTGCAAGGCCATGGTGTTGAGGGTGTTAGCTACCCTCGCACCAAAGGCTCTCCTTCCAGTTGCCTCTTCAAGCAGAGAAAATGACTGCATGCAACAAACTCTTGTGTAGCCTGTGCACTAGGCAATGACGTGCTGCCATTCTACACAATGGCCTAGAAATATCAATGTATGTTTGTGCAAAAATATGCAATTAGTACAGAATGGGAATCCTGTGAAATGATAAAGTGCAAGCTAGCCAATATTGCAATGTATGGAGGTGCCAGCTTCTGCACTCTTGGCAACTTTTACTCTCTTGTTGTAGGACTACCCTTTACTTTGATGGATGTTTCGTATTGTGACTGGCCATCAGTTGCTGGTGGGGTGCAATTGCTGTTCACAGATGGATTTTTTTTTCTTTGAGCAACAGATTTGTGAGCAATAATTTGCTCACAAATGCTTTTCTAATTGCTTATGAGACACAAGGTTGCTGCAAGCATATTAATATCTACTCTGCCTTGTACACTGCATGCTCAGTGTATTTTTGCTGCTTGAGACTGACTAGCAGCACACAAATGCTGTTGCAGTATACCTATGATTTGGAGACAATTTATCCAGACAATATTCAAGATGAAGGACCATAGCTATTATAAAATGTCAGTATATTTTCATACAGCTGTGAGGGCACATCTTCCTGTAGCCTCCACTAGTGCAAACAGCCCTACACCAAAGGCAGAATTAGTACTGTCCCACTACTGTAAGCTGTAAGCGTTAAATGGGAAACTGCAAGAAATAGCCAATTGGCAACTTGGTCATGACTATTTATGAGATTACCTCTTGTGTGAAAATCCTGAGGTTTGGCAGACATGACAGACAATACATGACGAAAGTGATTTATTGCAGGGAATAACTGGTCCACACGATGTGATGCAACAAACTGGTCAAACAAAATGAAGCATAGCATGCTTGGCAAACAGATCACTCGGGCAAGTCAAATGTAAAAGAAAAAGCTTCCAGCATAACACCTTCGAACAGCACAGCAACAAAAACAACACCACAACTGTTCACACACAATTTCATGACGAGTGACAGGCAGTGGGTTTGCCTCTTCGAGCCGAACATCGTAGCATGATGGCAGTCCCTGTGCAGTCAGTTATTCTATGCGCAGCCCATGCCGCGCACACAACTCGTCCAAAAAGCTGCTCGACTCCAGTTCACACTGAACTGCCTTGTCAACGCGCTCCACCAGCAAAGCAGGACGGCACACTCGCTCAGTACGCTGCACCTCGCTGCTGACACAGTCCGTCGCGTCGCTGTTGTCAACTTCGCCATCGCAGCCTGGGGCAGCCTCTCTCAACGTTGTATCTATGCTAGAAACGTCGTCCGCGTGGCGGTCCAGCTCGCGCCGTACAATGGAGTCTTCACTACGGCGCTGGTCCTTGCCGGAAGCCCTCATATTTGCGCACTTCGATGTCTGTAGCGGGTTCGTGCAGGTTCCTGGACGCCGCGGAGATTGCTAGGCGCTGGGGATAGACGAAAGGCGGCACGATATTAAAAAATGTGGCACTCTAGAAGACTCTCGCTGCGCTAGCTGCAGATGTCGGCCACAGAATATGCGCAGGTATCCCAGCGTCCTCGGAATGGAACCATATGATGGAACGGTGAGGAGTTGGGAGGGTGAGGGGAGGAGTGAGAGAGAGAGAGACAGGATGTGCATATGTTGTACGTTATGTGATCGAATGTTTGTCACCTAAAACGTAATTTAGTGACAAAACACTGCACTAATCAGTTCACAAAATTACATGAATTATACTCTTGGAAAGAGCACCTCCTTAAAGTGGCACGCATATGAAACCCGAGACTTACTGGAATGAGTGCGGTGAAATTTTAGAAACGGAGCAAATAAAACCATGCAGATACCACGCAATATGGAAATAGATGTAAGCAAAACTCTCTGTGCTGCTTGCTTTATTGCCGATAATTAGCGGTGATGTTGACGGCGAATATTTGATTTCTTCTGCGTTTAGTGCAATACGAGTGCTGAGTTGATGTTAAACGTTACCTTGCGTGCACCACTGCTGTTTGTCCGCGTAGTACACATCACACACAGCGAGAAGTGATTGCTCGAAGCGTTGTTGCGCACCATTGTTCATTACCCCCAAGGGGTTTAGCCTTGTCATTGCCTCACATGGCACAACGCATCGTGGCAGAAGTGTTCAAGTTTAAAGGCCAAACTACACGAACTCTTGCCGGCGCGCGAAAGCTCGCGCTCGCGCGCCTTGTATTCGCCGCGCCTCGCGAGGCATGATGGTGGTTTGAACTAGAGTGTACTAGAATACGGTTCAGTGAGCTGAGCGGCTGGGGCGGCGCATGTTTTGCAGTGAGGCGCGTGACGACGAAAAATACTGTGGCGGCGCTGCGATCGAAGTCGATTGGGCCGCATGAAGGTGGTGCCGTTGGAAACTGGTGGCGATATTTCTCGGAAGGGTCATTCATACAACTTCACGCACTGGTATGTGCATTCAGACCGCTCATACGGTATTTACAATTGCATATGACATGTATTTACGCCTTAGGAATGGATGCCTTTCTTTCTCTTCTTTGTTTCATTTTTTTTTATGCCCCTCGGTGATTGCGCGTGCATTGCGGCCGCAGTGTCGGCTTTCATTATACTACGCTATTGTACGGTTCCCTTTGGAGAACAAATATTTTTCTTGTTCTTCAAGCAGCATGTATCTGTCGTGTGTATTTTTGTGCATAAAGTTTTCCATCAGCAAGTCTTGCGAAACGCAGACGGAAAAACTTGTAAACTTACTGTTTGCCGCTTCAAACATAAAACATATCTGCCCCATCTGGCGCCATATACTCAGATTTACGGGAAGTATTCTTACAGAAAAAAAAAATGCAGTGCAGTATTTTTTTTATGTTTTATGTTTTTGTCTTCCTCGCGTAACAGAATGCGGAGTAACTGGTACGGGTTCTTTTACTGCGGTTGGACCTCGGGCGGCGAAAACATATTTCGGTAGTCATTATACATGCCAATCTTTGGCCCGTAAGCCATGTGAAATTTTTGGTCTTGCCTTTCCTGTCCTTGCTCTCTCTCTCTCTCTCTCGGCCTAATTCATGCTTAACAACAAAAAAAGAAGAAAACAGCGGCACGGTCGCCTAATTAGTGGCTACGTAGTAGATATGGCGTTGCGCTGCTAAACTCGAGCTCACGGGTTCAAACCAGGTCGCGAAATTCGATGGGAACGAAATGTAAAAACACTCGTGTGCACGTTGAAGAACCCCAGGTGGTGAGAACTGAAACGGTGCCTCATAATCATATCGCCAGGCGTAAAACGCCAGAATTTGTTTAATTAAAATAAACAGAGAGAGGATAGCCGCGTTCTTCGGCTTTTTTCTAGGGGTGTAAACGAAATAAATTATTTTCGAGTCTGACTCCTGAGAAAAATGTTACGCTTATCTTATATTTCATACCTCCATGTAATGCCGTTCCCATCTGTACGTCCGCTCAACTAAGCAGCTTCTGTATTATAAACGGCTGCTTTCAGTTATCCGGCGCACTATCATAAGGACAATAAGCAATTAAAGGAACGGCATGCCTCACATACACGTCAATATATTTGTAGATCTCCTGTGTTCGTTGAAGAAGAGTATGGTACTGCATTGGTCCCCCAGTTTTAATGGGTTACAGAAATGATGAGACTAAAAAAAAAATGTTTTCCTTGCCCGAATCAAGTTAGCAGATTTACAGGCTGCCCCAAAATGGGGCGTTTATATTGAACGACACCTAGGAACTTGTTCAGCTGAACCGATTAGCATCCGTGCGTTAATTCTCTCAGGAACTCGTGCGCCTCTGCACAACAGCAACGGCTCTCCAGCACCGCAATCGTTCGGAATAAGAGTCCTCACTTGCATCGATTCCTCACCTTCGAGACTTCAAAAGTGCTGTTATGCGTTATAGTCCAACGGAAACGGCTATTCGATAACATTTAATAGTGAATTCTGAAGTCGAATACCAGCTGAATAACAAATACCATTCGGTTAGACTACATGTTTCTACTTCATTGCGCCTGCTGACACGTTGATGGAAATCGCCAGACAAGCCACGGAGGTTACATTGGTAAAGAGTTCCCGGTATCCCCGATTCTGTCTGAGTACATAGGCAATATCTTTTCCCTAACACTGTTGTTCATATAAACGTCCAATAATTGCCTCGATTCCTTTTCTCGGAAGGTCGATTGGTTCACCTGGGGCTGCTGCAACTTTCAAAAGAAACACGCTTATTTCGGTAGGGAGTTTTCACTTTTTCAATCAGTGCATTTAGAATATTTGATAATAGTTTTCTTCCATATATGTCTAAGTAACCTTAGATTTACCAAGAAGTGCATTGGTGATCTGCATCTCTTCGCGCCACGCAGTTAATAAATCTGGTTTATGTCACTATCATATTGTTTACTTTTATCATTGTCCCTGATCGAAATTCCACCAACAAGACGCATGCGTAACATGACACGATATCAATAAAATTGTCTTACGTAGCTTCATGGTGCTGATAGGTGGCTTCTGTGGCAAAAATTACCTGTTACTTCTAGAAAACAACGTTAAAAATGGCAGTTCACCTGGCTAAAACTACAATTGGTACCGGCCGACCAGAGTCGCGGGTGCACCAAAGCAAGTAAAGCCATAAAAGAAATTTACTGCACAGACTTTCTGCGAGAAAATCTGGGCGTCGGCCAGCGTCCGCGCAACGAACGCGCGCTCGCTAGCAGTCGACGCACTTGACAACGACAGCAAAATTTAACACGTCATGTTTTATAACCCATGCCTTAAATATGTATATATAGCAAAAAGGTGTCAATATAAATTTGCAGTTGAAATAAAACACCATCATAAGAGCGTACGCGCGCAATCTGTCTCAGCGACCGCAGCGAAATTACGTTGAGTATGCCGCGAAGCGCGTCTCCACCCCAATCCAGTTCGCTCGCAGCGCCCTCGCATAATTTTTCCACACGCAGTGCCTCAGCGGGATGCAGGGAAACTAGAGGGAAATCTGGTGCTGGCGATAGTTCAACTATCATGGGAACGATCATGGGAATGATGGAAAGTACAGTTACCGATTGGTATTCTATTGACTGGCGAACTAGCCTACAGGTATTTTTTGGCATTTTTGGTTTCGCTCCAAGCGCAACTGCTATAACCCGCAGTGAGATAGTGCGGCGCAAAGCTCTCTGCCTTTGTTCTCGTGCTCGAAGTAGCGATAGCGCACTGGGCCGGCTAAAGCCCCTCCGTCCACGCGCTGGTCGCCGGAAACGTGTATGAAGGGGCTTTAGGGCCAGCGGCTGGGCCGATGCTTGTGTCGCGGTGTGGTTTTGAATGAAACCTTAACTAGGTTGGCTTCAGAGGCAGCAATTGAAGTCGAAGGCAAGGCACCACGGAGGAAGGAAACTAAGGAGAGGCCCTGACGTCACTCTTTGTGAAGCAAAAGTGAAGCCGGAATTTGGCGTTGCTCATGGCGATGCTCCGCCTTTTGGGCCACCCTCCTCTCTTGTTTACATCTTTCGCGAAACCACGCCGCGCTGCGCGTGGTGTCGCGCGCGGAGCGCGCGCGCTCGCGCAACATCTGGCAGAGCACGGTGCAAGTAACACAGCGCAACAAGACGCGGTGACTAACGCAAACCCGCCCACTCAGCGCCTTTGCCACGGCCCGAAACCTACCAGAGCAAAACGTGTGAGCGCTCAAAACCATAACAACGCCGCCATTGTGGCCCAAAAGGCGTGGCCATACGACAAAAAAAATAAAAAAGCAGCAAAAAAATGAGAACCTACTACGTCATTTCCGCCACACTTTTCTCCTAGCGCGCGGAGGGGGTAGGGCCTCTCCTTAGTTTCCTTCCTCCGTGCAAGGCACCAAGGCAACCAGTAGGCAAGAGAGAGAGAGATAGAAGAAAGGGAAAAGGCAGGGAGGTTAACCAGAGGGGAAGATCCGGTTTGCTACCCTACGCTGGCGAAAGAGGGGAGGGGGAGGTAAAGTGACAACAAAGTAGATATAAAGAAAGAAAGGAGCACAGACATACAATCACAGTTAGTCACTGTTGCCGCACACCGTCACCGCACAGCACAGTAGCACTTGCAGCACACACTGTTCATGCTACAGCCGCTTGTCCAATTCTGTAGCCCTTAAAAACTGCAACAGTGCCCTCGTCGCCCTCTGCTGCGATGGCTTGTGATGGCGGCGTTTTAATAGAGAGTTTTAGAATAGGGGCCCCAAACGTATTGGGGCCCCAAAGAAATAGCGTCGAAGCCACTGCGCATGCGCGAGACGCAAACAGCGTTTGGGTTTTGCGTTGGGAACGCTATTTCACCGATTTAGCGGGAGCTCAAATAGCGTTCCCAAAAGCTTTGCGTCAACAAACATGGCGGCACCCATCCAAGCGACGGCTCTAACCTAGCACCAAACCGGGTTCGATTCGCGGTAACGCGTGAAGTTCGCAAGCTAGGAGAAGTGACTGCAGTTATCGCTTTCTCTCAACTAACGTGTGTTATGAAGATTGATTCATTAGACGCCGCTGATTCCGAATTCGAGTGTGGATTTTATGGCTCCTAGGCCTAACACGGCTAAGCTTGGCTGGTGAAGGCACGTAAAGTTGGTTTTGTTGCTCAAAACTAAGCACAACTAATTGTTTGCTGCTTGAAGAATAACTTCTAAATTGTAATTAAACGCGAATACACGCAAGTCAAATTTACTATTCATATCATAAAATGGTATATTTTATTTAATTATTTCTAATAGCTTTTCTTTGACGCCGTAGTGGCGCTGTCAGCGCAAGACGCTATCCGCAAACGTAAAACCCTATTCTAAAACTCTTCACTCCTGCGTGCCCCAACGCTAACACCCGCAAAGCTCTTTGGGGCCCCAAAATATTGGGGCCCCTATTCTAAAACTCTCTAATATCAGTTCCTCTGTAAGAGGTCTTCGGTCAAAGCGCCCTATCGCGTTTGCGAGCGATCGTCTCTGTAAATTATAGCGAGGACAGTCACAGAGAAGGTGCTGAAGAGTCTCCTCGTTGCCACAGTTATCACACGAGGCGTCGTCGGCCCATCCGATTTGGAAAGCAAACGACTTGGTGAACGCCACCCCTAGCCATATTCGACAAAGCAGGGTACCTTCGCGACGGCAGAGTCCAGCTGGAATGCAAAGCAGTCTGAGCACCGATGTTTGTCTGGAGACGATAGCTTTATAATAGTATTTGTCGCGTTACGTACGTTAAATGCAAGCACCTTTGCGGGACGTTTTGGTGAGCGTCCCTTCAAGACTCTTATTTAACGTACGGGAACGCAAACGCAAGGAAGACGCTATAGAGTTACTGTATATGGCTCCCGCAGAGCCAGAGTTGGGCTTCTGTTTTCCACGTGCCGCTCCGTTGCCATTCGTCAAGCGCAGTCACATGAAACTCCTTCCTAACAGTGGCAACATGGCAGCGCCCATACAGCGCCAACCAACCACTTCGATCCCAATTCGCATTTGTTACTGGCTCTCCGCTTGTCAGCAAGGAACAAGCGGCAAAATCCGTCGTCGCTAAGTCTCATGTCAAGCTGAGGTCAAATGAATAGGTATGTTTTGTCGTAATTATTTAGATCGGCTGTTTGTTTTCACGCTGCTAGGACTACAGACACGGCACCAAGCCGTAAAGCTGGTTTGGTTTCTAGTTAGCAGGTGGCGCCACAGCATCATCATTGGTGATGCGTTGATGATGCGGAAATCTATAAAAGCCCAATGGTTCACTGCATCATTAATTTACTACCACGCTTTAGCATGGTACGTGATGACGGTAGCGACCAATTGCCACGTAGACGTCAAATAGACACCGAGCAGACGCTGTGACGCAAGTGAACATTTGTAAGGGCATTCGCACGTACTGCTTGCTAAGGAGGTTGCAAGGTAACTGCAGGGAAAGCGTATATGTAAAGCGAAGCCTTGCTGTCGGGTGAATGTAAACGCAGCTTATGATAACGGCGTCAAAACACTTTTGCGTCAGTTCACCAACCATGGAGCATGTAACATGATGGCAAGCAGACGCTGAACAGACGCGGCGCGGATGAACACATCTCGAGGGGCATTCGCCCTTCCTATTGGCTAAGAATTTGTGTAGCTTCCACAGTGCTGCAACCAGATTGTGAAATTGGTCCCCTCTGTAATACCTTTGTGGTCTTGAGGGTCTAATAAATGAAATAGCCCCTGCGCGAAGGAGAGGTGACTTCACTGCACAAATGTGGATTGCAAGATGGCAGACCTATGCCCAACTCTGATTCCCTGTATTATGGTGTTGGTTCACTATACCTGTATACATAGTATGCACGTGACGTCACATCCGTTGCTGTCGTCTGCTTCCGCTACCTTCCGCCATCTTGGGGAACCTTATGGACAGGCGCGTGCATAGGCATATAGGTTCCCCAACATGGCGCCGCCGTAAACCGGAAGTCGCGGAGTATCCTTGAATGACGTACGTGCATACTATGTATACAGTAACTCTAGACGCTATAAGACAAGGCGCCGTTTGGTGCCTCGTGCCAAACGTACCCAAGCCAAGCAAATCTATTTCCAACTATGTATACGTTGCACGTATATGCGCGCGCCGACACGCATACGTACAGTTTGGCTATGTTGCATGGAAGAAGTATTTTCTTTACTCCATGTTATGTTGTTCCTATGCGGAAGCGTCTTATTAGGTCTGCGGGCATCGGAATCGCAGAACGATTCCAGAAAGTGGACGCGCTATGCTCTCGCAACTAACGTTTAAGGTGAGTTTAGAGAAAGTGAAAGCTCATTTCAATAGTCCTGGCGATCAACGCAAGTGAGAACGTAGCCATCATGAGAATCCAGGCTAAAGCGGGAGCCATGGCTGCCGCCATGTTGGACGACGCTATTAAGCCCAGACCACACGTACGCTTCCAGACGCGCGCAAACTCGCGTCTACGCACCTATGTGCCTGCCGCGCTTCGCGAGGAATGGTGGTTTGCATCCACAAAGACGCGCGATAGCGCACGCTCACTGGGCTTACTCATTAGGCCAAATTACACGCATATTGCCGGCGCGTCAAAGCTCGCGCCCGCGCGCCTTGCGTTTCGCCGCGCCTCCGAGTAATGGCGGTTTAAACCTACAAGACGCGCGCCAGCGCGCGTCCACTTGGCTTACATTTTCGCCTTGGTAGACATCGTGTCGTACTTTTTTGAAGCAGCCAAAGCACCAATTTTTGTCTGGAGTAGATAGACAGCTTTAGAATAGCGTTTGTCACCTTACGTACATTAATAGCAAGCACTTTTGCGGGTCGTTTTGCTGTGTGTACCTTCAAGTCTTTTAGTTTCACTTACGGGAACCCAAACGCAAGGAAGCTTTATTGGGCGTGATGTTAAAAAACTAATTTCGCTCAAAGTGAAAATGCAGCAGCGTACAAGCTGTCCTGCGCCATCTGCGCATGCGTGAGGCGCGTGGGCGCAAGCTTTCGCGCGCCGGCACGCACACGTGCAGTTTGGCTTTACGTGTTGATTTGACGTGCGGCCGCTTCTGCGTCAGTCGTCTACTTGAAAAATAGCAGAAATTTACCATACCACACTTAGAGCTTGGCTTTATCCAGTTTTTCTGCAACCGATGTCGTTCGTCTCTAGTAGTAGCGTTTCCTTGCCTTCTTACGTGGTCTTTTTCCTTTCCCGCCCTCCCCAATGTACGGGAGCTGCAAGCGAATAGTGGCAAGGCTGTTATTCACTAGTTTCATGAGCTGCCGTCGGTTCTACCCATTCTCTATCTCCTCCCACTGCCTCCTCTCTACCATTCTGTCTACCTCCCTTCTGGACTGAAAGAGAAGAAAGGGAGCCGATGGGCCCGATTTTTATTTTTCTTTATCGTATCGTTAGAAGTCAACAAAGACACCAAGGACAATATAGGGGAAATTACATGTACTTACTAATTGAATTAAAGCAATGATAAATTAATGGAAATGAAAAATGGATGAAAAACAACTGGCCGCAGGTGGCGAACGATCCCACGTCTTCGCATTACGCGTGCGATGCTCTTACCATCCACTCTCACACGCTAGTACAAAGGTAAGCGCTGCAGCTTCTGCAATGCTTTTGCGGGGGGTCACGGATAATTACAGCCGTCAAGAGGGTATTGTGGTGATGCCCAGGGAGCTTCAGAGAGCATTGTGACTACGCGATGGAAAGGTCCAAATGAGTTTCTTGCGTCGTCTTTCCTCTCTTCCACGTTCCTGCCATGTATACGCAAGCTCTGAACCACCTCCCGACGCGGCATGCAAGACAGCGACGACAGCAGTGGGAAAGTCAAGGGACAGTCGAAGAAAGTTTCGCTTTGAAACGAGTGCAGTGCTTCATTTCCGAATTCCTCCGCAATTGAAAGGTTTCTCTCAGCTGAAGCAGCGCCGACAGCACTGCAGCCTTAGCTGTCTGCCATTCCTTTATTTTACAGCCCCCGAACTTTCGCGGAGGAAAGCCGTTCAAGCAGCGTACTTGAAAGAACTATACGTGCCACCGAGTTTATATTTCGTAAAAACAAGGAGAATGTTAAGTGTAATGTGTGGCGAAACATAAGCGTTCATGGCATAATAGAAGTTTTGTAAATGAATGCTTAGCTCTCATTTTCTCCATACGTGTTATACGGAGTGTTGCGTACTCCAGGGTAGCGTATCGTACTGCTTCCGAGTTGTAGCGACGCCTGCCTATTGAAGCTCGACCGACGTTACTTATTGGGTAGCGTGGCGTTGTCGGCGGGCTGCAGGCATCCGGTAGACCATGGCGACCAAGCAAGGGCGAGACAATTTCTAGTGCGAAACTTGCACGGTTTATTCAAAGGTAGATAAAGAAAATGAGAAGAGCATGAAGTGTTCAAAAGTACATTTCGGAGCCGCTTAAATAGGCTCTCTACAATCGTGGGCGGGATCTTGCTTCCGTCGACGTCACGTGACCGGCACAGAACGAGGGCCCCTCCGCCTCTGGTTATACCGAGCCTGCTGCAAGGAAGAGGTCGTCCCGCCTCCTGGAATTGTAGACGCCTGTCCGTCTCTTCTGTGCGTTGCGGTTTCGTGGAAGTTCTCCTCTAGGTCCAATTCGAGGAAAGGGTCTCTCTAAACTCGCACACACACACACAAAAGAGGCCTGTACACTGCGGGGCTTCCGCTGACACTCGAAACGGTCATGGCGAATTAAGAAGTCACGTTTCATTTCGACGAGGCCTGGTGGAAGAAGGCGGGTGAGAGAAAGTTCTTTCTGCACGTGTTGCGGGACGCCAACCATCGCAGGAGAAGTCACGCCTCATTTCGACGAAGATGGTCAGATGAAAGATGGTCGGTTGAAATTCCTTTCAACACGTGGTGCCAGACGCCAACCCTAACAGAAGTTCGTAGTCGATTTTTCCAGTGCCTTCAGTGAATTCAACCAGGTATAGCTTGTGTATATTTTGTGAAAATAAGACGAATATTATGTTTAATGTGTTAGCGAAGTACAAAGTATGTGGATTAATTACAGCCTTCGCAGTAAATTACGTATAAAAGCACTCTGGGGCATTATAGGCATGTTTTACGAATGGCGCAGACTTTAGTCCGCTGTACCGGGAGAACTGTAGCTGCCACCAAGATCCAATTTGGTGAAAGTGGGGCCAACAATGCGGCCAGTGAGCATGCAAAGTTAAATGTGCGTTCGTAAATTACAGGTTTTGTAATCACAGCCGATGCAATTCATGGAGTGCTCTAGGAATGCGTTATGCGGCTGTTATCCGCCATGTTTTCCAATGTCCCAGTGTTCATAATTGGTGAAAATAGGGGTCGCGCTATGTGCGATGTGTAGCGAAACGTTAACGTTTCTGTAATCGTTAGGAGCTTTTGCAAATAGTTACTGAACTGTTGTTGTCTCCCGCTTATCTTGAGTTATATGAGGCCTGCGCGGGTGTCCTCGATTAATTTACCAGGGAGAGGCGGGCTAGTTGGTGGTCGATAATGGAATGCATTGTGTAACCGCGCACACGACAACGGACGGAGAAGGAGTATCCGCGCTTGTCTTGTCCGTTTCCCTCTCCGTCCGTTGTCGTTTGCGCGATTGCACAATGCGTCCTCGATGAACTAAACGATTCACTTTGTTTGTATTTCCTGACTATAGGGAGAGCTTGCGGTTGATGTTTAGGCAAAGTTCATAGTGTGTGTGTGCCATTCAGTTACGACGTAGACAGTGTCCCGTCGTCCCGGGAGAACGATCAGCCACCGAGATTGAGCTCAGTAAGATGGGAGAACATTACGGCTGATGTGCATGAGAAGTTGAAAATGCATAGGTGAAGTACACCCTTGGGGGAGAATTTCATAATAAAAAGTAGAAACCGCTGGGCGAGATGGTACGGTGACATGCTGAAACAACTTTATAAAGACAAATGCAAAAAGAAGAAACAAATGTATTTGAGTGCTCAAAAGGGCATTATATGCAAGCAACAATGCAAACGGGCGAGTCATATGTGGGCAACGTTTTAAAGTGTGTTTAGTACTTCAAAATTAGTAATGCAACTGCTCGAAAAATAAATCGCTTGAAATTCGGTTGTTATTCTGCAAGGCCGCAGAAGTCTGCTCTCTTTTTTTTACTTGTGACTTGAGACTTCAGTGATTCCTACGGTGGAGTCGTTTTCAGTGGCGTGCGAAATAGGCGTGAATGGTACGTGTGTCAACATTATTGCTTCTTTTTCGAGCAGGCAGTGCTAAAGGCTCACAAGGAAACAGTTTATTTGTTTACATTCATCAGGGATGAAAACATCACCACTTACACCCAGAGGTATATGTGAGTTATGCGAGTGCTGCTTGTTTTATGCTACGTCGACAATACGTGCGCGAGCAATTCCACTCATCAAGCTAGTAATTAACTAAAATTCACTGATTAATCTTGTAAGCAACAATTTTGTGGGCATGTTGTAGCGCAGGATTGAAGCCATCTAGTGCGCAAAGCACAGCGATTCACTAGCAATCTCGTGCCTTGCACCACTTTCGCGAAATACGTCCGCAAACTTGTGTTCTATTTAACATTTATCGTGACTGAATTTTTCAACAGTCTAGCTAAGTTGTAACTACGCAACTTCTCTAAAGTTCTGGCAGTGACAAGCAAAAAGCTAGTTGGTTTGTAAACGCTACCTGCCCCGCAGCCTGGACTTCATTCCACAGCCTATTTCAAGCAATGATATGTAGTTTTATGAATCCACATGTTCTCATAGAAATCAAAACAACGACTTATAGTCGCGATTAAGTAATGGCTAAATGGCTTACTGTTAAAACATATATATATATATATATATATATATATATATATATATATATATATATATATATATATGCATGCCACGTGGCCCCATGGTTGCGGTTGACCAAAGTTGTGCCAAGTGCGTGCGCCAATGCGCACGTCACGTCACTGCGTCACTTGCTCTTCGCATTTCATCGGTGTAGTGTCTACCGCGATGATGCGCTCTTGACGCCAAATCATGAGTGTATAAAATGAGGTGTGCCTACAATGCGTGCGTCATTGCACACGTCATGTCGGTGCCTCCCGCGCGTCACTTGCTGTTCGGATTTTATCGGTGCTGTGTCTACTAGGGTGCACTCCGAAGCGTCTACCTCAGCGGCATCTGTGAAACGTGGTCGCCCAAGGAAGCACGCCGCAGAAGACGAAGCAAAGGAACACACACAAAAATTATGGGGTTTTACTTGCTAAAAGCACAATCCGATAGAGGGGGATTCCGGAAATTTGTACCACCTGGGGTTCTTTAACGTGCATCTAAACGTAAGTACCCGATTGTTTTTGCATTTCGCCCCCATCGAAATGCTGCCGCCGTGGCCGGGGTTCGATCCCGCGACCTCGTGCTTAGCTGCTCAACACCATAGCCACTTAACAACCACGGCGGGTAAGGGAAAACAAGAAGGAATGCCGTACAAGTTTACAACGTGCACGACTAGATACTGATGAATGCCTAAAAACATCTCCCCAAAGCGATACGATGCTTTCCCATTCCCACACGTAAGCAGTCTTAAGCGTACCTGCCGAACTAGTTATTCATTCTGTGAAAAAAAAGTAAGGCCAGTTCCACGCAGTGAAAGCTGTCAAAACAGCGAAGCTAGTGGTCGTTTTCTCAAGTTGGAACTCAAGTTTGCGTTTAGTGCGATTTTCGTGAGTCTTTCGTCTCGTTGTCGTCTTTTGCTAGATTCGAGCTTCGGTTCCGGATTGCACACACTCTTCAGTTGCGTGAGGGTGTGATCAAACCACAGTCTATCACACATCTTGCAGCTGGCCGCACTCATGGTCGAGGAATTCTCTCTTGAACCATCCATCGGCACCCTCCGTGCCTCGACGTTTCTGCTCGGCCTCCTACTCTCCAAGTTGGTGGTTAGCTTGCCTCTGCTGGCGCTTGGCTTGGTGTGCCTTCTCTTGGCAGTGAGGGTTGGCTTGCCTGCACTGGCGCTTGGCTTCCCGTTCTCCATCCTCGGCGGTAGCGGCGCTTTGCTTGCGCTTCTCGCCCTCAAAACTCAGGATTTGCGCGACGTCGGCGCTGCCGCTCTCGCGCGCGCTGCCACTCGCGCCGCGAGTAATCCATGGGGCGAAAGGGCGCGCGCCGGCGAAACACCTGCTCATACACCCCTCTCCTCCCCCTCCCCCGGCGCGCTATCTGATTGGTCCGCTCCTCCCCCCCCCCCCCCCCGGCTCGCCCTCTGATAGGTCTGCTCCGATCCCGGTGGGGCCTCGCACCTACCCCCGACGTGCCCTTTCTGGCGGTGATCTTCGGAACCTACCGGCCTGGGTGACATTGGACGCCGGACGGCGAAGGCTCGACTTAGAACAGCTCCGCTGTTTAAAAAAAATGTTGATGAATAATTCAAATGAAGACCAAACTTTTATAGCGGAGCTGTTATATGCTAGGTTCTGACGGTTTGTGTGCGTAGGCAAAAAAGATGGCGGCCACCCCAGAGCTAAAAGAGCTAAAGCATAAAAAAGTAACCCTGGAAGAAGAAGTTTGCTTCGACACAGTCGCACTGCTGTCTCGCTCTCTAGAATTTTTGCATTTTTTCGACGTTTTGACAAATAGATTTGTCGAAGACGTCGGACGACTCGCCAAGATACCTTCCCTACCGGCGGCCGGGGGGGCTTCGCCTCCCGTCACTTCGATAGGAGCCTGCAGAAGAGCCCGATCTGGTAGCGGCGAGAGCTCCGTCATGACTACGCCTGACCTGATACCGGGCCAGAGGCCACCGACTGACCCTGAGAGAAACCGTGACTGTAAGCGATATAAGGCTACAGAAACAGACGACGAGTCTACGCTTATTGATAATTGTGACATAGCTGACATCACAGATCTGGACGATGAAGACTTCAGGCTTGTGCGTCACCGCAAGAAGAGGACCGTCGGAATCCCAGTGATTATTACCCCTGCCACAGAAGGAACCGACCTGAAAAAAGGAAATCCCATTGTTCTGTCTACAGAAATTGAAAAAATTCTTGGCGCATCGCCAGTTACGAGCCGATTTACTGCTCAAGGAGCCCTGCTTCTAGATGTACAGACAGAAGAGCATGTGAATTCCCTTCTCAGCTGCAAGTCAATCTCAGGGACTGCAATCTCAGCACGAGTGCCCAATTCGTACCTGCAAAACACGTGCATTATTAGAGGAGTACCGAAGTGGTACACTGACGAAGAACTGTTGGTATACCTAAAGCCACAAGGTGTTTACCATGCAAGGAGAGTCACGCGACGCGTTCAAATTTCCGAATCCGATTGGGAGTCCAGGCGAACCAGCTCCGTGGGTCTTACGTTCGTTCCAAATACAGACCGTCCAGAGAAGATCAACTTGGGCTTCACAAGACACGAGACCATTGACTGCGTTGAGACACCACCTTGGTGCTTCAAGTGCCAGCGCTATGCACATGTGGCCAAGTACTGCCGTGGTGAGCAGCGGTGTAAGAGATGTGGAGGACCGCATCATTTCAAAACATGCGCGTGCATCGAGAACTTTCTATGTGCAAACTGTAGTGGTGGTCATCCAGCTAGTTATAGCAAGTGTCCTACGCGGGCAGCGGCAATAATGCGAAAGAAAACGTTTATCTTGGGGCCAACAGGAAAAGATGAGAAAAATACGAAGAAGAAAAAGACGGAGAGTCGCAGAGAGTCAGACGAAATCAAATGGAGCTCAAAGAGTGAAACTGATTTTCCAAGCCTGAAGCCTTCTCCAGGAATCCAGGACAGAGTGGCGCCATCGCGCAGCGGACCGGCTAAGGCAGTCAAATCAATGAACAGAGGCCCCGTAGACGAGAATACTGCTGAACAACCGGAACAGCGAGGTTATGTGTCTGCACTGCAGCGACCCCAATCGCGTTGCGATGAAAAAACGCCACGGGAGGACTGTTAGCATGTGCTACGTGCTCTGTTCAAGGCCTTGGGATCACACAGAGAAGATGCCGGCGAGCTCGATGAAGGACATGCTCGAAGTAGTCCTGGCTCTCGAGTCAGTGATTCTAAGCTCTGCCTCTTCTTAAAGCACCTAGCAATATGGATGCGGTCAGGACACAATGTTCACAATCTCGTCCACAGGTGCCACTTATTATGCAATGGAACTGTGCGGATTTTGCGTGCCATTTACCTGAACTGTCGCTTTTCTTACGCAACACGCCTGTGCCAATATTGGCCTTGTCCGAGGCTGGTCTTCCAAGTTCCAGATCAATTGTTGGTTATGTCGCGCATGGAAACCAAAGTATTCCGACATTTCCGAACGGAAGCGCCATGCTATGTCAGACGTGAAATACCACATTACGTTCTGCCAGTTCAAGACCTTTGCAGCTGTACTTTGGAAGTCACTGCTGTACAAGTGCGGCTGGGAAACCGAAGCCTCAGCGTGGCCTCTGTATATGTGAGCTCTCGCCTGAAGGTCTCGATGGGTGAAATTATAAGAGACCTCTGTAGCCGCTGCCCAGCTCCGAGGATTATATGTGGGGACTTTAACGTGCACCATACTCTCTGGGGCGACAAGGCGATTGATGCACGTGGAAAGAAAATTGTTAGTGCTTTAAACACCGAGGGACTCTGCGTGGCAAATGACAAACAGCCAACGTTTTTTCGACCACCGGCCTCTTACAGTGTCATTGACGACGTTACACTCAGCGGACATCCTCGCATCGTCAACGACGAGTAAAGATAGAATGGGCAGTGATCATTTTCCTGTCTTCGTTAACATTGCTGGATATAGAAACAACGGCCGAAGATCCTGTCCTGTGACGCATTGGGATACGTACAGGGACGGCCTAAGCGAATCATCTGGAGACCTGTTCGCGGACATGCTACGTAGCAAGAGATTGGCTACGGCTGAGCTGAAGCTACCCGACCACTTCCCTGCTCCGGATCTAAAGCTCAAAAATCTATGCGCTGCCCGTAGAACAGCGGAACGGAGGCTGATGAGGACGAAGGGCGGCCCACCAATGAAGACTATATATACCAGGATCAACGCAGTGATTCGACGTTATACAAGGAAACTAAGAAGAGATCAATGGGCATCATATTGTGCAAGCCTATCGGTCTTCACGCTAGTTCCAAGGATATGGTGGCTCGTTAATAACCTTGCTGGAAACTTTCGACCAAACAAGCCATTTGAAGCCCTAGCATTGAAGTTAGGCAAGACGCTCGCTTGTCTTGCGAATGCCTTTGCTGAAATATACTCTTCCGGCAGGTCAGCCGGCACAACCAACCCGCCTCCGCCGCTATCGTCGTCTCTAATGGATGCTCCTTTCACACTCAGACAGATGGAACCAGCTATATATGAGCAGCCTCCGACGTCGCTGTGCGGTGGGACCTGACGTTATCAGTAATCAGACGCTGACTAACCTACCGGTTGAAAGACGACGTGATTTGCTGGCATTTTTTAACCAAGTGTGGGCCAGTGGGGATATCCCACATTTATGGAAGGTAGCATGGGTGGTACCGGTTCTGAAGCCTGGAAAGAATCCTGCAGCTCTGGACTCATACAGACCGGTATCGCTGACCTCCTTTGCAGCGAAGCTAATGGAGAAGATGGCGTGCACAAGACTCACTCGGTATGTCGAGCAGGGTCGAAAACTATCATCTTGCATGACTGGGTTTTGGCAGCGTCTAAGCGCTCAAGACAACGTGCTGGACCTGCTAAGACACATAGAAGATTAGAGTGCGAATGGCCTGTCGACAGTTGCTGTTTTCATGGATGTTTCTAAGACTTACGACTACGTGTCTCAAAGAGCCATCATCAGCCAGTTACAAGTTATAGGCGTCACGGGTCATCTCTTGCACTTCATACATACGCTCCTCAATGATCGTCGCATCAGAGTTCGTCTTGGCGACACTGAGCGATGAAATACGTATATTTCGCGGCGTGCCACAGGGGAGTGTTTTATCTCCCTTATTATTTAACGTTGCCATGAGTAGCCTCCCAAGAGTACTATACCATCGAACACCAGTGAAGATATCTATATATGCCGATGATATCTGCATATGGGTCTCCGCTTACCAGCATCGCCGCCTCGCACGAATAGCCCAGGGAGCAGTAAAAGCCATTCAGGGCCACTTGGCAACGATTGGATCATCACTATCAGCAGAGAAATCATCATTCGTACTATTTCCTGGAGTAAAAAGAAAATCTACACGCTTGACGCTGAATTTGGACGGATACCAGATTCGACAAGTCACCAACGTCCAATTTCTGGGCGTTACCTTAGACCACAGGCTACTCTGGCGCCGCGGTGTTAACCACGTTGTGGCGTCATCGTCACCCAGGCTACATGTGCTCCAGAGAGTTGCTGGCATACGCTGGGGCAACCACCCGACGTCGATGCTACGGCTACATACAGCGTTGGTTACCAGTCGGATCCTGCATCAGCTACCACTGATGTCACCCTCAGACAGCCAATAGAGCGCTTAGAAGCCATCCACAGAAAAGGTATCCGACTTTGCCTTGGAGTCCCCCAGCCAGCGTCAAACAAGAAAGTGCTCTACGAAGCTGAGTCACGCCCTCTACGACTTCAGGCTTCCCAGGCTCTCCTGATCCAGCTACTACGATTGAGTGAGTCTAAGCCCGGTAGAACCCTCTTACGACGTATAGGTAACAGGCCGCGCTCACATTTTTATGCAGCACTGAACACGCTTCGCGTATTAGGATTTCGCTGCTCGAGACAGAGGGAAAGGATAGAACCACCATGGACATTCGAGGACATCACATGCAACTTATGTGTACCACGATTGCAGTCAAAGAGCTGCATTCCATCTGCAGAAGCCAAGTCATTAATCCTGGAATACCTGAACACGACTTACCCGAATCACCTACAAGTATACACAGATGGCTCTGTCAAGGCAGACGAAGACCGCTGCGCAGCTGCATTCTATATTCCCTCTCTAAGATATACGTAGTCTGGCCGTCTGCACTGTATAGCCTCGTCGGCAGTTGTGGGAGGCGTAGCAATAGCTTCTCAAACTAAAGACTTTGCTTCCGCAGAATGTGGTTGTCCTTACGGACTCAAAGGCCGCGTTACAACAAGTATACCGTGGTCTGCCATCCCTCAAGTTCCCACGCAAATCACTAGCCATCGTGAAACAACTCAACAACAAAGGCTTCACAGTAAAGTTTCAGTGGATTCCCTCCCACATTGGTATCCCAGGAAACGAAAAAGCTGATGGTGGTGGTGGTGAAAAACTTTTATTGATGAGAAGGCCAAAAGTAAAAACAAATTAAAAAATTAAAAAGCAGCGTTGTGGGCGGCCTTCAGGCTGCCGGTTGTGGCGTCCAGGCCATGCCTAGTCGCGACGTCCTCCGCCCAGTTCACCAGCCGGAGTTGGATATCCGGCTCGGTGCTGGACAAAGCAGCCTCCCACTGCTGCAGATTGCTTAGGCGCCAAGAGGCAGGGGGCAAGTGTGCCGGACAGGAGAATAGGACGTGAACGTAATCGGCGCGGGAGCCGTCACATAAGCGGCAAGCCGGCGAGTGCGTCCCGGGGTGGAAGAGGGCAAGACGTGCGGGAGTAAGATAGGTATGGGCCTGAAGGTGGCGCCATAAGTGTTGGTGGGGCTGGGAAAGGGATTGGTGCGGAGGGGGGAAGGTGAGACGAGAGAGGCGATAGTGCTGCGTGATATCGCGGTACGTGAGGAGCGCGTCGCGCGTATCCATTCCCGGCGGGGACGGGCTTGCTCGGTCAGTCGAATCTCGAGCGATGGAATTGGCCGCCTCGTTACCAGGATGGGCCGCGTGAGCGGGCACCCAGATGATTTGGATGGGGCGAGAGGGAACGGTATCGGAACGCAAGATTCCGATGGCCGGGTGTGCCACCCGTCCAACCGCGTAGTTGTGGACCGCAGGTTTGGAGTCGCTGAAGATGTACTTCGCGGAGGTTTGCGTGATGGCAAGGGCAATAGCTGCCTCCTCGGCCTCGACAGAGGTAGAAGTGTAGACTGAGGCAGTAAGAGTGGGTCGGAGAGAATTGTCAGTGACGGCAAGGGCATGTGCTGGGTAGCGGCGGTACGGGGCAGCATCTACGTAAGCCAAAAAAGCTGATGCGCTTGCATACGCAGCGCTCTATCATCCTCCCAAAATCAAGGCTCCAAAGAGTAATCAAGTGCAAAAATCTGACATTCGAAATCACTTTGCGTCGCTTTGTGTTCCACCGCATATGCCCTGCGTAACCAAGAGATTGCACCGAGAGGAAGCCTCACTTCTATATGGAATAAGGACAGGATCTGCTAATACACCGGCCTGGTTACTTAAGACGGGGCGAATCAATTCTCCGAATTGTACGGCATGCAACGAGACAGGAGACATTGAACACTTTTTGTGGTCCTGCCAGCAATTCCAAGATGAAAGGGACGCTCTCCTGAAGAATCTGCAAAAAAAGGACCTTCCGCATGTGTGCCTGCAACAACTTACATTATCCGAGGGATCAGTTATAGCCCGCAAGGAAACTTCACATCTCCTCATCGAATTCTTAAGAGAGACTGGTTTGATGGACATATGGTGAAAGCCTTCAGCGGTATTGTGCGAGACGCTCGGGCGGAGCAATCGCCGGCCTTGATCGCCAGGCTAAACCCGCCTGTTGCTACATTTCACCACCACCACCACCACCACCACCACCACCACCACCACAACACTCGAATAGAGACTTTTTAGTGTGAACTGTGGTTTGACGCCACGGGCTCTGTAGGCAAACCTTATCTCCATTCGATCACTTCCACCCGTGCAGTGGGTAGGCCGCGTGCGGAGGACTGCGGAAGAACAGCGCGCCTACGGAGAACACCTTTTTGAACAGAAGCGGGTAATGTGTGCGGGGATGGCGGGCGGCACGTAATACTAACAAAGATCGTGCCGCAAACGCCAAGTGCATGTACCTTTGCTTGAATCACCTCTACCGACTCCATATCAACATAGGCGTGTCTCTGCCAGACGGAAAGTGGTTCGTGGCGTTTCTCTTGTAAAAGTTCGGCATTCGATGTTACACAAACATCAGTGTGCACACGACGCGACATCGGTCGTGATAGACCTCACATTGACCAAGTACCTTTCCAGGGTCGCCGCAGAACCACTGGCCGTATATGATGACGATCATAAAGCGATATTCACTTCATTCAGAGCTTCATTCAAGTGACGATAATAGAGCTGATCAAAATGTAGATCCGACGAGATAAAACCAGTCTGCAGGCAGCTAAAGTGTCCTTTTCTGACTATGATGTCGGATCTACGCCACTGCGTAAAAATAATTCCTCTAGCAAACTTGCAATTCATTGACAACTCCAGAATCCGTTACTTGCGATTGCAACACTGTCCGATTAAACAAAGATTGCTCGACTGCCAGGTTCACGGTGGCTCTTTCGCTTGTTGCGGTGCTCAAGTTTCTCGTTTGTGCCGTACAATCGAGGTGTCTCGTCGAAGCCGAAAGGTTCATTGCTGCCCATTACCTTGTTTAGATGGGTCTCAAGGATTTCAGCGACGAAGCCGTGGAAATTGTTACGCTGTGAGTATGAAAGTCCGGCCTGCCGAGCAAGCCGCTTTAGTCTTTTTTAAAAAGAAAGACAAACAGCCTTTCAAGCGAGCTGGAGGTTGAAGAAGGAAAGTGTTTGTGCGTAGCGGGCCTCCGAAAGGTGCAAGCACTTGTTCGCGGTGTTGCTACACTGCAACAGGTACGACACTCAACTGTTTTCGACCTTCATAGGCACATGTGCACTGTGACTCGCGTTGCAGTATACCACATACCAGCCTACAATATATAGGCAGTAACGTCTGTCGCGCTTTCAGAGGGTAAATACGGATATAGTGCGCTGACAGAACGAGGCTAAGAACTGTTAAGTCACCTGGTCAGTGTGTCTTCGGATAAAAACAAATGAGAATTCCGATAGTGAGTCTGGGTGCACCTTTCTCTCTATAGTTCGCTGAACCGTGTCATAGGTAGTCTGCGTCTGATAAGTGGTGCTTGTTCGTGCTCGCAGTACGCAGCCTTCGGGGTAGGGTCCAGGCTTGGGAATACAACAGGCACACGCCTCCCGTAGGAATTATCAAGCCCCGGTGAAACGCGATAGGTAAATAACCAATTGGACCGAGTTGCATTTCTTCCAATAGGTTTCCGAAATTTAGCGAGGGTTTACTTTTGAGCAATGACACTTGCATTAGTGTAAATGCATGACTTGGAAACGAACCGAACCAGTTGTACTGGAATCTGGCTGTGTGTATACAGTGTCGGAAAGCAAACTAGTGGCGCTATATGCCCAGGCCGAACTCTTCCAAATCTGGAAAGTGCGCTGTTTACAGTCGCTTCTAAATTTTTGCGAGCAAGATAATTGACAACTGACCGCGCTGAATGAGAAAACAGCATCTTCTTTTTACACAGCTAAACTAAAGCATGCTATCAAAATGATATGTCGCCTCGCGACCTAACATGTGTCATGATCAACTTCAGACCTTCCGAGCTAGTTATCGTTCCTGCTCCTGGTGCCAGCGGAAAAAAGTACATTAGCGAGAGTATTCCTGCTGCTTAAGACATTAGTAGCGCCAATGCTGGGGCAGGAAACCAAACTATAAATGACCAAACCAAATGAAGCTTGAGCGTACGTCACTAATTTATTAAAGCTCCTGCCTAAACAAAGTACCCCGCACGATTTGAAACGCCAGCAACATATTTAAAATATATAAAAGGAAAGCAATTGTCTACTCTTTGGGAATAAAGAAGTAGTCCCGAGCGAGGCGTTTCGAACAAACCACCACAGTGTCAGTCACCGTTTTCCCAATGCGCAAGTTTGTTATCCATGCAGCTCCGTTGTGCGTCGTCTGCTACTTTCGGGAAACAATGAAACGGTGAATTGCTGTCTTTCCACCGCGATGACACACAGTGAAATCCTTTCGAAATCATTTTTTTTTTCTTTTTAGAGCTTGTGCGCGACGTCATCACGGGGATTTGAGAACTATGAGGCAACGTTTTAGCGCACTCTGCAATGTGAGAACCTGTGGCTGAACCTAGAACGGCTGTTTCTCCGCGCGGCCGCTAGGGGGCGAGCATTTAGTTGGAGTCGCGAATTGATTCCGTTACTGACGACAAGGTACGGAATACGACAAAGGAGACAGACACGTAAATTACAAAATCCCGAACATGCGAAAAAACTAAACCTTCTAAATGAAAGTGCCTGAAGAAGACTAAATGTACTGTTTGAAAAGGTTTTGGCAGGTTGCCTACCTGCGTTATGAAAGTAGTCCTTTAGCTTCTCTGCATGGAGCTGGTAGTATTTAGCAGAGGCCGCTGTTGTCTTCGGCACAGAGGTGCTTCTGGTTTTAAATGTTCGTAATATAATCTGTTCTTGTGTTTGAAGAGTACAAGCAACATTGTCGTTCATTTTATTCATTAGTATAACTGTAAAAACAGTGCGCTGTTGGCTTTCATAAGCAAGTGCCAAGTACCCGTATCGGACCATACACTTAACCTTAACTGGCAGCTAAACTAGTATTGTTGGCCTACTGCATCTGGCTAAGTTGTTGGAGAAATGTTTTCAATTTTTATTTGGTAAGTACTTGTGCAATATAAAAAAGAAATTAAGGAATAAACAAAATTATATACTAGGTCATTTCGTATCTTGCCAGTTAAAGGGTTGACATGAAAACATTGTGTGCCATTTATCGTGCTTTTAAGGTAGCTGTAAACTCCATCGTTACGGTAGGAAGCTGCAATGATTCGCGAACGCCACAAATTAATGATCATTACACCTTTTATGTGACTCGTTCAAAACGCGCACCAAGAGCAGCGTGGCTTTGGACATGAAAAAGGAGACTATTCTTCAAGTTCAAGTTCATTTATTTACCACATACATGGAGTTTCACATAAGTGGTCCTTCGCACCTAAAGTGGAGGTGGCGGTCACGTGGTATCACAAGCCACTAAATAGCCAGTGAGCCCGGTGCGTTGGCTGAATGCCATAAAATGGCCGTGTTGCCGAAAGCTGCCAGATTTTTCATTCCCATTTTGTGCTCCAAACGTGAGGACGGAAACGCGTGCGTGTGTGTGCGTGCGCGTGCGTGCGTGTGTGTGCAAGTGGAGGAGGCACACCTCCTCCGCTTGCAGTGATAAAAAGATAATCAGATGTTTTTCATTTCACGTCAAACCTTGCTCTAATTACTGGCGCGCGAAAAAACGAAGGAAGGAAGGAAGGAAAGCAACTTTATTTTTCAAAAATAAAAGTAGGCGAGCGTGGTTGGGCCCTTAGTCCAGGGCTCCACTGGCGTGAGCGGCTCGCTGGGCTTGGTCCAGGAGAGCCACTTGGCTCTCCTTTCCCTCGTCCGCAAGCCATGCCTCCCACTGCCTATTTAACATTAGAGAGAGAGAGAAAATGATAAATGAAAGGTAGGGAGGTTAACCAGGACTGAGCCCGGTTGGCTACCCTACACTGGGGAAAGGGAAAGGGGGACAGAGAGATTAAAAGAAGAGAAAGTCCACTGGAGATATCAGTCGGTCACTCAGTCCGGATCACAGACGCTGACTCAATCCGGTCGCTTTCAAATATCGCAGCAGCGCTTTTGTGGCCTTTTGTAGCTGCGATATGCGAGGCCATGGTCCCAAGATCTTGTTCAAGGTGAACGGCCTTCCATCTAGTTGATTGAGAGCTGTGCAGAGGTCTTGCCTTTCATTTTCAAAAGATGGGCAGTAGCACAGTATGTGTTCTATGGCTTCCTCTACACCGCAGGCATTGCACTCGGCGCTATCAGCCATTCCAATCAGAAATGCATAAGCGTTGTTGAATGCGACGCCCAAACGTAAGCGGCACAGCACTGTTTCCTCATTTCGCGGAAGACCTGGTAACAGCCGCAGTGGCATAGAGGGATCGAGGGAATGCAAGCGATGTTGAGTGAATTCAGGTGTGTGCCACTTCTCCAATGTCAAAGAGTGCGCTAGCTTGCCTATGTGTTGGGCTGCGTCGGTCCGCGATAAAGGTATTGAAACAAGGGTTGCTCCTTCGTGTGCTTTTCTAGCAGCTTCGTCAGCGAGGTCGTTGCCGGAGATACCGCAATGACCAGGCAGCCACTGAAACACGACGTCGTGTCCTTTCGCTATCATACGATGGTGCATTTCTCGTATCTCCGACACTAGTTGCTCACACGACCCGCGACGAAGAGATGACACAAGACATTGTAAGGCCGCCTTCGGATCGCAGAATATTGCCCACCGATTAGTGAGTTGGTTGTTAATGTAATCAACGGCACCTCGGAGGGCAATAAGCTCCGATCCGGTCGATGTTGTCATGTGAGAAATCTTGTATCGGATGCTAATTGATCGTGATGGTATAACCACTGCGCCGGTGGAGCTGGTCTGAGTGGAAGAGCCATCCGTATATACGTGGACTCGATCAAAGTAGAGAGTGTGCAAACAATCCAGAGCTGCTTGCTTCAAGGCCAAGGTAGGCAGGTCGGTCTTCTTTCTTATCCCTGGAAACGTAAGACGCACTTGAGGTTGTTTTAAACACCACAAAGCTGAGGTTGAACGTGCTGAGGGTGTGAAACCCGATGGTAAGGAGGCACGATGGATGCCGACCTTGTTGGAGAAGGACGCCTGTGGTCGTCGTTCTGGCAGGCACGCAAGAGAGCTTGACTGCATCCGTGAAACATGACGAACATGGGCTCTAAGCGTTTCGGTGCTAATGTAAGTTGTGATCGGATGGTCTTGAGCGATTATAGTGGTTCCAGCTGTTGAGGCGCTGCGCGGAAGGCCTAGGCAAACACGCAGTGCCTGTGCCTGCACGCTCTGAAGTTATCGAAGATTTGACTTGCATGTTTTAGCAAGCACGGGGGAGCTATAGCGTAGGAATCCGATGAATAGTGCTCGATATAACTGTAGCATGGAGCCCACTGACGATCCCCATGTTTTGCCGGCGATGAACTTGAAGACGTGAACAATAGATGTGAGCTTCTTCTTTAAGTGGGCAACATGAGGGCTCCAAGTGAGGTCCCGGTCTACAATGACGCCCAAAAACCGGTGATTTCTCTTGTAGGAGATAGGCTGACCATTGATGCATACTGGATAAGGAGTCATCGCTTTTCGCGTAAAAGCGACTAACGCACATTTTTCTGTTGAGATGGTAAGGCCCTGTGTGTGAAGGTAGTCAGATGCCTGTGTTGCTGCTTTCTGTAGCCGTGCGCGAACCTGCAGGCGAGTGACCGCTGATGTACAGATGCAGATGTCGTCGGCGTAGATTGAAACACTCACTGTTTCCGGTAGGGATTCGGCCAGCCCAAGAAGCGCGAGGTTGAAAAGAATAGGGCTTAGAACACCGTCTTGGGGAACGTCTCGGCATGTGTAGTGGTCGGTAGTCGGACCATCTTCCGTACGTACGGACAAGGACCTTTGTGTCAAGTAGTTACTGACCCATCGATATACTCGCCCTCCTAGTTCAATTGTCAAAAGTGCGCCTAAAATGGTTTGATGGGAAACGTTGTCGTAAGCGCCTTTCACGTCAAGAAAGAGTGCTACTGATAATCGCTTCCGAGATTTTTCTTGTTCCACAGATGATACTAGATCGATGACACTGTCAATCGATGAACGACCGCGTCGAGATCCCGCCATAGAGTCAGTTTAACATGAGTGCACGTGCAGTTATGTATGGGCTAGTAATATGTGAAGGCCTTTCCAGGCACTACCATGTGATATGTTGCAGTTCGGGTTTGTTAGAGCACCCATGGACAGACGTCTAGAAATGTAGTTGCGGTTCATTTTACGGAGTTGTTGCAGGTTGGGGAAGCTGTTTGTTTGAATACGTCGCCGGTCCCTCTGCTGTCTGTTAAGGGCTTTGTGTGGATGACCGTATACTCTGTTTCTCGCGTTGTTGTAGAAGAATGTCACGAGTGCTGAGAAGAAGTCCCGCGCTCGGCTCGGCCGCAGCTCGGTTGTTGAATCCTCGAGCTATACCGTCTGCCGCAACGTTACCCTCCAAGCCCTCATGAGCCGGACACCAAATAATGTCGTGGTGTTCTGTCAAGGTTCGTCCCAGAATTATGGGTATCATTTTGGGTACCGCCCCATTGAGAAACAGGCGGCATGCCGTCTGCGAGTCGGACAGTATGACTGCCGACTCGTCTTTGTGTGTCGCGTCTGCAATGGCCATGGCTATGCAGCCGCTTCTGCCGCACACGTGGACCGAGTTAGGACTGTGGCCTTATGATACGTTGTTTTTGAGTGACTGCTAGCATGTGAGTCTCTCTACTGGCTCTGCTAGCGTCTGCGTAGTACTCGGCCGAACCTTTCCTACAACGATTACGCAGGATTACAGCTCGTGCTCGTCAATTCTACCGGCATGGTATGTTGCGTGCATATCCTTTGGTGTCGGTGCCACCGTGATATGAGATCTCGTGTCCCTGTCCAGTAACAGTGTCGAAAGACACTGTTACTGGTAATGGTCGAAAGACCACTTTCAGATCGTCCTTGGGTAGGGGTGGCGGCTTGCGTCTCGTGGGCCGACGCCGGCGTTTTGACCGGTTGTCCGCGGTATGCTTGCTGTCTGCGGAGAAGTCCCCTCCTCGCCGTAAATTCCGCTCCTTCGCTTGTTTCTTCCGTGCTCTGAGCGATTGGGATATCTGCCAACCATCCTATGCGCGGTCAGTCTCCGTTTGGGTGGGAAAATGCGCGTTGGCGTGCGTGGACGCCATGGTACAATTCCCGGCCGGTCGTTCATCGTCCCGGTTTTGGGCGGCAAAGTCCACAACCTCTTCGCTCAAAGCCAGTGCGGGTTGTTGAGCCATTGGATGCGATTCCGTAGTCGAGGTCATAGTCGTCACGGTAACTGCGGCGAGGTCGTGGTTGGCGTCTTCGGGCGCGCGTCTCCCGGCGTCGCCGCCGCGCTCCCCTACTCGAGGTGGCGGAGGCTTCGCATGGGCGAAGTGGCAAGTGGCCGTCAAATCGTGAAAAATGGCCCGAGTTCGGTGAAAGTTGTGTCCACCGATGCCGGAGCACTTTCCCTTCAAGCAGGTGACAATTACCGGACGGTTTCAGGGGATGGTCCACCCGAAAATGGAGATCATGTGGAGGTCGATGTGCACGCGTCTGCACTGGTAGGCGTCCAGAGGAGCGTTCCACGCGAAACTGACACGCGTTCCACGCGTTCCACTGACAGGAACCTCACGCGCCATAAAAAAATAAAGAAAGTGGGAGAACCGCAAAAAAAAAAGCAGTCCTAAACATGCTCACCACACGAAGCACGCAAAAGCGAAAATTAGGTGAAAGAATGGTGAAACAAAATATTTACAATATAGAATGCTTGCGAAGTTTGACTTGCATGGGGTAACACTCGGTGTAACTAACACAGCTTCGCTGTTCGATCATCTTCACGAACTGGAAGGGGCGGCGATTTTTTTTCCTTTCGAATTTATTTTGTTTCATACATTATTTTCTTTATAGCAATGCGCCTTACGTGACGAACGGACGGACGAACGGATTTCCTTGTTGGGTAGGCATAGAAATGCTTACACATTAAGGTGGTAGGTAATACGCACACACACAAAAAAGATTTTCATATCGGAAGCCACGATATAAAAAGCTTTTTTTCCTGAATAAGCATGTCTTATTTAACTTAATCAACTATTTAGGGCGCAGAAAATGGTTCGTTTTGTTTTCTGGCAGATAGCTTTTGGCATAAAATGGGGTAAAAGTGCTAGTCGCGCCAGCAGCGATATGTAACTAATAAATTGGTGCATTCAGTAAATCGTTGACATTTCTGTAGCTAACTGTGGGACCTATGCAATGAACTATGATAAATGCAATGTGATAAATATTAAGGAAGTAATGTTCGAAAAACTGAGCAAAGTGAGAAAAATTGCCAATCCGGACCAAATTTATTTGCAAAACGAGCAGTAAATGCAAAAATATTGCATCAGTTTCTTGTGTTCTAATTCGTTGCACATCTATCTATGTAAGGAATAAGTGTGCAAAATTTCATATAAAAATATTCATTAAACAACGTTATCAAAGTTTGCGTAACATGAGGTGGAGCAAAACATTGTTTTGTGCTCTCTTGTTTCATGTAGTTTCGTCTTGCGGTAGAATACACGCATCTGCAGCTGGCCTGTGACATAAAAGCGACATTATTCAGGGTGTGTTTTGAGCTCCACCAGAAGTTAGCACATTCTGGACGCTTCTGCAAGGCTCACTATGACTTACGATGCAGTCTTTCAGCTTCGAATGTACGCCCGCATGTATTGATTTGGTTTGTGGTGATTAACGTTTTTAACGTTCCGAAGCGACTAAAGCTAGGATGGAGGTCGTAGTGGATGGCTCCGGATAACTTTATCTAGCTCGCCTGGGGATGTTTAACGTGCACTTTGATCGTAGAGTCGTACGTGGGCCGGTAAATTCCTCGTTGGTGTTTCATAATACTCGCGCGCTAGCGCTGCTTTAGAAGTTGGCGCCTCGGCGCGATTGTATTTCTTCAATAAATTTGATTTACTAGTTGTAACAACTTGTCATTATTTCGTATTATTGACGGCGCCTCCAGGGCACCAAAGCGGCAACGGGAACACCAAAGCTAGAACCAGGGCTGGATGGGGCTCGCCGAAGCCTGTGCATGCCAAGGGGGTATAAGATCGCGGACAGCCAATTTTGTATGCGAACACTCCCTGCGACGCCTGCATTAGTGTAATGTTACGTGCTCTTCAGAGTCCTCCGTTAGCCATTACATGTGCCCTCCTGGAGCAGTACTTGTAAAAAAAAAACAATATATCGTCACGATTACCAAAGCAGTCCGCAATGAAAAAGCGGCCCTGTTGCCAGGCATTGCTGACCGCACACAGCCGGAATCTCTCACGCGCCGACCGAACAAAAGTGTCCTGCAGGTACGTGAACGAACCTACGAAACCACGTACACATACTTTCACGCTGTCAACACCTGAAACTTTGGTAATTACGCGCGTGTTTGAGTACACCGCGTGCTTGCGTCGTGTTTCAGCAACACGAACTCTCAAAGTCGCGTGCTTTACGCCTTAAATACGCCTTGAATAATGGTCGTTTTCTCTATTTCTTCCGCAATTCGAACACTAAATTCTAAAGGCCAGTTACCGACGGACGAAGAAAGATCTCGATTGAAAAAACTGCTCCGCAGGGCTCGAACGAACTTTTCTGCTGATTTCCTCCCGTAGCGTGTTAGTCGTCGTCTGCTACGGCAGGCCCACCACCGGCGGCGCCACCGTCGAGGCCGCGCCGAGCGGAGGAGGAGGGAAGCGAATGGCGCTACTTTGGGAGATTGAAGGGCTTTAGTGTCCCCCGCCGCGCCGCTCCTTCTCCCCCGCTAGGCTCAACCCAACCTCGCCGCGTCACTATGCTGCGCGATGCTATTTTTATGCTCTGCTTTCACTCTCTCTGAGCTCTCTCTCTCCCCCAGCTCGGCGAAGCTGCGAACGTCAAGAGAAACCCAGCGAGGTTCTAACAGCTCCACTGTAATACTAAAGGCATCAGTGCTGCTCATTTGTATTTGCTGTTCTCGCACTCGATTTCCGCTGGCATCATACCACGTGATCGGAAGGCCGGTAGGGTCGTTCCCATCTACAAATCAGGTAACAAGAACTCCCCATTTAACTATTACCCCATCTCACTAGCGAGCGTACCTTGCAAAATCATGGTACATGTCCTTTATGCAAAAATGACAAAATTTTTAGACATAAGTTTTGCCGTCCTTCACGGCACGCATTTCGCGAAGGCTTTTCCTGCGAAACCCGATTGGTAGTTTGTCTTCATGATCTTCACACTAATCTAGATACAAGCCAACAGACAGACGCAGTATTTTTAGACTTTGCGAAAGCATATGATAAGGTACCGCATCAACGATTATTACCAAAATTATCTCTGGCGAATGTGCAGCCCCCTATTTTGCGATGGATTGAAGCATTCCTTAGTAACCGCTTGCAGTTCGTCTTTATTAACAACAGCACATCTGATTCTCTACCAGTAACTTCTCGTGTTCCACAAGGATCTGTTCTTGGGATTCTCCTCCTAATATATATAAACGACTTACCAGTGCATGTGTCCAGCAATATTCGCTTTTTTGCGGATGACTGCGTCGTTTACCTAACAATTGCTGGCATGTGTGATCAAATCTCGCTTCAGGAAGATATTAACCACTTGCCATTGCTGGCTAATGAAGATTAACCCAAATAATTGCAAAGTAGGGCTATACTCCCGCCGACGTAACCCTGTGGCTTACCCATAGACAATAAATAACTTATGCGAAGAAACTGCGCGATCTTACCTTATTGGTGTTACCCTTACTAATGACTTGTCTGGGAGCGCACATAATACTAACGTCATCTGATCTTCTAATAAGTCTCTCGGTTTCTTGAAACGTAACCTAAAGCAATCCCCCAAGCATGGGAAATTGCTGGCCTCAAGCTATAATCAGACCTAAACTCCAATACGCACGTGCCATATGAAGCCCGCACCAAAGCGCTCGAATCAGTGCAAAAACGTACCATAAGGTTCATACATTGATCATATTCTTATGGTATCAGCGTGCGGTCATGGACATTTCAAGCCTGCGGATTTTCACCTCCTATGGATCTCCACTTTTAAACGTGAGTCACACGTCTTGCTTACGCTATTAACCCTTTATTGACGAGTGTTGCCTACAGGCAATATACAAGAAAACAATTTTTTTTCTCGCCGAAACTGAAACTCGGCACTAAGAAGAAGTAAAGCTTATTTGCTTTTTCTTCTTCTTCTTACCGAGTTTCAGAATTGAGTACGAAGTTTCTGCATGGCCTTGTGTGAGTTTTGGTCCCAGGATGCGCAGGACGCTGGCCGGCAAAACTCCCGGCAAGTATAGTCGGCATGCGTCCTAAGGGTCCGTTAGTACTTGTGCCGATTGGCCTTTTGCTTCGGCCGCTCGTAACGGCTAGGGTGATGGCCGCGGCCTCCGCCGTTACGCTGGTCGAGGTGTGCAAGGACGCACCTTGACGGAGGCGGGCACCTTCGTTTTCGTGGTGGTCGCGACAAATAGGGCTGAGTGCTTGAAGCCTCTGCCTTACAGAGGTGCGAGCCACTGCTTCTGGCCCTGCGCTGGCACCAGGATCGCCCCACATTTTTGCTAACAGATGCGGACACTAAAAATGCCGACCAACTAGAGGCTAACAGCTTCGCTGTAAAAAATTCCACCAGACCTCATCTCACGATGACTGTCGATGGCAATGCGATTATCATTCGAGACATGTAGTGACACACCGTATTTCTAGTCACAGGTATTTACCATCTGTACTGGTCATTCTTAGACTTCGTTGCTTCGGCTACACGCGACAGAGTTCGGTATCGTCCCACTTTGCTATGGCACTAGCTTGCCGAGGCCGCCCATGCGAGCATGGTGACATGACGACAACTGTATGACGTCGACGCAGTGACGACGATGGAGTCACTGCGAAGAAACAACATCAATTGAACGGCGAAGGCGGTATGACGACAATGAGATGGCGTTTCCTAAATGATGACAATGGTATAACGACGACATGAGTACAATGGGATGACGACTAGTGTACGACGATTATGGAGTGACAACGACGGTATGGCGATGGTTAACGGCAGAGCTGGAATGGCGACGATATCACGACCACGATGGCATGACGATGACGGTATGACAAAACGGATGCATGCATGGTAGCGGCTATCTGATTGCGACGAAATGACGACGGTGGCATACTCACGGCTGACTGACGACAGCATAATTACGGCATAATTAAAATGGAATAACGTCGATGGATTGACGACGGCGGCATGACGAGAATAGGATGACGATGGTAAAACGACAGCGTGAGAAAGACAGCTTGATGAGCCGGATGCCGAAGCTTGAGCGACGACGATGGCACGGCCACGATGGTTTAACGACAAATGCATAACAGCGACGGCCTGACGATGACGCAATGACGACGATGACATGACAACGGCGGATAATCACAATTGAATAACGACAGCATAATTGTGATAGAATGACGAAGGATTGGCGTCGATGGAGCTGTGAAGGTGGTGTGACGACGACAGCGTGGCGACGTTACTGAAGTGATGATGATAGTGAAACGATGAAGTGACGATGGCATGGAGAGAGTCGGATGACAGAGTTAGAATGTCGACGATAGAAAGACCACGACGGTATCACGACGACGGTATGGCAACGAATGCATGACGACGCCTGTACGAAGACGACACAATGACGACAATAGCATGACGATGGTATGAGGACAACGGGATGACGACGAGTGTTTAGCGACGATGGCGTGATGACGACTATCACAAAGACTGTATGGCGACGATGGCGTGGTGAGGAGGGCATGACAAGACACGGATGACAAAAATGGAATGACTACGATGTAACGACCACAACATCATCACGATGGCGGTGTGACAACGAATGCCTGAGGACTGTATGATGACAATGGCATGACGAGAAACAGATGACAAAGCTGGAATGACGACAATGCAACGACCACGACGGCATAACGAGCATGAGCACATAGTAGCCGAGGTAATTAGACAACTAGGATCACAGCGTCGGCGTAGAAAGCGTGACGACGAGTCAGATCACGAAGCTGGTATCGGGCCGGCAGGCTACACCTGTCAGTCCCGTCGTGGGACTAGCCGGGTGCACGTTTTATCGCGTTTTGCTGGACTCAACAAAAGTTTATTCACTTACTCACTCACTCGCTCACTCTCACTCACAATGGAACGACCAAGAGGCATCACGACCAAGAGCACATACCTAGTGGTTCAAGCAGGTAGAGGAGTTGAGCCCCTGGGTCGGCGTAAGAGGACAGACAGACAGACAGACAGACAGACAGACAGACAGACAGACAGACAGACAGACAGACAGACAGACAGACAGACAGACAGACAGGCAGGCAGGCTCCAAACGGCTGAAGTAGACAAAATATGCTAATCACATTAAAATTTCTGCTGCAGAAACATCTGCTCGGCTTGCATTCTTGTGACATTACTTAAGAAAAAGTTACACACTATACGATCTGCCAGAATTTATTACATGAATCAATGAGCATAGGGAAAAGACGAAGTAACACTACTTTAAATTGTGGCAGCACAAAATGAAACAAGAGGAAGAAAGAGAAAAAATGCGGCAGGCTTGATGCGCCGGCGCCCAGGTAGCCTTAGCGTGCCGAGCTCTTTTTCATAGAAGCGGTGTCTCCACGTGCTATCAACTATTTTCTTCCGGCACGGCTTTCAGGTTGGCAAGAAACAGTGCAACGATGGCGTTAAAGGTCATTCGAGAGAAACCGCCTTGTGACCGGCGAAGGTGGTCCACCCGCCTGCGGATCTCTTCGTCAGTGTAGTCTGGCTTGCGCTTCTTCACCATACGTACAATTTTTGAGATTTGTTGCTCCATCTTGCTCTTCGACGGCGGTTCTCCCTGGCTGGGCGACATGGACTCGACGTCCGAGCGTGGAGCTGCAACCTCATCCTTACTGTCGGGCATTTCATGGGATTCTGGCACTTGCGGCGGCTTTGCGCACCTCCCGAACTTTCTGTCAGCCGAAGGAAGTGGCCGGGGCTTTGGCTCAATGGGAAACGCGCGCGATTTCTCCTCGGGCCTGGGACGAGGTAATGGATACATCTGTGGCCGCGGGCTGACCTGTGCGCCTGCCCCATTCGTGCCGGTGAGCTTCGACTCCTTCTTGGCGGTGCGGTTCTTTGCCTCCGCCGCACTCCGCGGTGGAGCTGGTGCAGGTGTCTGGAGAAGCTTGTCAATCTCCACACGAAGCTCCTGCACCTCGCTGGCATGATTATCACGGAGAGTTTCTAACCTCTCTTTCAGCTCCGCAATCTCTGCGTCGCGCTTCCGCAGCGTCGACTCCAACTCAGAGAACTGGGCAGGGTCCCATCCTTGGGTCTGGGCTACGGCATCGCACGTATCCTGCACCGGCTGCAGAGCGCGTGAGAGACAACGAGGAGGTGAAAGTACCTGGCTCGAGCCGTCCTTTGATTTGTGCTGTTCTTGTTCCTTGTCCTCTTCATCGATGGCTGACTCGTAAGTGCTGCTGGTCGATGAGTTGACACGCGCGCGCCGCGCTTCGCCGTCACCAGCCTCCACGTGCTGATGTCCGCTGTCGTTGAAACAAGTAGACCCGACGTTAGCTCCATCCTGGAGAAGGGGTTTGGAGCCACATACATCTTCGTCATCAGGGTCCTGGTAATACACAAAAGAGTATAAGTCCTCGTGCACCACTGCAAATCCTGGACGCCGGTCCAGGAAGACAGTTAAGGAGCCGTATACTTCGCGTATTAGCTGAGCCTGCGAAGGGCTCAGCGCTTCCATTAGGTCGTTCTCCTGGGACGGGCCTTTTTCCTGCAGCACTTTTCGCAGCTGCCTCACGATATCCACTACATCCGTCTCAGTGGGTGCCTTCGGCTTGGGCTCTTCACTGGGGAAAACTTGATCCTCTCCACTGATGCTGGTTCCCGCCTCGACAACATTGGACGTGCTTGCCTCAAGTTCCTGCGTGCCCATAGGCTTGATGCTTTGCGATAATGATTGAGCGTTGCAGCTGTCGCTCGCAGTTGTCTCTGAAGTCTTCAGAATCTCACCTTTCAAATAGTGTTCGGAAGCAGCTGCTTCTGTTCCGTTTCCTGCAACGCCAGGTTTGTGCTGCAGCTTGAGAAGGGCAAAGAGTTCCGGTAGGTTTGCCTTCATGTTGGACGGCAAACTACTGGGACCGCCGCTTGTCGAGCCGAACGTCAGCTTGGGTTTCAGCTTCCTTCTCCTGTCGCGCCTTCGAACAGCGACGGTTGCCATGTCTTGAAGCTGGCCGGGCTCTGATGGAATAGGCGAAGCGTCGGGAGCGCTGGTTCTGGCAGCCAGGTTCCGATGACGGGCATGGAACGAATTCACTGCGAGCAAAATGCGCAGCTCGCGTCCGTACCGTGCATGCAAGGATCCATGCAGCCAGCCAGTCACGAGATATCAAGCACGTGAAGCACGCAAGCAAGCCGCGTGGTGTAAAGCAAATGCCGCAAGGTTCTTGTGCCTCTTTCGAAGCTATAAGGTAAATTGCCCGTCTCCCTCAGTGTTTCTTGTTGGGTGGTTCCGGGCCATAGACCCTACCTGGAGTTGAAGTCGTCGTCATACGAAAAGTACTTAATGATTGCACATTCACGAGTAAGGTTGTCCGAAACGATGAAGCGTAGTGGGGAATTCTTTCCAGAAGGATGAAAGATGAAAACGAAGATAAAGCATCGCTTGCAATGCGCAAGAAACAAAAAGAAAACCCACGAGAAGGATTTACTGTCGAACTCTGTAGTCCCTCCGGCTGTCTTGGAGTCTCTTTGTCGCTCTTGCATACAAGGCTCGTCACATTTGAGCTCATTTTTCACGAAAAGTCGCAGCATCGTGACTCCATGGGGAAGTACGCCATTTGCTTGACGTTCACTTGCATAACGTTGACACGCTTGCACTGCGATCAGGGAACGCTGTTTTCGGACCGCCATTGTGAAGGATAGACAAGCCATGAAGGAAGCAAATAAACTAGGAGGGAACATTACGACGCGTAGCCAGCCTTTGCAGTGCAACTCTCCTTGAACCCATCCCCTTCACCTTGCATTTGCGAAAAAGTCGGCCCAACTCGTAACTCTGCTCGGTGCACTCGGCCCAATGTGCCTGGTTACCGGTACGTTTTAATGGACACCACTACTCAGGTCATGGAGGAAGGAAAACAATAGGAGGGAGCGTCACGTGACAATCTTGAAGCGTAGTCATAAAAAATACAAAGTAGAAGTAGGCCCTTTAGTCATGTGATAGACAGGCGGTACATTATATAGTCGACTCGCTTTGATTGCATCTGCTGCGGGGGTTTCGGAATAGGCGCACATGGTAGGCATGACAAACTCGAAAGCCGAGGTCAGTGAAAGTTCAAACGTGTGAAGCAGTCCAGTCTGTGTTATGTCAGTTAGGTAACGCACCGGACCACCACATGTTACGTAGACGTGGCTCGCCGCTTAAGCAGCAGACAGGCGCCAAGGCTGTAGCGAACAAAGGCGTCAGATAACCGGAATTGTGCCCAACAACCAGAGGACCATCTGAAGGACGACTGTTCGCGTTTCGGGGCGGTTTCAGAGAAACGGGGAAATCTTTCGCCCTGCAGACGCGTGCAGGCAACCAAGTATGCCTTCAGACGGCGATTCGTCGCGTTTGGGGACGTCTGGGAAACAATGATGCATTTCGCCCCCGCAGACGTGGGCGGGTGGTCAAGCGAGCCTCCAGGGTCCGCAGCGAAACAAGGCGCTTAGGCTTCCTTGAAGGGCGCAAGAATGCAGTTTTACACGAACTCGCAGATCCCGTAATATTTTGTCCGGCTGCAACCGCGTATGTGGCGGCTGCGCGCGGCCGTGTCTTGAGAGCGATCTGTGTTGGGGGCAGAGTCTAGGTGCGTCGACGGCTCGTATCTTTGTGCGTGCTGTGTGCTCTCGGCGCTAAGTTTGCGTTGAAGCGATAGACAGCACGAAGGTCACTTCGCTCGCTGCTGCTGCCGTGCTTACTTACGCAGCGTTTCGACAGCAAGTGTCCGCGGTCATCGAGTGTGATGTGCTCATGTTTGCTGTGCGCGCTAACTCCATGCTTGTTTAGTTAGCGAGCGAACGTTTAGGAGTTAATAAGGCCAATAAAATTGCTATCCTTACTTCGTACGGCTGTGTAGTAATTTGCTAACGCAGTCGATGCTTCACCTTTCGGGCGAAACTGAGTCTTCGTCTTTTTTGAAGTAAATGCAGCTCTCAAGGCATAATCAAACTCAAGGTGTACCCACTCACCAGTAAGCTACTCGGCAAACATAGGAGACCCAATCCTAGGCCCAGTAAACTGCAGAAAAACGTAAATATTTTGCCGCCACCGCTAGTACACTCACTTTTTCAGCCACGCGCAGATACTGCTGAGAGCTTCCTGCCTCCTCTGTGCCTACAGCGGAGCCCGGGTTTGTCTGGGCAGACAGCGCGAAATTGCGCATCCGAATTGTGCCAGCCCCGACGATACTTGTGCAAAATATTTGTGCGATGTCAAGGGGCATAACGCTAGCAGAAGGAGGCGCGGATCCAGGTTTTTTTTTTTTTTTCAAGGGAAGTTCTGACTGCGAGATGGTGGTTGCGCCGGATGCTTAATAATAATAATAATAATAATAATAATAATAATAATAATAATAATAATAATAATAATAATAATAATAATAATAATAATAAGTTCATTCGACATCTCAGTAAGCGTTCTAACGACACATTTCTTTTTTTAAACAAGAAGCGTTGGAATTCAAGCATGCCGCTTCTGTTCTGGTCGCGACGCAATGGATTTCCTGAGGCATAGAGACAGCAGTAATGTATATAGCTCTATGTTATGTTTTATGTGGCTCCGATAGTGAAGGGCTAGTGCTTGATATAGTCAATGTCAAAGAGGACTTAAATAAAATAAAGCGAATGAGGGCCAACTTACGACGCTCGCTAAGTGCGCTTTTTTAACGGAACTACAAGTTACTTGCGACATAAATATTAATAGAACCTTGAAACTTGCGTTAAGCCTGACAGCGGTGCTGGGCCTCCCGATGTGTTCGCGGGCGGCAGTTCACCTGGGACAAATGCCGACATACAGATCTTTGGTTTATCGCAGGGATTAAGGCATCGAGGATAAACTAAAAAAAAGGCAAAATTACAAATACAAAACTTACAATAAAACTTGTAAACATGTTGTAGGTTGTCAGGATCGGTGCTTTCTGTACGGCGATTGTTTTACGTGCTGTCGGGTTTTAAACCTTTCTTGTCTCTTCAGAGCAAAAGAACCGTAACAACTGCCAAACAAAGGACTTTATGAGTTTGTCACGCTGGCGTTCCCCAAAAAATTGTTAAAGAGGGCTAGCAGGAGGAAGAGTCAGGGCATACGGACCCCACCCCCTGGATCCGCGCCTGACAGGGCAATATAAGGCAGGTGCCTTAAAAACCAAATTCTGGGGTTCTACGTGCCAAAACTATGATAGGATTATGAGGCACGCCGCAGTGGCGGGGCACTACGGATTACTCTCGACTACATTGTGGTTCTTTAATGTGCACCCAATGTAAACGGCGTTCTTTCATTTCGCCCCCATCGAAATGCGGCCGCCGCAGCCACAAACATATGTAGGGGAGGGTCAGGGTGAGCAGACTTGTGCAGGTCTATCACAGGCCGCAAAGGTGGATCGCGGCGCTCTTCGGCGGCTGTGTGAATGAGGTCTGTAATGGACAAGATGAATGCTTAAGTTCCATCTTCCACTGTGTCTGTGGGATGGTTTCGGTGGCGAGACAAACACCTGGCGTCCCAGTGAGGCCATCAAATTTGTAGAACACACAAAGTGTGTACTCTTACAAGCGTAACGCTCAATGGCCGAGGCGTCCAGTGGAATTCTTGTGTGACGCAAGTGAGCAAAGAGCACGGTAATAACGAAGAAGTGCCGACTGTGGAGGTTGGCACTTCTCCGTTATTACCATGAACTTTGCACAGCACGAGTGCTCAGCTCTACAGAGCTAAGTACTCATGCTCTGTGATGGACTAATTTTGCTCCGACGGCGACAGAAGCCGGCTACAGGGTAGGCGATCACGTGGTGTAGGCCGTGCTGTTGCGGGAGGACGGTACCTATACATGTCGTGGCCACTTAGATCGCGGTACGAATTTCCGTGCTTGTTGACGAGTCGAAAGGTGTAAGAACAGGTTGGTTACGATGGCAATGAGCAATGCAAAGGCGTGTGCTTGCTCAAAACTCCAAAGCGAAGGCGACGTCCTTCTTCAGTAGGCCAGTGAGAGGACGGCTACTTCCACGAAGTTCTTTGCAAAACGGTGGAAGTACAGACCGAGAACACTGCCGACGTCTTAAGCCAATTTTGGAACTGACTAACCGCGTGGACTTTGTCAGTGTCTCGCTGCGCGCCGACGCGTCAACAAGGTAACCGACTACGCAGATTTTGTGCAGGATCCGTTAAGCTGAATGCTAGCACGGCTAAAAACGTCAAGCACATGGAGAGGCGAGATATGGCTTTCGAAGATAGAGGGGGAGAATGCGCAGTTTCGCCAGAAAGGCGAAGCATCGACTGCGATAGCAAGTTAATGGACATCTATACGAAGTACGTAGAATAGTTTTATCGGCGGTATCAACTTGTAAACATGGGCATACACTGAAGTAACAAGCATGGTGTCACGTGCGCGCACGCAAACATGAACACATCTCACTCGATGACCGCGGAAGCACGGTGTCAAAACGCTGGAGTGAGGAAGCTTGGCAGCAGCAGCGAGCGAATTGACCTTCGTGCTGCGTCTCGCATCAACGCGAACTAAGCGGCGAAAACACAGCGCGCGGCGCACTGTGTCCCCGTCGCAAATTGCTGTTAAGATACAGCGGTCTGAGCGCGCGCAGGTAATTGAGCCGCCAGAATTAGACACCCCCCCCCCCTTCTCTACCCACGGCGGACCTTGTCCCCGACGCAGATGGCTTCTAAAATAAAGCAGCCCTGGAGGGCGCGCGCTGCCGCTCGGAGTAGAACGCGCCTCCCCCTCCCCTCCCCATGGAGCCTTGCGCGCGACGGAAGACGGCATCCTTCCTCCCCGCTTTTCTCCATTTCGTGCGCGAGATTGAGCCGCGATGGCCGGCTCACCCTCGCACACTGCATACATCATACAGCGCGCGGCAACGATTTTACAACCGTTGAACTTTACGCGGAACCTCACGGCGACGCCGACGGCAGAAATGCGCTCGGAGTATCCATATAACTGATATCGCAATGAAACAATACCATCGTCCAAGTAGCAAAGTCCCGTCGACCACTTGAAGCTTAGGAGGTGACAGTCCATTATGTACTCAAAAGTACCAGAAGCGTTGCATAGGCCAAAAGGCACCACTTTGAATTAATGGAAGCCATCAGGAGTCACGAAGGCGGTTTTCTGTCAGTACTGGCCGTGCACAGCGATTTTCCAATATCCTGCGCGTAGGTCGATTGAGAACAATCACTTGGCCCCATTCAAGCAGTCGAGCGTGTCATCGATACGTGGGAGAACATACACATCCTTCTTAGTAATCTGGCTGAGATGGCAGCAGTCAACACAGAATCTCCAGTTGTTGTCCTCCTTTTAACAAGTACGACGGGCGAGGCCCCAGGACTGAACGAGGACTTAATTATGCCTTTACCAAGCATTTTCTACACTTCTTGCTGCATGACAGAACGCTCGGGTGCTTACACGCGCTATGGCCGTTCGTGAATGGTGCTCGCGAATCGCCGGTATGAATGCGATGGGTCAAAACGGAGTTTCGACTTAATGGACAATCGCCGACGTCAAAGATATCCTGGTAGGAAACGAGGGCACGGCGAAGGGCAGCGACCTGTGCTGGTCCGAGTTCCTCGGATATCATGTCTGTGAAGTGGTCGCAGCACAAACCTGACGGCGGTGAAGCGTCTGCCGAGCGAAAACCGTGTGTTCGGTCAATGGGCTCAGACGTGCAAGTGCGTCGAGAAGCCAAAATTGAGAATGGTAAAAGAGGTTCGGTCGTTGTTCGCTCGGTCGGAGCAGTCGATTAAGACAGTGTGAGTGGGCAGGAAGGCGAATTCAAGGGTGAGGTCTTCTTATCACCTTTATTTACTTATTTTTATTTTAAAGGGAACTAATGATATTTTGCACAGAAGTGAAAGTAAGCCGGAGGCTTACTGCTTCCAATCTCTCCGTGTAGTTAGCCCCTGTTTAACCCTCTACCTACCTATAGGCCTATAGGTCATGGGATCACTGTTCCAGCACAACGAAAAGAACAGATATGTCTGATGACCAAAAACAGTGATGCGTGCAGTGCACATTCCAAATACGGCTGGTTTATTCCCGTCGGCTACTTGGACGATATAGGCGAAGCCACGGGTGTCAGCACTTTCTGGAGGCGGCGGCGGAGTTTCGAGCTCAGTAGATCTGTGCGCCGGTGTCACTGAGAGCAATAAGAGCCACAACATCAACCAAAACTTCACGAAGGTTGCGCCATGTATCAAGGGTAATTAGAGTATTTGCAGGCCGGGTCGCAAATGCAGCATCACCGCCGGAGGCTGCATCGGCTAGCTTCCCGAGAAGAGGCCAGCGGAAGACCGAGAGCGGCGTAGTTGAGGCGAACGAGATTGACGGCGCTTATGCGATGGGAGGCGGCTGGCCCTGTTCTCCTGACAAGAGGGAGTTCAACACTTGACGGCTCAGGACGGAGCATATCATATCATGCGCACGTGCGGGCACCGCTGATCGTAAAAACTTGGTCGGAGTTACGACAGCCAACAGTTGCGGAAATGGCGAGCGATGTGTCCACTCCGAGAGCACGTCAACCCTCTAAGTGCCATGGGCGAGTCTTATACTCCTTTTTTTTTCTCCTTTGTTTGCAGTTAGTACTAATACTGAGCCTGTCTCGTTCACGTGTTTGGGGCTCTTTTTAAATGCCAGTAACGGGCTGGGCTGGTCCAATTCATTTTGACGTTCTACCGAGTTCCCTCTTTGTCCCTATACCGGCTCATGTAAAAAAAAAAAAATAATGGGGCACCTAAGTAATTCCTATGATGTGTAAACGCGAGAGAATTACTTGTTGCTGAGCGTGTCGCTGAGTTACGTAGCCGAGTTCAGTGTTGCGGCGAAATGTTGCTGAGTTTAGTGCTGCTGCGCTATGTTTCCGAGTGTAATGTTGCTGCTTGTGAGCTCACAACTACGCAAGATCACAAACCGGCCATAGTGCGATTTGTCAGGCGATTATTATTTGCGGAGTTCTCATTAAAGTAGTGTTTCACGAATATTGCATGGAGTGTTCTTTTTAGATGACACCACTTTTCAGAACGATGACACCACTTTGCCGATCGATGACAGCATAGGCGCCGACTACGGGAGGGGGGGGGGGTTCCATGGCACGAACCCCTCCGGAGTTTACCGTAAGGGTCAGAGGAACCCCCCCCCCCCTCCCGGCGATGCCGAAGCCTACCCCCCACCCCTCACACACAACTAAATTATCATTACGAAAGTTTTGTCACCCACCTCATTTGAGGTTTCTTTTGATTTGCCTCGACCTTTTCACTCAAAATTTTATTGTGGCTGATAGCTTACTGCATCATTGTTGGCGCGGACGTGCACGGCTTTTAATTCATATTTTCGCTTTATTTATGCAAATCCTGACAATAGGAGAACAAGCTCATTAGAAGCACCAGCGGCGGCTGCCTCATCAGTATTTTCTCACTTCAATATTCTTTTAAATTTACGCTATGAACACCATGCACATAGACAATGTATTTAAATATACAGACAGCACAAAGTTTATTATATCTTTGAAAGAGAAGGAGATGGCCAATTAAATTTTTTTTCTAGAAGAATTAGAATTAAAATTTTTTTCTAGAAGAATTTCTAGAAGAATTTTTCTAGAATTAGAATTTTTTTTCTAATTCAACCTCGTTATGATCGGGGTGGCCAAGCGACTCTCTCGCGTCGAGGGCGTCCGGCACACCATCTACGCCGATGACATCACGCTGTGGGTTCCGGGAGGCAGCGATGGTCACATTGAGAGCACGCTGCAAGAAGCCGTCGACGCGATCGAAGACCAGCTGAACGGTTCAGGTTTGATCTGCTCACCGAGCAAGTCAGAACTGCTGGTGTTACCACCGAAGTACGTCAGACGTAAGAAGAGCGAAGCGAGGGATTACGAGGCCATCAAGATCGTGACGAGGAACGGCCACGTGATCCCGGAGGTCGACAAAATCCGGGTGCTCGGCATGATTATAGACAAGCGACGGGGCAACGGCGAGACCATTTCCCGCCTTACAGCCAAGATTACCAACGCAATGCGACTCATCAGACGGGTTGCCAACCGCAAGGCCGGGATGAAGGAGGAAAGCTTGATTCGGCTTGTGCACTCCTTCGTAATCAGCCACGTCACCTACGTTGCAGCCTTCCACAACTGGATGCAATGTGAAAGGAATAAAATCAACGCCCTGATACGCCGAGCTTACAAGGCGGCGCTCGGACTATTCGAGTGTACGAACACCAACAAGCTCCTGAGCCTGGGGGTACACAATACCCTCGAGGAAATTGCGGAAGCACAACGGACCGCCCAGCTGGAGCGGCTCTCTATGACCGAAACCGGCAGGCGCATACTTCAATACTTGGGCTTCACGCCCGGAGCGGAAGCGGCGAGTAGCGACGTTTCTGTCCCGGACGGAACCCGGCGCCGGATTCGGGTGGACCTCATCCCGAGAAACATGAACTCGGAGTATAACAAGGAGAGAAGAGCGGCGAGGGCCAAGGCCCTCATCGACTTTCACTCCAAGGACGAGCACGCAAGGTTCGTGGATGCGGCAGAATACCAGGGAGACTGCGCGGCGTTCGTAGCTACCGTCATCGAGGCGTCGTCCGGCGCGACGAGGGCAGCGGCGAGCTTACGGCTCCGCGAGGCGTGTCAGGCGGAGGAGGTGGCCATTGCCCTGGCCATTGCCGACCCCGGGTGCCAGACGGTGTTGTGCGATTCGCGAAGTGCAGTGCGGAATTATGCAAAGGGCAAAGTGTGTGGTGAGACTGTGCGCGTTCTGTGCTCGGCTGACCTGCAACGACAGAATCGGTATGTTAGAATCAAGTGGTTCCCGGCGCAGGCGGGCAACGATGCGTCCGAGAAGCACGATAACCACAACGAGACGGCACACGCAGTGGCGCGAGCACTCACCAACCGCGCCGCTGCAACCGACCGTCCAACGTGGTGTAGTGCCAAGGATCGCATGACGACGTTTAACGAACTTACACAGTTACACCGCCTGGCTCGAAGGACTTTCCCACCCCCGCACCCGGGGCTGAGCCGAGCGGAGGCGGTGTTGTTCAGACAATTGCAAACTGGTTCTTTACCCACCCCAGTGTTAATAACTCATCTATACCCTAAATTATATGTGTGATGTGTGCCGCGTGTGCCAGCGGGAGAGGGCCACCCTGACGCACATCCTATGGGATTGCACCAACTTCCCCAATGAGGCTTCGACAAGTACAACGATTCCGCCGCGACTCGCGGCTGCGGCGGAATGCTACGACCACGAATGCCAAACCTGGGCCGTCCAGCAGGTCTCGGCGGCTCTTGAAAGACAAAGGCCGAGCGAAACCGACGGAACGTTGCCCCTCAGGGCGACCGACCGCGGGAGTAACACGCGCTGGAGTTGAGTGGAGACCACCCGCTGAGAAGACGTCAGGGCCCGCGTCACGGCGCCATTTAGTCATGGTGTTGATCTGCAGGCGACTACATGAAGTTCTCTCTCTCTCTCTCTCTCTAGAAGTATGGATATTCTGCGCCTAGAGAATGAATATGTTGCTGCATGTTCACCTCGCTTTTAATTGTTTTGCCTACTTTTTTGACCACGAATAAAACGTGCAGACTTCAGTGACCCCTTTGGCAGAGTCTTTTATCAACGGTGAGTGAAATGCACGTGAATGATACGTGTTTCTCTTTCCAGTAAGCAATGTTAACGACTCATGAAAAAAATATAACTCTCCTAATAATTTACCACATCTATTAGGGATGGAAACACCGTCACTTGCATGCAGAAGTCATAAATATATACAAGGTGTCCCGATTAACCACCATGCACCCAGATTTAAAAATAAAGCAGTTGCGTTACTCGAAGAAAACCTAGTGCATATTGCTTCCGGTACAGTGGAGTTGGTGCCAGTAACTTTTTCATTAATAAGATTTAATTAGGTAATTGTAACTAATCATCTAACTCGGTACGTACTATCCTAATCATCAAAGCGTCAATACGGAATTTGTAGACACAACCAAGCGACATCTAACCGCGGTATTTTCAGCGGCGTACTAATTGCGTACTAATTTTTCCGACCGGTAAATAAACCCCACGAAATATGAAAAATACCATGTGACTGCGTTCCCACGCGCATCATAAAGCAGCACCCTCGAACAAGCTCCCTCTGAGTTATATAGAACTAAATAAAGGAAATAAAGAAAAAACATCGTGATCTAGCTAGTTCCTTATCTGGCGTGCCCCGACTGAAGTAAAACGTCGCGTTTGGTGTTATTTGGAAACAATCTGTGATAGCTGCTGTCTTAGCGTAGATAAAGTGCACAGATGTTTTTTTTTTTCTTCTTTTTTTTTTTTGCCACAATACCTATCAACACAAGAGCGAATTACGTCAGTCCAAAGGTTTAAAGGTACGTTTCGTTTCGTCCCAGTTTGTCATGTCTTTCTCGAATGAGTACAAGGAAAAAGGAAAACATGATCCTTGCCTTGGGAGCTGCAAATGGCAACAAGAGGAAGGCTGCAAATATATATCAGTCATGGAAGTGTGGTGGTAGACCAAACGCATCGACTATGATCAGAAATTATGAAAACCTGAGACCAACTAGCAGCTTCCAGAAAAAGCGGCGGAGGACTCCATCTTTGAGTCCCAGCCTACGCACGAATGTTCTAGCATTTATGGCCTTAAAGCCTCATGTTAACGTGCAGTACGTGGGCGGCCAGGTACCAAAAATTTCCAAGTCACCAATTTGGAGGATTCTAAATGACTCGGCCTTTAACCCGTACCACCTTAGCCTGCACCTATGCTTGGAAAATAGGCACTTGCAGAATCATCTAGATTTCTCGAATTGGGTCCACACAAAAGCTGATGACTCACCGGACTTTTTTAGCAACATCATGTGCACAGATGAAGCCAATTTTTGCAGAAACGGCCAGGTAAATTTGCTTAATGCACATTATAGGAGTGACTGCAATCCACACTGGGTAAAGCGCACTCGGCGCCAGTACCAGTGGTCGCTCAATGTGTGGGTCGGGATTTACGCCGGTGCTATAATCGGTCCCATCTTCTTCGATCACACACTGATTTGGACAGCGTTACATGGACCAAATCCTTGAATGAGTGGTGGATAAGTTTCTCAGCGAAGTCCCGCTTTCACGTCTTCCACTTCTGTGGTATTAGCGAGATGGAGCACCAGCACACAGCAGCAGCTGAGAACGAAACTGTCTGAATGCGACTTTTCATGCGCAGTGGATTGGAAGGCACGGGCCTGTAAGTTGGCCGGCTAGGTCACCTGACCTCTCTCCACTCAATTTCTTTCTTTGGGGTTATGTGAAAGACTGTCTTTACATGATCGAGACGACGACGTCCGATGAGCTCAAGGCAAGGATAACGAATGTATGCCGTAGAGTTCCAGCGTCGATCATCAAGAAAGCCACACAAAATGTGATAAAGCGGACTCAGCACTGCGTAGCTGGAGAAGGAGACTTATTCGAACACGTCCTCTAGGCAGCAGCTGGTGTTCAACGGCACTTACGAATTCACACATAATAAGGGCACACTGAAACATGGTTTTAAACGCGTAAGCATTTTTATTTTCACCCAACGGAAAAACCGTGCCTCCCATATAAAGCGATCGCTTTCAACATGGCGCCCGTAGCAGCGAACGAATTCACCTGCGTGCTGCTTCTAGCTTCAACACCTTCAACGCCAACGAAGCGGCGAGAACACAGCGCTCACGGAGCTCTCAGCACATGCCGCACTCTGCTGCTTTCGCAGATCGCTTTCAAGATACGGACTGCGACGCCACGCCAGACGTAACTGCCGCCGGAGCGCGGTTGATCACGGTTCATAATGTTACAGTGTGCCTAATAAATGTTGCATATTGCCACGTGTCTCCAAAAAGGACTGGCGACGTTTAATGGGGACAGCTGGCTTCTGAAAAACAACGGCGACGGGATCAGGCTATCGACCGGGCCGGGTGTAGCACGCGCACTTCTTCCTTCTTGGCCTTCCTGTCTCTTCTTTTGCACTGTCCCCACTACTGCAGGTGGCATTTCCCCCCTTCCTCGAAAAGAGAATTGGCTGGATGGTTAAGAAACGGTGTAAACAAAATCGTTGTCAAGGCAGATGCTGGCGCAATGAACACAGTGACCGCCACAGGAAAGACACAAGTACAACAGAGGTGAAGCGTGACGTGCAGAGTCTAAAGAAACGGAGGTAACCGCATTAGCTGCACATATGAGCGCAAATATATAAAAAATGAATAAATGAAGAAAACATAATCAGGAACGCGCAACATATGGCTTCATGCGGACGACGTGAACAACGTCAGGACTATAGGTTGTTGTCTACGCCGTGTGTGAGCCGCACTGTCCGGAACCTCTTCGTAGTTCACGTTACTAATGCAGCGCAGCACTTTATATGACCCAAAATACCGGCTGAGCAACTTTTCACCAAGGCCACGGCGTCGAACGGGAGTCCACACCCACACTTGGTCGCCGGGATTGTAGCACACTTGTCTGTGGCGGATGTTATAACGCCGTGCATCTGCGTGCTGCTGCTGACCGATGTAAAGCCGCTCAAGCTGGCGAGCGTCCTCAGCGCGCTGGGCAAATTCTTCGGCATCAGTAGTTAGGCGCTCGTGGTCTTGACACGGTAGCATAGCGTCCAGCATCGTCTGAACTTCGCGGCTGTAAAGGAGACGAAATGGTGTAAAGCACGTCGTTTCTTGTACGGCGGTATATTATACGCGAAGGTCACGTATAAGGCAAGACATGATCCCATGTTTTGTGCTGGACGTCGATGTACATAGAAATCATGTCCGTGATGGTCTCATTTAAGTGCTCCGTAAGTGCGTTGGACTGCGGATGGTAAGCAGTAGTCTTTCGATGCCTAGTGTTGCTCAGATGAAAAATGTAGTCCATGAGCTGAGCTGTGAACGCTGTCCCTCGGTCTGTGATTACAGTGGACGAGGCACCATGACGCAAGACAATGTGGTACATGAAGAACTGCGCTACCTCAGAAGCCATGGCTTGTGGTATAGCGCCTCTGCCTCGTCATAGCGGGTTAAATAGTCAGTCGCGACAATCACCCACTTGTTGCCGTCGGTTGACAAAGGAAAAGGCCCAAGAATGTCCAAGCCGACTTGGTCGAATGGCTTATGAGATGGTTCGATGGGTTGCAACAACCCGGAGGGCTTCATGGGCGGTGACTGTTGCCGCTGATATTCGCGGCAGCCTTTAACGTACTGTTTGACGCATGCCGCAAGCCCGGGCCAGTAATACATCTCGCGTACTCTGGCAAGCGTCCGTGAGGAGCCTAATGGGCCAGATGTGGGCTCGTCATGGCAAGCGGAAAGAATTCCGTCCCGCAAGTCTTTTGGAACCATCAGGAGGTAGGCCTGGTCATCTTAACGGGCGTTTTTCTTGTAAAGCACGTTGTCTCGCAGACAGAAGGACGTCAATACGCGACATAGATGGCGAGGAATGGCTGTTGGCCAGCCCTCTAAGTGGTTGATGATAGGTCGAATTTCAGCGTCGTCACGCTGCCGTCTTATCAAATTCGGCAGTAGTGGCGCCCAAGAAGCCGTCATCGTCCTCTGACCACTCTGACTATCGACTGACAGATTCGGCGGGTGCACGCGACAGTGTCAGCGTCTTCGTGCTTGCAGCCAGACTTGTAAACGATAGTGACGTCAAATTCCTGTAGCCGTAAGCCCCACCTTGCCAGTCGTCCTGAAGGATCGCGTATGTTTGCCAACCAACATAGGGCATGGTGGTCAGTCACCACTTTGAAAGGACGGCCGTAGCTAGAGGTAAGGGCGAAACTTCGTGATCGCCCACACAACCGCAAGACACTCTTTTTCCTCGGCACGGGAAAGTGAGCGGTTAGCATAAGCTATTACTCTTTCATTGCCGTCTTGACGCTGGACGAGTACTGCGCCAAGACCGATATTACTGGCGTCCGTATGTATGTGTGTACGTCGGTGTCAGCGTCGTCGTCGAAATGTGCCAGGACGGGTGCTGACTGCATGCGTTGTCGTAGTTCAGCGAAGGCCGCCTGTTGCTCATTTGTCCAGGCAAATGGCGCGTCATCCCTTGTAAGGCGAGTCAGGGGTTCCGCTTTCTGCGAGAAATTGTCAATGAAACGGCGATAATACGCACAAAAACCTACGAAACGCCGCACGGCCTTCTTGTCGGCCGGAGGAGGAAAAAGCGGTTATCGCGGCAAGCTTGTCGGGATCGGGTCGGACTCCTCTAGCGCTTACGAGGTGTCTGAGAAACTTGAGCTCTTCATAGCCAAAGTGACACTTTTATGGTTTAAGCGTGAGATCAGCCGATCGGATCGCTTCTATAGCACATTCTGCAGGCGATGAAGATGTTTCTCAAATGTTACAGAAAAGACTACTACGTCATCGAGATACACGAGACAAGTCAGCCACTTCAGTCCAGCGAGGACAGTATCCATCATTCGTTGGAACGTAGCTGGAGCTGAACACAAGCCGAAAGGGAGCACTAGAAATTCAGAGAGGCCGTCGGGAGTCACAAAGGCAGTTTTCTAGCGGTCTCTTTCGTCTGCCTCAATCTACCAGTATCCGCTTTTCAAATCGAGTGACGAAAAATACTGGGAGCGCCGCAGTCTGTCTAACGAATCGTCGATACGTGGCAGTGGGTACACGTCCTTTCTGGTTACGTTGTTAAGCTTCCGGTAGTCGACGCAGAAGCGTAGTGTTCCGCCTTTCTTTCTGACAAGAACGACCGGAGACGACCATGAGCTCTTGGAAGGTTCGATAACGCCATCTTCGAGCATATCTTTTACTTGCGTACGAATCGCTTCGCGTTCTTTCGCCGACACGCGGTAGGGCTGCTGGCGTATCGGGCGTGCGTCGTCGCATGTGATGATCCTGCGCCTTGTTATTGAAGTCTGGCGAACCTTAGACGAACTTGCGAAACATGTCCTGAATTCAAGCAAAAGCCCGCGCTGTGCTGCCTGGTCGTCTTGCGATAGCTCTGAATTAATGTCGATGTTACCCAGTGACTTGTCAACCATCCCCACTGCTTCAGGGGCAAAACATTCAGCCACGTTCTCGATTTCGTCGGCGAACGCAATCGAAGTACCGCGGAAAAGGTGGCGATGTTCGTTACTGAAGTTGGCGACAAGCAACTGAGAAACGGCCATCACTAAGCTGGAGCACGCTCCTAGCCGCCCAAACACCTTGCGTCAGTAGATGTGATAAGTTACTTTCTGCTATCACTTCACCTTCGCGCATTCCACCGCACATAAAGGCTTCGATGAGGACACTTGCTCGTGGAGGAAGTGTAACACTTTCGGCGGAAACACGAAGGGCGTCACCAA